>NC_060952.1:65132717-65134685 GCF_022045245.1 Lucilia cuprina
ATTTCAGTACGCACTTTTTTCTGGTCACTCATTTTAATCAGATTAACAAAAAAATTAATATAATTGACATTACACATAATAACTGACATGTTTTTCAAAGGTAACTTGTTAAAAAAAAAAATCAAATAATACTTTGGTTGAA
This sequence comes from Lucilia cuprina, assembly GCF_022045245.1. Taxonomy (NCBI): domain Eukaryota; kingdom Metazoa; phylum Arthropoda; class Insecta; order Diptera; family Calliphoridae; genus Lucilia; species Lucilia cuprina. The sequence goes on from NC_060952.1 coordinate 65,132,860, forward strand.
AAATGTAATGAAAAACGTGTGTTAAGAATTTTTCGATCTCACTCCTTAAGGCACGACTGACTTCACAGCAAAATTTTCCTTTTTTGATCTCCATATGGAATTACCAACAGAACAAATAATGCTACCAAAAAATTTTCTATCAAGGAGTTGAACTGTTATAATGTCTCCCATTATTCCCCTAACATGATCCAACATAATATAAATAACTACTTACATTGCAACTTTTTATTTTTTGCATTACATTTTATTTTTATAAATAAATTTGTTACCAAATTTATTTACAGACATTTTTCCTAATAATTATTTTATTTAAAATTGCTTTTCAACAATTTTTAAAATTGTGAAATTATTGTTTTTTAATAAATTGCAAAAATCCACATAAGTTTGTTTTTTACCCAATTTAAGAACGGAAACAAAACACACTTATGCTTAGTAGGCAAAACCGACTTTAGTTAACAAACATAAATCAATATGTAAATTAGTATATAAGAAACAATTTTGAATTAATAAAGCGCATTTGATAATTACACATCATCAAGCCGTGTTTTTTTATTGTTTTAAAATTACGATCTTTTAATTGACGCAGTCGGTAGGATTCGCGAAATAAGTACAAAAGATCTTATATACGTTAAACGTTTAATCGCGAAAAGGAAAACAATAAAAAAATAAAATATTCTGCGATTCTTACGGGACCCTCCAGAATAAAGTAGTCGAAAAAAGGATTAATTCAAAAACTGGATACTTTTAATTATGTCCTATAATTTTTAAGTGAAATTTAAGAATAAAAAAAACTATTTTGTAATCCCAAGGGCTTTGTAAAAAGAAAACTGAATATTTTCTGCTACAACCGGGAGGAATATTTTTTTTAACTGTAAAAAAAAACAAAACAAAAAAGATAGTGAAGAATTAAATTGAAGAACTAAAAAAGTAAAAATATAATTATAAATGTGAAAAATTGAATAGAATTGAAAATAATTAAAATTTAAAGAACTTAAAATTATAAAACTAATAAAAAAATTTCCTCAGGACTTTGTAGATAAAAAAGGTTTAACATTTTTACTACAACCAGGAATAAATTAAAAAAAAATTAACTGAACTGAAAAAATATATGTAATTATAAACGTGAAAAAAGGTTGTAAAAAAAAATTAAATTGAATAGACAAAACTGAAAAAGAAATATATATAAACGTAAAAACAAGTGAATTGAACAGTGAAATTAAATAATATTAAAAAAAACTAGAACCCAAAGGAAAGCTTAATAGTGAAGGAAGGCTTAAATCAACAATCAGCTTACAACATTGCATAGACGGAATAAAGAAGGAACCAACATAAACAGACAACCAAGAGGATCAACTTATAACCATTTAAAAAGTAAGACTAGTTTCTAAGAAGAAATTAAAATATCTAATTAATATAAAAAAATTATTTAAATGAGTGTGATAGAGGAATTCGAAAAGGAAATCGAATTTCTCATTGAATTGTACATTGTAAATGAAAAAGATAGGGACAGTTTAAGAGGACTCTTAAGACAGTTAACACTTATTGAGATAAAATCACGGAATAAATATCTAAGGAATAAGAAAAAATCAGGAAGACCAATAAGAATATAGTAAGGGTAAATAGGAGACTCATTTTAGAAAAGTTTGAAAAATTTATTCATAATGACAGAAGAAAATCAAAAACCTTCAGTTAGGATTGACCCATTAAAATATATAAAATATCGTGATTTACAAACCTTTATTAACTTGATAGATAGGGTCTATCCTATACTTACTGTTTACGACGAACCTTCACAATTACTTTTCTCAGATATAATTAAAAGCAGA
>NC_060952.1:65134785-65139785 GCF_022045245.1 Lucilia cuprina
CGATCGGTATACTTTAAGGTGGGTATTGGACCAATATTTTTGTATGTTACAAACATCAGCACAAACGTATAATACCCTCCCCACTATAGTGGTGTAGGGTATAAACAGGGCATTTCAATGAAAATAAATTTACATGTAATTAAATTACATATATCGTTGCCAGATAGTTAATTTATATTTACATATTGTACAGTGAAGTTAGCTGTTGAAGGACTCAACTAATGGTGTAATGGCCATTTCCGTTCTTTTTTGCCTGCGATTTTGCAGAGTTAAGTACACATTTTTTGTTATCTTAAAATAATCTAAAACTTAGATCGAGATTTTAGTGCAAAAAACGAAGTGTAAGTATACATTTTTTCTAAAAAAAAATTACTTTGAAATTTTAAATTCAGTGCGTTAATACATAGAAAAAAATAATTATTAAAAATTTTCAATAAATTGATTAATCAAACATTAAAAAAAATAACTTTCTATTCACAGAAAAGAACTGAAAAACTAATTCAATTGCCAAAACCTCGTTTTCAATAACTTTAGTTACTTGTATATATTTAATTACTATTTCTTAATAATTTCATACACAATTTTTTTTTAATTTTTGTTGTTGTTTAAAACGTATATGAGGTTATAATTTCATGATTCAAATAGAAAATAAATTGATTCCTTTTGAAATGTTTGATTGATACTTTTATTTAAAATTTTTAATTAGTTTTTTTGTGTTGGAATCATAAATTTTTTTCTTTTCTGTTCATTTTTTTTTTTATATAAAATTTAATAAAAAAGTACGGTATTCAATTTTCCGGCTTGTCTATATTCCATAACAAATTTCTTAAACTTTATAAGTGGTTGCCAGGGAAACCAAAATATACAAATGCATGTTTTTCATGGTCAAGAATACATACATATATACGGTTAAGACATTTTTGCAGTTTTTTACAGTATTTTTACGTTTTTAGCGCATATTTTATGCATTATTTGTTTATTTTCGTACATTTTTTAAAATTTCTCATAATTTTATTTTTAATTTTTAAGAAATGTATTGTGGAAGTGTACAACTCCAAAACATGCCTCGAAGAAACACCAGGCTGCATGCCACTATATAATTATGGTCTAACTCAAAAATATCGATACCTGTTTAAATATTGATTACTATGATTAAAATAAACCCAAAATTTTGGACTTACAGTGTTATGGGCAACTTAAGCGTGAAAGTTACGAATAGTAAAAACTTAAATCTACTGTATAGGATGACGTTTTGTAAAGGCATGTTTTGGAATTGTATACCGATATAATGTATTGAAAATTTTAAATATATTAGTGCTAATATGTACATGAATGTATACTAGCCAACTTTGTCGGAAAATATCGACCCTAGTGGTACGAAAAGGGACTTAAGATCCATACAATTCAATTAGAAACAGAAGAACGATACCAAAAATAAATTTTGGAACATTTAAGTACAGATCCTTATAACAAAAATTATTATTTTTAGATACCTCAAGGGGTCTATTAAATTCCAATATTAAAGTTTGGTTTTATTTCTGCAAAAAAAGGAAAAAATTGCAAATATGGTTTAAAAAAAGTTAAATCAATTGAGGTAAATGTTATTTTTCCAAATTTTAAATAGTGTGATATTATACCTTAGGACTCTCTAGACAATATAACAAATTTAATTATTCATTTCACACACAAAAAATATTATTAAATTATGTTTCTTTTCAAAGTACAACCAAATTCGAATACTTATGTGAGACACTGTATAACATTGTGCATAAACCATTTGTTCATAGGATATTTTTGGTTTCCCTGGTGATTACTAGTAATTTAATTGTGAGTTATAATCAAAAATTTGCTTTTTTGATTGTTTTTTCGATTAAGGGCATTAAAATGACGTAGAATAAAATGTATTCTAACTCTAATGAACGTATTTAAAATAAATTCATGAGTTACATTCTCGCAACAGAGGTATGGGGGTATTTTTAACAGTTCATTAAATATTATTTGTCGCAAACCAACTCTATGGCAATTCAGATTAAACAGTTTTCAAACTTTTCTTCCAATAATGACAAATAAGATACAAATTCAGGAGGTGCCTTTACAAGTTCACATTTGTCGAACTGTTTTTCTAACGTGAACAGAAATTCGTCAGATATTGGATCATTGTCATTGAATACCGGTTTAATGGAATTGCAGCTATGATTCTTAAATATTTTTAAATAAAAATAACCACATACGTAATTGAAAGAATTAACACGTAAAAATTCTTTTTCGTGATAGTGCATATCAACATCCTCAGAGATGTCAGAAGTTTCAAGAACTGGGTTAGGCAAAGAATAGAACTCATCATTACAACATGCAGCGGAAACAGAATCTTCAAGTATTACTGAGTAATCAGGCATTAAATCATCAGGAGAAATTTCTTCGCAATTTCCATTTACAACAACATTTATGTAATGCAGTCCCCATCGCCTTTGGAAAGAACTACAAAACATTCTGCTCGTTATGGATTTTGCATTTCCAGAACCTTTCCTTATCTGTCCGAAAAAAATGTTCTAAACAATCTTGGCATAGTCTACGAGTTTGAACACAATCAAAGCCTTCTTTTTGTAAATCTAAATACAAACCTTTTAAGGATGATATATTTAGGAGCCAACCATTTATAAATGAAAAAATGTTAGTTTTATTTACACCTTCGTCAACAATTTTGATAGACTTTAATTTTTTTGTCGAAAAGCTGATCGAAAAGAAGGAAATATTCTGCGGTATTTAAAAATGTTGGTACCCTAGAAGAATGAATTTTTCCAGAACTAAATAATGCAAGCATTCCGCTTACAACCGTCTTACTCATGGCTTGTGCCGCTAACTTTACACTTTGCTTTTGCATAAAATCTGGGTAAATATGTTCATTCCTTAGTTTATAAGCGCATTTGATTGATTTGTCTGGGTTATCCACATTAAAAAAATGAATTAAGTCTTTCCAAGTTACCACCTTTCCATCCAAATAAATCGTTCTATCTAAATTCAGCAAACAGTTTCTAGCACTCTTTAGAAGATGTGGTGGATCGAAAAAAATAAATACGTTCATTATTTACCGTAAAGTATGGACGTTGTCTGGTAACACCAACATCTTTGGAAAACTTCACAAAATTTTTTCCTTGGTCACTAACAAAACTGCGGGGCTTTAATCCTATTTCCTGTAGTTTTGAGATAGCTTCAAATACGTATTTTTTTTATATACTCCCCTTTGCAGCTGCTATTAACGAAAAAATATGATAAGGCTTGTGACCACCCTTCATCACCTGTTCCTGAAACCATTATAACAATTACACTCGTTGCAGTGCTATTAGTCCGAATTTCTTCACCATAATCTTCTAGTCCTATAATTTTATCGTTGAATCTATCGTAGTCAAGGTATGTTTTTAAACTCATTTCGTCACAAGAAACTGAAACGTTTTTCTGTTTTTCCGCAAACTCTTTTATCCGTTCAGATAAGGCTTTATAAGATCCAGATAAATTTCCAGGGATTTTAGGCCACGACTCTACCAATTTATAAAGAGATCTTTCTGAAGGCCAATCGAATTTGGATTTCAAATATCTATAAACCAAAGGGGACAAAAAAAATACAGCTAAGGAAAAAAGTTTAAGTGGAAGACTATATCTGCGAGTTTTAGGTTCTCGACAATGATTTTTTAATCCATTGTCGAAGCATTCCTCGACTTCGGGAGAAACCTTTTTTGAAAAATCGTTCACCTTCATTAAATCTTCTTTTAAGTTATTATTTTGCTCTTTATATCTATCTAATTCTTTTGAAATTTTTTTATTAACTGCTTTTATTTTCTCATTTTCTCGCTTGACTGATCTATATTTGTTACGATACAAATCTCTGGCTCTTTTCAACGACTGTTTCCGAGGTGTGTTTAAGCTAATATAATTATCTGTCTGAACGTATCTTCCTGTTAAAAAGGTGTTATTATTTGGAGGTATGTCGAAATCAGCTGTTTCCTGATCGGGCGTTTCATCAAGGTATTCCTCTATCATTGAACAATCGGGTGATTCCTGAATCAAATTCGAAATATTAAACTCATTAACATTAGAATCATCGGCAAATAAAGTAAAACTTTTGTCAGAATCTTCTAAACATGGGAAAACATTGTTATCAACAGAAACCGCATTGTCAGCAATAGAACCTGAATCAATAAAAACAATAGAATCATTAACAACAGTACCAGCCGAATATTTATTAAATTTATTGAAATCGGCACCATGATCAGCAAAAGAATCTGCAGCAATAACATCATAATAAGCAATTAACTTTCGATCGGAAAGAAACCCGGAATCACTATTCAAGCCTGGGTCAGCAACGTGAGAATGTAAAGAACTAATCTTAGTTTTAGAAACATTATAATTGATTGATTCGGTTGGATTCCTTACATTTGTATTAGTGTGTAAATTAGGTTTATAATTAGTGTTTGTATTTAAAGGGGGACTAGAAACAGCATAATTCGATAATTTTTCACCAAAAAAATTACACGGAGAAAAGTGACAAGAACACAAATAAATATTCTTCACCGATGACTCCTTTTTAAAATTTGAAGACATTCGGCACGTCTATAAAAATTAAGGTTAAAAATATTTAAAAATGTCTAAACAATTTTGATTATAAAATGAATATACAGTCAAGGACTACACTCCAAATACATTCTTGCTTGGTATTTTTAAACATTATTAATCATAGCTTTTTTTCATAAATATTCGTATTTGTTTTTACTAAGAGAAATTTTATTTTGAATGTAAATTTTAGTCATTGACTATAATTCATGTACATTTTTGCGAACTGAAAGGGGTTTGCAAATCCTTTCGACTAGTATTTACTTTTTAACATTCTGTATTCCCAGTAACATTATCTCTTTATACCAAACTTCCAACGAAAAATCTTCCATTAATGTAAATTAATACCCCTATTTACATTAAAGGTATATTTTTAAAGGTTAAGTTTATATGAA
>NC_060952.1:65144785-65160175 GCF_022045245.1 Lucilia cuprina
ACCTTTCCTTATATTATCGTTTTTTTCATGAAATTATAATATCGTTTTCGCTATCGCCTTTTCGAGCTTTTATTCTGTATGCTACTTGTTCTTAATAATCATTTAAAGGGTATATAACTAAGCATGTATTTCGCTAAATTTAAATAACAAAAGCCTAAAAAATAAAGATTACATACATACATTCTTAGATACATTCATAGAATCATATTTTTCATAAAATCTGCGTTGTCATGCAAATACCTGAAACTTTTTCAAAATTGCAACTTTCCACAAAATCTATATATCAACATTGACGTATTTCTTTTAGTTTTATGTTATTTGTCTAAATTTATTTCATTTTATTTAAAATTTCTTAACAGCTTTTCTTGGAAATATTCTATTTAAATTATTTTTATGTTAGAAATATTTTCCAAATGTTTGTATTTTTTATTGGAAACAAAATATATAAAACGGGCGGTCATCCCCCCTATTCATCGAATTGGAATTTGCTCGCCACTGGGAATCAACAACTGGTCTTAGGCAGACATATCGGAATGATAAGCAAATGATTAGGTCATCGCCCACTTATCGACCCTGAACCACTCTTTGGACAAACATGTGTGTCGTGGGTCGAATCGGAATTTGCACGCCACTGGGATGCAACAACAGACTTAGACAAAGGGGAAATCCCAAAAGTTGTTACCTCTTAACAAAACTGATCTCCGAACATTAACAAAACTGAACACTAACGGGATTACTCACGGACACTGTGGTCTCAGATATCATCAATTAATCCATTGCTTTTTGAGAAAAAAAGTTATACGCATGATAACTTTGGGTAAATTGGGTTTTAATTAAATTCATGAAAATTAAAAACATACCAAAAATCTTTACAAAACTGGAACGTAAATCCGTATATCATCAGAAAGAGATAAATGAATCATATCTTGAAATCACAACATTTGTAGTACATAATTAAGGGAAAATAATTACTGGAAATTTACGTACAAGCCATCGAAAATGTTGAGTAAATTATGTAATGGATACTATTGTCACGCCGAAACGCTCTCAGTTATATCGATGATATAGTGTTTAAAAGTTAAAATAGATGGTTACATAGACTGCTTTCAAGTTTAAGGCAATATTCATTGTGGAGATACTAATATAGACTCGGAAAATTTTGATGAAGAAATTTATGCTGTTACATGCGAGGAATAATTTTTTCATGTTCTACAAACTCTGTTTCTAACACTATTTCATTAATAAGTAAGGAAATCAACAAAGACCTGGATACAGAAAATTTTCTGCATGTGAAATGATTGTTGAATCAATTTTACTGCGAAAGTCGAATTATAATACGTGTCAACATTTTTATCAGCTGGTGACCATTTATTGATGGTGAAGTTGAGAATTTTCTAAAATAGTGTCGTAATAGTCTCTTAGTTTTACAACAGTTAAACACAACTCCAAAGCAAATATATCCATTTGCTAATGGACCTTAGTAAATAGTGGCTTCTCGGACCTTTACTACATAATGGGGAGTATGTTTTAGTACTCATTGATTACTATTCATGATACCTAGAAGTCGTTTTCTTGAATCTTATATCTCCTGGTGTTATAATTAATTCTATGTTCACATATTTATGTTTTTGGCGAGTTTTTGTAAAAACACATTAAGTAAAAAGATAACATATTAAATTTAAACAAGTAAGGTCTCTATATTCGGCTATGCCGAATCTTATATACCCTTCACCATGGTGTGTTAAAAAAGTCGATATCAAAAACTCTTCTTTCAAATTACTTACTTCTGGCTGAACATACTTAATTTCATGTTTTGAGATGCAATATTATAGAAAATTCAAAAAGTACGTAAAAAAAATACCAATAAGCTCACGTTTTCCAGTTCTCACCTAATTCCGACTCTACATACTTAATTTTATGTTTCTAGGTTTAATATCATAGGAAATTCAAAAAGTACTTTTGCAGAACGAAAAAGTACCAAAAAATTCCTATCGTCCAATCCGGTCTCTACATATTTAATTTCATGTTTTTAGGTTCATTATTATAGAAAACTCAAAAAGTACCTTTTGAAAAACGAGAAAGTACCAAAAAGTTAATTTTTTTCCGGTTCTCCCCTAATTCCGACTCTAAATACTTAATTTCATGCTTCTGCGTTCATTATTATAGAAAACTCAAAAAGTACCTTTTGAAAAATGAAAAAGTACCAAAAAGTTCCATTTTATGTGTTCTCACCTAATTCCGAATATACATACTTAATTTTATGTTCCTAGATTCAATATTATAGAATATTCAAAAAGTACCTTTTGAAAAACGAAAAAGTACCAAAAAGTTCCCTTTTATGGGTTCTCACCTAATTCAGACTCCACATACTTAATTTCATATTTCTAGGTTCAATATTATAGAAAATTAAAATAGTACATTTTAGAAAACAAAAAAAGTACCAAAAAGTTCACTTTTTCGCTTCTCGTCTAATTCCGACTCTACATACTTAATTTCATGTTTCTAGGTTCAATTTTATAGAAAATTCAAAAAGTACCTTTTGTAGAACGAAAAAGTACCAACAAAATTTGACGTGTTCTCGTATAATTCGGACTCTACATACTTAATTTCATGTTTCTATGTTCATTATTATAGAAAACTCAAAGTATACCTTTTAAAAAACGAAAAAGCACCAAAAAGTTTCCTTTTCTGGGTTCTCATCTAATTCTGAATCTACATACTTAATTTCATGGTCCTAGGTTCAATATTATAAAATATTAAAAAAGTACCTTTTGAAAAACGAAAAAGTATCAAAAAGTTCCCTTTTATGGATTCTCACCTTGTCATTTCATGTTCTTTTCTAATTATATTACCTTTTACAATCAATACAAATAGATACATTTTAATACTCCACATAAAAATTTAACATTAATAGATTCAATAATTCAATTCAGAAATTTTCTAATTAAAATTTGGTTTCATACATACATTTTTTCTATAATATACATTAAACATTTATAGAAACATAGATACAAACGTTTTCAATTATTTTCTAAATAAAATTTGGTTATATCTACATACATTTTTCACATTTTATAATTTTTCAAGTCCAACATGAAATGTTAAATTTTAGACCATAAGTCATTTCCTATAGTAAATAATATTTAAGTTTGATAGAAAAAATATTATAACCACATAGTCGCGACTATCGTTTTGTTTCGTGTTTTCGTCGGCACATATATGCTCTGCTTGCGTACATTTCGTGTTCGTATATTACTGCTTGCATGGCTGCAATATTATTGACTTCGAATAATATGTGTAGGAAAATATTTTTATATTATAAGGCAAGTAGTATGAAATATGTATATGAATTGTTACGTGTCAGTCTTTCGCTCGGACATGTCCCGTCAAGTATTTTGCTCAGCCGAAGAACTTTAGATCTTGTCCTCAACCCTTGTCCAAGGCTATGGACCCCGCAACACTTTATTATTTGGAATTGTTTAATCTTACAAAGGAACACTACACTTTAGTGGTGATAGCTGGTTCTCCAAGTCGCCCCTTTCCCTACCGATAGTCATATTATATCCCTAATGAATTTTATTATGACCCCTGCAGATTTACCACACACACTCACCTTTTCGCCGGTTATACCCTTATTAATTAATAAGTCATCATCATTTCTTTTACGCCATATACACTACAAAACGAAACAATATTATTGATTTAAATATAAATCCTAGTGGATATAGATCCCTATTGATAACAAAATAAATATTATCTTTTGTTGCCTATAGATATATTAATTGAAGTTGCTAGTCTCTATTCTAATCTCACTACCTGAAGGAGCTCCCTAAGGTACGAATTCTCTGCCAATATGCAGTTTACCTACTTTACTTCATAACAAATAACTTATCTATTGGAAGAAGCTATACTTTCTTATGCTATTGGGACTTATTGATTTAATCTTCCTAACAGTTTCCTTCGTGACACTAATTATGCTAAACATTAAACCAATTCACATTAATAAACACATCAAATAAAACAATTCTTAATTTCTATCTTATTCTAAATGATTAATATATAACTTAAATAATATACTAATACTTGTTTCATTTTCTAGTAGCTCTTCTCATGGGTGGATTTAACTCTGATTCCGTAGCAATCGAGGCATAAGATGTTCCACATCTGATACTCAGGGTCACAGCTCAAACTTTACTTGACAATTCCATGCACCCAGCACCATTCAGTTTAAGAAAAAAAAAATTATATTAATGTTATCACCAGTTGTTGTTTTACATAACACTTTATTGTTTTCAAAATTAGCTTCTTCTGTTGTTCTTTATATTTTTTATCGGGATCGTTTTAAGTTACTCTTTTACTTATTAAACAACAAAATTTTCTTAATTTGGTTGAACATAGTTTTCAAGCATTTGATTTAATTACCACTCCAATCAATTTTCGGTCTCGCTAGTTTATATTATTTTTACTTTTAGCTTATTTGACACAGATTTTCATAAACAGTGTCTTTCATAGACGGTCGGTTTTGCTTATTTCTTATTTTTATTATTTAAAAATATTATAACATTTGTTTTTTTATAAGAATATTTAAATTTTGATGATTTCTTTAGATGAATATTAAACGGGCAGCAACTTTCTGTTTTTTCTCACTTTAAAATCTTTTCTTTTCAGTAATCGTATTTCTTTGCGCAAGCTCCACCGACTTCTCTCTCCACCACAGAAAAAAACTCACGTTTTCTCCATCGATTGCCTTTTATACCCGTCTTCTTCTTTGATTACTGGAATCTTTTCTAATCTGTACATAACTCTTTGCCATTTTGCCCTATCAGTCCATTCAAAAAAAAGCGTAAAAAACTATGTGTAGTACTACGTTATTATATGATAAGACATCCCAGTTCTTTACGCATTATATAGGTGTTGCCAACTTTCACTATTATTCATTGAACATACTACGCATACCTACGAACATGCAAAAAAATGTAAACAAAACACATGCGACACATCATTGGTATGTGGCAAGGCGAATTCAGATAAGGTGGTGTTATTCAATCAGCTGATTATTTTTTTCTTCACTTGTTTGGTACGCACTGATGTCAGAGTTTGTTATTGTTTACATTTCTATGTGTACCACAAATCTAGAACCAAGGCGAATTCAGATAAGGTGGTGTTATTCAATCAGCTGATTATTTTTTTCTTCACTTGTTTGGTACGCACTGATGTCAGAGTTTGTTATTGTTTACATTTCTATGTGTACCACAAATCTAGAACCTTCCGTTAAAACAGTTGAAAATTGATGTGTTGTACTTACAAAATTTTTAAATTGCGTATTATTTTAAATAAAAACTTTAATAAAAATTAATTTTGTGAAAAACTATTATATTATATTATTACTTAGTAGAAATTTCTGTAAAGAGTGTTAATTAATATTAAAAATGCGTGTTTGCTGCATTTGCAAGAAAAAAAACATTGCTGGAACTGGATCATTTTTCAAAGTTCCAAAAGAAAATGATAAAAGGTCAAAGTGGGGTAGAATATGTAAGAAGGAGTTCCTAAAAAGTGCCACCATATGTGAAGATCACTTTTCGGCTTCCGATATAATTAGGAGTGGACGAAAAAGTTATTTGATATCCTCAGCTGTGCCTAAACTGCTGCCGTTAAAAGAAAAGGAAGATTTTGTTATGAAGGATATAACAGCTCCAGTGTAAGTTTAATTTTATTATAATTAAAATCATATACTGTTATATATGTACCAGACTAAGAGCTGTAAAGAGTTTCATGTTGGAACAGTCAACTTCATTGCGCAAAATTAATATTTTATTGTACCAGCATGGATATCAAATTACGAAATACATTTAAAAAATACGTATTCTAACCATTTTTATGTTCTTGTTTACAGATTGCCTACAATGAATGAATCACACCATTTCACCAACTCGAATTTTACTGCGCCATGTGTATCATCTGAAATCCCAAAACAGGAAATACACACGCAAACTCAAGTTTTTGAAAACTATCCAACAGGATCAACATCTTTTGTTTGCAGCAACAATTCCGTTGAGGCTTCTGCTATCACGACAGAGATAGCTGAATCATCGTCGAGTTTCTGTGCCACAAAGGAATTGCCTTTATTTAAGAAAGGCTTTCCAAAACAAACCAGTGAGCAAGAAACGCAAACGGAGTGAGTATACACACATAGCGGTATGTTATTTACCACTAGAAGAAGTAGAATATGGCGTAAGTCCTAAGATCCGTTTCTCACAAAATTTGGTGTCATGAAACTTAGGTATAATTTGTTTATATCGTTCCAAAAATGCAAAAGTGCATTTTAGACAAAACAAACTAAATAAATTAACACTAAGTACATATTGTTATCCCAACTTCAACAAAACTTAGCATAAAAGGGTGCCGACAAGATATTGTCAAATATGTTTGTTGAAATTATTAATTTGTTGTTTTGACATTTTGTAAGATTAGGTTTTCTAATTTAGCTAATGTTATTAACGTTATATGTTATATATGATTATATCCCAATGACTACAAGAGTGTAGTAAGAAAATCCGAAATTATTGATTAAATCTTTAAATCTGTAATTTTGAATTTTTAACACATCCAACTGTTTCAGTTGGGAAAACTTTGTGTTAAATTTTTGTGGAGTTGATTAATATGGTAGATTAATAGTACCTCTTAATGAACCAAATGTATTTTAGTTTTACAACCCTGTACTAGATTTTTGATGGAAAAGGAAAAAAACAGCTGAGAAAATTTAGAAACAAAATTTTACAAAAATGTAAATCATAAATAAAAATGCATATAAAATAAGTTTTCGCCAAATAGATGCATGTAGCTGTTTTTTACAATATCTCAGGAACAGTTTCACTTCAAGTCAACAGTTTCACTTCAAGTCAAAAGTTCATTCCAGAGTAAACATTTTCTGTCTGATACTACTGTCGTTGAGTTGACAATCTTTAGCCACCCCGGAGCGGAGATCCAATTGTTATGGGATGTTATAATGTTGAACGTTTATTTTTCAAAGTTGATTACAAAAATGCTACAATAAAATATAAGAAATTATGATTAATAAAAAGGCACGAATGGGTGCTTAAACTTTGTACATTAAAAGTATATAAACGTTTAAACGGCTGTATGGATTTTCTTGAAACTTTTAGTGTTCCTTCTATGCATATGTTTGGACGGATCAAAGGCTACTTCTGGTTTTTAAATTTTGAAGTCGCGAATATACCATGACTGCATACATAATAAGTATTAAACGTCTTATTATAAAACAAAATAAACATTTTTAGTTTTTTTCATTGTACTTGTACCAAATAAGTATATCAATATGAAAGAAAATCATTTCGAGCCTGCTTCATTTTTATACTGACTTTTTCTTGGACTAGTCTGTTGACTATTCTATGGACTAGTCTTTTAACTATTCTATGGAGTAGTCTATTAACTATTTTCTGGACTATTCTTTGGACTTGACTATTCTACTTAATTGAATGGTCAATGGAATAGTGTCAAAAGTCTATGGATAACAGTTTTGTATAGTCTGGACTTGTCTAGTCTATAGACTGGTATCAAATCCAAAAAGCCCTAAGTGAACAAATTTCATTTTCTCATGTTAAGATAATTTTTTATTGACAACAAGCAAAAAAGTGAGGAAAAAGAAGTAGAATTTTCACTACAAATAACATACTTGAGGTACATACTTCCAATTTTGGTGGAAACCTATGAATTTTACATTAGCGTGTCATTGGAGGGATGTTGTTCATTTTTTACAACTTTGAACTACATCTAATCTTATTCATAGATGCAGTAAAAATCCGATATTTGGATGTCAAAAATAAACCACATTCTTGACACGCTTATGTAAATTTCATTGGTTTTTCACCAAAATTTGATGTACTTCGAATATGTTATATGTAGTGACTTTTCAGCATCTCTTTCCTCACTTTTAACTCGGTTTTTATTTGTAAGGAAATATTTGGTTTATAAAAGCGAAAAATATGCAATGTAGTTTGTAAAGTATAACATCAATTATTTTTTGCTGGGAAATTAGTATTTGAAGAAAAATTTTGAGTTTTTTGGCATAAGGCTTTTTTTTGTCTTCATAAAGATTTTCGAAAATTGGAATTTTTCTTTGAAAAAGTTGTAAAGATGTTACAATAATTTTTAAATCGTAAGGATTCGTTTTAAGTGCAATTAAAACATTTTGTACATCAACGTGTAGAAGATAGTGCCTAGCTTGTAAAATCTATGAATAAGAACTCGTGGAATAGATTTTTTTCAAATTTAAAGTTTTTGGTGTGAGGTCAAACAATTCCCTATCCTCATAAAATTTTGTAAATAGATTTTGGGTTCCATAAAACTTATGTATTTATGTCAAATTTCATGAGTATTATGGTATTTTAAAACCATTTATGTTATAGTAATTTTCTTAAGGGTACTTTATATACATAGGAGCTATGGTCAAATATGGACCGATACTCATACAAATTTGTGTAGCGATTTAAGTTCTTTTAAGTTTTGTCTTTATAAAGTTTCCAATCTGTCCGTAATTTTTTACTATATAATTTTTTAATACAAAAAAATTACTTTCTGTTACATCGTTTTTCCAAGGAGCCACTTATATGGGCGCTATCAGAAATCGTGGACCTACACTTACTAAATTTTATACACTTCGTCAGAAAGGCACAGCAAAACATTTGAGTCAAATTATATCAAACTATCATCAAAATGTACATATGGAAAAAGTTATAAGAAAATTTACAAAGTCGAGAAAAAAATTAATAAAAATTCAGAAAAAAGAAAATGTGCTAGAAAACCTCCATAAGTATTCAACAGCATTATTTTAAAATCGTTTCACAAATAAAACTACGTTTACACATTTTTAAATTATGAATAACAAGTTATGAAGTTTTTTGCTTCTCCTGTAAAATTTACAACAGTGCACATTTGCATACTAAGCTAACGATATGTTTGTTTGACGAAAAGTTTTATATTTTAGAAACTGCAACAGCTAGGGTACATAAAATTTCTGTGAAATTAGTATTTGAAGAAAAATTTTGAGTTTTTTGGCATAAGGCTTTTTTTTTGTCTTCATAAAGATTTTCGAAAATTGGAATTTTTCTTTGAAAAAGTTGTAAAGATGTTACAATAATTTTTAAATCGTAAGGATTCGTTTTAAGTGCAATTAAAACATTTTGTACATCAACGTGTAGAAGATAGTGCCTAGCTTGTAAAATCTATGAATAAGAACTCGTGGAATAGATTTTTTTCAAATTTAAAGTTTTTGGTGTGAGGTCAAACAATTCCCTATCCTCATAAAATTTTGTAAATAGATTTTGGGTTCCATAAAACTTATGTATTTATGTCAAATTTCATGAGTATTATGGTATTTTAAAACCATTTATGTTATAGTAATTTTCTTAAGGGTACTTTATATACATAGGAGCTATGGTCAAATATGGACCGATACTCATACAAATTTGTGTAGCGATTTAAGTTCTTTTAAGTTTTGTCTTTATAAAGTTTCCAATCTGTCCGTAATTTTTTACTATATAATTTTTTAATACAAAAAAATTACTTTCTGTTACATCGTTTTTCCAAGGAGCCACTTATATGGGCGCTATCAGAAATCGTGGACCTACACTTACTAAATTTTATACACTTCGTCAGAAAGGCACAGCAAAACATTTGAGTCAAATTATATCAAACTATCATCAAAATGTACATATGGAAAAAGTTATAAGAAAATTTACAAAGTCGAGAAAAAAATTAATAAAAATTCAGAAAAAAGAAAATGTGCTAGAAAACCTCCATAAGTATTCAACAGCATTATTTTAAAATCGTTTCACAAATAAAACTACGTTTACACATTTTTAAATTATGAATAACAAGTTATGAAGTTTTTTGCTTCTCCTGTAAAATTTACAACAGTGCACATTTGCATACTAAGCTAACGATATGTTTGTTTGACGAAAAGTTTTATATTTTAGAAACTGCAACAGCTAGGGTACATAAAATTTCTGTGAAAAACTTATATATCCATATAAACAAAATGGGAAGACTCTTTAGTAACAATATGCATATTTAAGGCCTATCATCCATCTTCCATATGAATTAATTACCAAAATTTTTATACACTCAAACATCGTTTTATGCGAATTTAAATTTATGCGATTTCAAAATTCTAATTTTTTTCTTTGCAATAATAATTTTGACAAGTGTTGAATCACTTTCCATTAGTTTTTTTTTGGATTATATATTTGTTGATTTTTTACATGCAATTTTGTTTGACTTTTAAGGTTTTATTTGTATTTATGCGTTTTTTTTTTGTTTAAAGACCTATTAGTTGATTTTGTATTGAGCTATTGTATTGTATTTTTATTGAGCTATTGCGAAAATATTTCGATTTAGCATTTCAAAATTTAAGAAATAATTAGAAAATTCAGAACAAATACGATAGCGAAATAATTTTTTATAGGGTTAGTAAGTTTTTATGGGTTGTTTTTAAGAATCGTATATGAATTCCTTAGGAATTTCCAAATATTTATAGTTGGTTTTTTGTATACTTTCAGTCCTATTATCCTCGATTATACTATTGACAGGCAAAACCTTTTGGACAAAACTAGACGCTTAGAAATGGAAATTAAGGATCTGCAATTAAAGCTAGCTGAAGCAAATATCACAATCGAATCGATGCGATCTATCTTCACAGAAGGCCAGATTCGAAAAATGAAGACCCACGGTGACATTAAATGGAATTGGAGTGACATATCTAATGCGATTTGCCTGCACGCTTCTGGTCCAAGAGCCTATAACCATTTGTATAAAAAAGGGTTTCCACTACCTCACGTTTCTACGTTGCAGCGTTGGTGTCGGAAAGTAAACATAAGTGAAGGCATAATAACTTCTGCAATAGACTTTATGAGACAAATTTCCGACTTGGAATTTGACGACAAGTTATGTGTACTTTCTTTTGACGAGATGAAGGTAGTGGAAACATTTGAATACGATGCTGTGGGAGACTTCGTAAGGAAGCCTGTTAACTATGTACAAGTGGTTATGGCTCGCGGACTCAAGAAATCATGGAAACAGCCCATATTTTTTGATTTTGACTGTCAAATGACAAAAGAAATTTTATTAATGCTTATCACGGAACTCAACACCGTTGGTTTTCCAGTAGTGGCAGTGGTATGCGATATGGGGCCATCGAATCGTAAGTTGTGGAAAGATTTGGGTGTACACTCAGGTATGTTTTATGTACTATAGAGCCAATATAAATTCATATTAATCGATATAAAACTATATGCTTTTCTCTTCGAAGTCGAATCATATTGACATTTTTTAAAATGTCCGTTCATGTGTTTACATGGCATTTAAATACTCTAAAGGAAAATCTGGAATATCTGGAATTAATATGTTTAAAAATATTGGGTAATTGAATTTGTCTTCATTAATATTTTTATTTCATGTAAAATTTTTTTATTACTTAGATACAAAGATTTTTATTTTTTTATTAATATTTTGTTTGATTTTAAATATAGCTATTTTCATTAATATTTAATTAATTTTCATTAATATTAGTATCACTGTATATTTAGATGCATTATTAGTAATTAGTATCATATATAATTATTGAGTATTTATATTTCATACACATATAGATTCGACATTAACCCACATTTACTCAAGGTCTGGTTATTTTTATCGTTACGATAGTAATGAATATCATCTTAACGATAAAAGATAACTGGAGGTTGATATAAAGGGGATAAGAGTCGTTATATCAAATTTCAAGCGACTTTTGTTTATTTTCATTCCATTTTTTGTGTTTTTAGAATTTTAAAATTTGTTCCAAATAATAATATATTCTTTCTCAGATTCTCCATGGTTTACCAATCCGGTAAATGCTGATGAAAAAGTTTTTGCTTTTGCCGACGCACCACACTTACTAAAACTCATAAGGAATCATTTTGTAGACACTGGTTTAATAATTAACAATGAATTGCTAACATCAAGAACCATTGTTGATTTGTTGAAACACACTTCAACCAGTGATGCATCCATTACTTTTAAATTGAGCAATGAGCACTTATCAGTGAAAGGTGCAAGTAAGTTGACAATACATTTTAATAATTTATGAAATTATTTATTGCAAATTAAAAAACATTTAGGAAGGCAAAAAGTAAAACTTGCAGCACAACTGTTTTCGCATACTACCGCCAGTGCTATCAGGCGTTGTTACTCCATTGGGATGGATATATACCAACCCTCAGAAACAGCCGACTTCGTGCAGCTAGTAAATGACTGGTTTGATGTATTAAATTCTTCGATGAAGACGTGTCGCTACCCTGGAAAGGTAAAGTTAAATACATTCTTTGTGTCACTAAATATACATATATTTTTTCTTAAGGAACCATTTGGCTTGGCACTAGATCATCAGCAGGCAACTTTGATGCGAATGAATGACCTAATGTCATCACCCATAATTCCAAATAAAAAAAGTTTGGAGCATTTCCAAAAAGGAATACTTTTTACTAACAAATCCTTAGAAATGCTCCAAACGTATGTAAGGGAAAAATTTAACATGTCATATATCTGTACAAGTCGGCTAAACCAAGATATATTAGAGCACATTTTCGGTGCTATACGCAGCAAAGGTGGCCTTAATGATCACCCTTCCCCAAAGGAGTTTAAATACAGGTTGCGGAAATATATCTTAGGTAAGTATTATATGTTACGCGTTTCTTTATGTAACTTTTATTTATTGCATTTAATATTTAGCAAGAAACACAGAACATCTGAGCGGTACAGGGAACGTTGTTTCTGACAACACTGATTGGCTGAGCTCAACAGATCCTACTAACTGCTTAGTAGTGGATAAGCCCAAAGTGCAGTGTTTATCGGAAAACATAAAAGACACTGAGCCCCAAAACGACGTAGTTGACGACCTAGATGACGAGACATTTAAAGACATTGGTATTCTTCAAGAGGACGCTTTGGAGTATATTTCCGGATATATTATTCGAAAGTTGAATCTTGAAGAATACAAATGTAACGAAAGTACCTTTACCTGGGTCGACCAACTGTCGAAAGGTTCTTTAAAAAAACCGTCAACAACATTCCTAGCGAAGGTGAAAAGTCTCGAAGAAATTTTCTACAAAATCAACGGCCTTGAAATTTCACATGCAAAAAATATCCATCAGCTTTTAATTCAAGGTAGCAAAAATGTGGATTTGCCAGAAAATATTAAGGCTTTTTTTAAATGTCGAATATATTTTCGCGTTCGACATCTAAATGAACGCTTGAAAATTCAGAAGAAAACTCAACAGAAGATGGGATTTAAGAAAATGATTAAAATTAAGTTATAAACAGCGAATTGTAACTAAAAAGTACTAAAATTGCGTATATTAAAAACTATAATTTTAACATTTCTATTTTTCTATTCCCTCAGATGCAGAGACATTGGAACACAAAGGAAGCGTCAATCAATAATTCGCAAATCCCTTTCTAGAAAGAGTAAATAGTAAGTTAATATACAAACATAACATTTTCATAAACAACATTTGATTTTATTATCCCATTTAAATACAAATGTATATATTTTATTTATTTAGGTACTACATTGCAGTAGTGTCGACCTACTTCTCCAAATATATTTTGAATGGATTTGTCGCCCGTGTAAACTTAAAAAGCTTCACTTGATATTGGAACTTGGATTTGATAGTTAAAATTCAACTTACAAATTTCCAACAAAGTTTATTCTAACAAAATAAACTTATATTTAAGGTATATTTGTTTTGTTGCCGATATTAAATTTAAAAGTTATATAACTTTTTATGATTATAGTTTAATACAATACATCCAAAGTGTCCTTTCGAACGATGATACATCATTAATGTACAAAGCAAGGAGAACGAACTGAAATTACCAACAAATCTTGCGGAAATTATTCGTTTAATTTTTAATAATTAAATTAATATTTCCACTAATTATTAAATTCCCAGTATATGTTTTGCATCATTTATTTATGTAATAATTTATGTATTTCATATATATTTTATATAATTGAAAAAAATATTTCATATATATGTATATCAAACATGAATAAAACTACTTATGTATAATTAATCACTACATTAATCAGTCTAAATGGATTTCAATTCATTCAGTCTAAATGGATTTCATTAACGGTACGTATAACAGAAATATTTAAATAAAATATGTTGCGCTAGTGCACCACTTGCAAAATCACAAAAAAGTTAATGCTACTTCAAATCATATTTTTTAACAAAATCTATTAAGGAACTAACTTAATGTTTATATTATTAAATGTGTTAGGAGATTCTTATTTGAAAAATGCGGCGGCCAGAAGAATTTCTTCTCTGTACCGACTTTGCTAAAAATGATTACTGCTTTATATATGTAAAAATATCATTTTCCAATATCATAAAACTGAAAAAAGGTTTTCAATCTTCAAAAATTATTGAAATACGAAAATGTATTGGATTTCCATAAATGAAACCTGCTTTTGTTTCTTTAAATGGTAGTACGTTTTATCTTATAAGAAATTTTATAAATATTGTCTCGTTCGGCCGCGTGAATCCCCGGCATCACTTAAAATTCATTCTCTGACATTTAGAAAAGCTATCAGTTCTCAAAAAATACAAGCTGCTGCACTGGTGCTCCAAATCATATACATATGTATTTATGGACATATTTATGTATACAATACACAGAAGAAACTTAATTTTTTTCCAATTGGCGGTACATTTTCTTTCCTGGTTTCGCTTAATTACTTTATTATATTTATGTATACAATACACAAAAGAAACTTTATTTTTTCTTAATTGCCGGTACACATTCTTTTACAAGAAATTAAAAAAAGATCCGGCCGCAGCGGCTATCTTCCCTGGAGTGTACGGATGCCTGGCTTCGCTTAAATACTTTATCTGCATTTCAAAAATTATCGCCAAACTAATATTATCAACCCGGAACTTACTTTAAGTTTTACATTTAACGGGTGAAGAATCTTGGAGAGCTTCAAACTATCTCGTTCCGTCCCTAAAATAAGAAAAATTACTATTCAGTAACCAAAAATATGTATTTGCATATATAAAGAATGCTTACGTTTGTTCTTACAATTGGATATACTCAAGGTTTATGCTTAATAAGCCTAAAATTGTATCCTACATGGAATCTAGCACATATTTTTCACAATATTTTCACATTTTTATTTTTATTTACAAATATTTAATATAAACAAACAAAAAGTATTAAATGTCAACAGAAAATCTGAATTCGCCGTACTTACTGTTCTTGACATCAGTGCGTACCAAATACAATAACAAAATACACGTAAATTTTGTTGTTGCCGAACTGCCACCA
>NC_060952.1:65160275-65161410 GCF_022045245.1 Lucilia cuprina
TATCCATAGACTTTTGACACTATTCCATTGACCATTCAATTAAGTAGAATAGTCAAGTCCAAAGAATAGTCCAGAAAATAGTTAATAGACTACTCCATAGAATAGTTAAAAGACTAGTCCATAGAATAGTCAACAGACTAGTCCAAGAAAAAGTCAGTATAAAAATGAAGCAGGCTCGAAATGATTTTCTTTCATATTGATATACTTATTTGGTACAAGTACAATGAAAAAAACTAAAAATGTTTATTTTGTTTTATAATAAGACGTTTAATACTTATTATGTATGCAGTCATGGTATATTCGCGACTTCAAAATTTAAAAACCAGAAGTAGCCTTTGATCCGTCCAAACATATGCATAGAAGGAACACTAAAAGTTTCAAGAAAATCCATACAGCCGTTTAAACGTTTATATACTTTTAATGTACAAAGTTTAAGCACCCATTCGTGCCTTTTTATTAATCATAATTTCTTATATTTTATTGTAGCATTTTTGTAATCAACTTTGAAAAATAAACGTTCAACATTATAACATCCCATAACAATTGGATCTCCGCTCCGGGGTGGCTAAAGATTGTCAACTCAACGACAGTAGTATCAGACAGAAAATGTTTACTCTGGAATGAACTTTTGACTTGAAGTGAAACTGTTGACTTGAAGTGAAACTGTTCCTGAGATATTGTAAAAACAGCTACATGCATCTATTTGGCGAAAACTTATTTTATATGCATTTTTATTTATGATTTACATTTTTGTAAAATTTTGTTTCTAAATTTTCTCAGCTGTTTTTTTCCTTTTCCATCAAAAATCTAGTACAGGGTTGTAAAACTAAAATACATTTGGTTCATTAAGAGGTACTATTAATCTACCATATTAATCAACTCCACAAAAATTTAACACAAAGTTTTCCCAACTGAAACAGTTGGATGTGTTAAAAATTCAAAATTACAGATTTAAAGATTTAATCAATAATTTCGGATTTTCTTACTACACTCTTGTAGTCATTGGGATATAATCATATATAACATATAACGTTAATAACATTAGCTAAATTAGAAAACCTAATCTTACAAAATGTCAAAACAACAAATTAATAATTTCAACAAACATATTTGACAATATCTTGTCGGCACCCTT
>NC_060952.1:65161510-65315502 GCF_022045245.1 Lucilia cuprina
TTTTCGTCTTCTAGAAATACACTTTTAAGTTACTTCCGGATGATAGTTAGAAGAGTGCATCCATTTTGCTTAAACAAAAAACATGACTGTTGAACTTTTTTCATCTGGTATACGTTTTAGTGACTTCTGTAAGAGAGTTGGATGAGAACACACATTTTACAATAACAAAATACATTGTTTCCTAATTTGTATCTTCTTGATTTGTATGTTTATGTCACTTCTGGAAGACAGTTTGAAGAGTGTTCACATTAATGTTGTATTTTATTCATCTGGAAGTGTGGATTGTAGTCACTTCTGTACAATTGTCAGACGAGAGCACACATTTTACAAAAACAAAACACATTGATTTCTAGTTTTCGCCATCTGGAAGTATACTTTTAGATTACTTCCGGATGATGGCGAAGTGTATTAAATATATACCAATAAGTATAAGAAAGGATTATATAAATAAAATTAAAAAGTAAATTGTCATATTAAAATACTATTTTAGGAATATGTTAACTACTCTTAACGGCTTCCATTTCCATCATTTTTAAAAAATTCTAATATGTTTAATTAAAAATGTTTTTATATTAAATTTCGACTCTATCTTAATACGTTTAGGAGGTATAAGCATTTAAAGACTTTTTCAAGTTGTACATTTCGACTTTCATTTGATGAACATTGCATTTTTAACATATTTAGATTTATTTGAGTTAAATCTTAACTTTCAATATTTTTAAAACTATTTGCGCGTTTAGGTCTGGAATCATTATATTGAAATTAATACTACTGTTTTATACATAAATTATTTTTTGACTTGGGTCACTCGACACGAAATTGCCCATATATGATATTTAATATTGAAATCAGATAGTTTTAAACCCACCTTTTTTAAATAAATAAAATTTTATTAATTTTCATATAGCTTTGGATTTAATTATTCTAATTATAGGTACTTTTTTAGTTATTAACACCAGGTCTTTCTATGACCTATCATATGATACTAATATTCTTAATATTTAGCATGCCGTTCCCAAGATATTGAACCTAAGTATTAGAAGAGAGCAAACAAAAAATATTATTGCAATATTAGTGTCAAAAGCAATATCCCGTTTAGGGTCGTTAATGTGTTTCTATCGTTAGTGACTGTAAATAATAAATAATCCATGACTTAGTAATTTCAGATCTTTATAGACGGTTTAATTCCAAGTTATTGAAAAAATGCTCATGGAAGGTAATGTTTTTATTTATTCAAAACAATAAATAAATAAATTTATTAATTTTTAATTATTTTATTTTTTAGAAAGCAGTAGCTAATATTGTACCCCCTATTAAAGTACTTCTAACCGAATTAAAATATAAAAAAGGGATCTGGTAAGTTATATATTTCTTATTTCATCACGTGGTTCCATTAAAAATGACTATTTGTAGAAAATGTAAAAAATGGATCTGACCGTTTAAACTTTGGTGGTAAATGTATTGGACATGAGAGAATCCTATTTTTATTGCTTCCTAAAGTATAACTGGTAATTTCAATAAATACAAAAGTATGTATATTCAATATTAATTATAAGATTATTTTGGTTTATTTCGTTGAAGGATTAATGCGTTCCATAATATAACTCTTACAATTTGATGGATTAATAATAAAATTGATGAAGAACTACAAAAATATTTTAGAGTCCAACGTTTTACAATTTTTGGAAGTATACCAGTCAGCAGTTGGAATATTAATACAGATTCCCTGAAAATTATCTTATTATAAGGTAATAATTCTAAATTTTTGATACATATGTACATTAGACCGACTCACTCTGTATGGAAAGCAAAAACGTGTTTTTGTTACCCCTCCCAAAATTTACCTTGCTTTGTTTTATGATGATTCCCAAAATATTTGAAGTGACCGCTAGACCAAATTAAAAAAAGGTATTTTGGAATTATTTTTTTTAAATTTTTGTTTGTTTTGAAACAAAATATCCAATACGGGGTATCGTTTAAAAGGTATTTTAAAGTCTCGTCCAATGATGTATTATTCATAAATAACCGTTTGCTTATAATTGTCATATTCCAAAATATTTAAAATTGTTAGGTTTTTACTAAGAAAAATGAAATATATGCACAATTTTGCAAATTTTGCGCACCACTAGACTTGGCTTATATATTGTTTAAGAAATGCTGGATAATTTAAAACAAAATAACTAAAAAGGGACTTTTTTGTTACCGGTTCAGCTCACGAACGGCCATCGATAGATTAGAAATATTTTGGGAACCATTATAAAACATAACAAAGAATTTTTTAAGCTGGATAAAATATTAAATTTAACATGAAGAATCGTGTTCCCATACGATATTTTCTTTAAAGCTGTCCAGCTCACGAATGGACAATAATTAACCGAAAATATTTTGGGTAACATCATATTACATAACAGCGTGGGGGGTAACTCAAGCACCATTTTTTGTGAGTCTGTCTAATGTACATATATTACTTTTTTAGATTAGATTGTTTTTTAGATTAGATTGTTAAATCAATTATATTTTCTACTATTTTAATTTCAATTAATAGAAGTAAAATTGTAAATTTTACAGATAAAGCATATTCAAAGAAAAGAAAAATATTTACTTCTATACAAAGATTAAAGCTTTTAATATAAAATGTTAAAAAAAATATTAAAAATATTGTTTTTATGTATTTTTAATATTATGCATTCCTGAAAATTTTTTGGAGTGTACGAGTTTTTTGCAAGTTATTCTCTTGTTTGAAAATATTGTTGTTTTTACAAATTTTTACAATTTTTACGCTCTTGCTATGAGTTTTATTTATGATCGAGTTGTGTACGTGTGAATAGCCGAAAATCTTCGTAATTAGAACAATATGAACGCGCAACGCTGTACTAGACGATAGGTACATCTTTTACAGATAAAAATTTTGACAGTGCATATGTAAAATACATGTCGTGAAGAAGAGCGAGCTTCCGGTGCTCTAAAAGTTCACTGTCTACATAAATGGATGGGACAGTAAACTGGTAAATGAACGTATACTGAAAATTCTTAGTAGTCAAAATGCTAAACTGGCCGTGTAAAAATGAGACGTCTTTTACACGAAAGAAGAACCTGAGGTATCGAATAAAAGTAGAGCTTACTTCGCCTATAAAGCTTTCATATTCAAAATTTGGAAGGTGCCGATTGGAAGGCCTGTTACAACAAACATAAAAAAGAAAGTCAAAACCGGCCCCGATAAGGACACTAAAACACATAAGACGGTACCCAAAGCATAATTATCAAGTACTGGTAATTTTGAGGAGTCTAATTTATTTATTAATAGCCACTTTAGGCTTACTAAAAAGTCTCTCGCTTGAAGACAGTTTAAATGGATGACCATGATTGAGGTTATCGACATAAACCTTCATCAAAGCGAGATTACTACGCTCTGATGCCTAAAATGAACACAGGTAATATACATATAGCTTTAATCCAGAAACATTCGGCGATTCGCAAAAGGTATCTGGATTAAATCACGTAAAATTTCAACTTTTTCAGCCTTGAACGAAAACATGTCCAATAAACAGGAATTGAAATAGGTTGTAATGCCAACACCAAACAAGCCAAAATTTACAAAAATTGTTTTCATAAAAGTCAAATAGCTTAAAATACCTGCAATAAACCATTGACAAAAATAAGAATTTTTTTCTCGACCTTTCTTTAAGCCATGAATAAGTTTAAAAAAAACTAAAATATCCAAATCTTCCTACAATTAAAA
This sequence comes from Lucilia cuprina, assembly GCF_022045245.1. NCBI lineage: Eukaryota > Metazoa > Arthropoda > Insecta > Diptera > Calliphoridae > Lucilia > Lucilia cuprina. Next base: position 65,165,250 of record NC_060952.1, read on the forward strand.
ACAATTTTGAAATTTGTTAATGATAAATGGAAAATGTGTACTGGAGTTATTCAAAATTATTATTTAATTTGAAGAGATTGCAAAAAACGGCGCTACATACAGAAAAGGATGTACAGATTTTTTGGTGGATATTTTTCTAAAAGTATAAAAAGATATCGAAAGATGAATTCATCCAAATTTTATATGAACAATGCCTTAAATGCATAATTTGAGAGGTCTACCTATTTATATAAGATTTGCAAAAGTGCTGTCTTTCGGGACACTATAATGAGTAGTCAAATTCATGGTTCATGGTTTTTTAGATTTAAGCTGCATTTAAAAAATGGGAACCGTATTTATATCAAGATAATTTTAATACCCTACACCACTTTAGTGGGGAGGGTATATTGGGTTTGTGCTGATGCACAAAAATCAAATGCTTTATTTTTTAAATAATCCCCATTTTTAACATACATACTGACTGGTGTAGGGTATCATATGGTCGGCTAAGTCCGACTATACATTCATACTTGTTTCATGGTATATTTAACTGATCACAGATTTTTATTGTTATCTCGATTTAACAATAAATATATATTTTATATTTTGGATATAAAACTCGATTTGTATGGAAAATATTAGCGATTGCGCATCTTTATTGTTTTCTCGAATTTAGAGTTATTTAAAGTAAATTTTAAAGGAGTTATATAAATAGAAATTTTAAGAGGAGATAAGAATGATTTTCTACTTAGATTTAAGTGTTACATAAGGAACCACAGCCGATTTAAATTCAATTTTTTGGGAAAATGTAATATGAATATATCATTTACCCCATTTTAGGATCGTAGGAAACTACATCCGATTCTGATTTAAAATAGTTATTTTCTGATACACAGCAGATTACAGGTTTTGAAATAAAAATAGTTTTCCGTTGAAAAAAATATAAGTGATGGGAGTATTATATACGGATCTACAACCGATTTTAAGCTTTGGATGAAAATCGATTTTTGATAATAAATTAAATTGATTACAGATTTTAATTTTACGTAATCGTAAAGTTAGTTAAACATTATTGAGTTGTCAAATAAAAATAAATTCTTGATTAAAAATTTAACTAAATAATAATTCTCATATAATATAAGAAGTATATATCATGACCTTAAGCATTATATATGTAACAAAATGTAGACAGAAAAAAGTCATTGCATTTCATTAAGATCACAACATTCCTGAAATTAGTGGTATAGGTGTATTTTTTGGATATAATGCATTAAACATTGGATATAATGCATTAAACTATTGTCATGCTAAATTTCATGAAGCATAAAATCCAGATCAATAAGTTGATTCGAAAAATACACTGTATGTTGCCAAATCTCTTGAAAATCGGTTCATATTTGTTATATTTAGCATAGAAATTTGGTGTTATTGTGGTATAGGGGCGTGGCATGGGATCATTATCTTATATATAGCCTATAGTTTATTCCAAGCTCATAACTATCGGTATGCAAAATTTCAGGTAAATCGGTTTAGTAGTTTTTGCATATTGTGATTCGAAAATTGGTGTAATAATGGTTTTACAAAAAGTGGGCGTAAAAAGGGGGGTGGCATCCGATCAAGATCTTATATAGCCAATTGTTCCTTTTGGTGCTAGACCTATTAGCGGTTCATGTAAATCGGTTCAGGAATTTTTTCGTGAAAGCGTAACAAACATAATGTTCAAGCTAGTCGCCTTTCTTAAGGGCTTTAAGAAAAAATGTTTAGAAAAATGGACTATAGCCACTAGACTGACCGGATCTTATATGCGGAGAAAAATTTTAGAATCTTATTTGTCAATATTTCCGGTATTATGGCGGTCCACGATCCATCGCCATAATACCGTTAGAACACTCCACTCCCGAAGAGATCTTGGAGATCCTAAAGTGCTGTACAAGAAACAAAATAACGGTTAGCAACACAACCTCCGATCCCTCCCAGAGAGATGATGCTCAGTCAGTCTCTGAACTGATGATCAAACTCTCTACTCGAAGGGATGAGAAGGTCGACAATGACGACCTTCTGGATCTATCTATAAAATCCTGTATGCAAAAGTTCAGGTAAAGTTAGGTCCTGTATTCTTTCCAAAAGTTATCTTCATCTTATCTGGTTTAAGTGACGAAGATACGGTTTGCACGACAGTATTTGGGATAGCAGCGACTCTAACAGAAGAGGGGAGTAACGTGGAGGGACTTCTGCACAAATGTTGAAGGTTCTTCTGAGACCAATCGACTTCGCAAAATTCTGTCTAAGAAGGATATTATAGCTAAAAGTAGGGCGTCTACCCTAAAGGATCTGGATGACTGTATCTTCAAAGCAGTTGTTATGCCTATAGTATTCTATGGTGTTATTGTATGGTGGCAAGCATTATAAATCGCTTCTCATTGTGCAGCCATAGAACGTGCCTTACGAAATATTGCAATTCTGCTCACGGGAGCAGTGACGCATCCCTTAAGTCTGCAAGGAGACTAAACGCCTATTGTTCGTGGTATAGGACTCTCAAACAAAACAATTCGAGTCCTGGAATCCAAATGTAGATTGTTGCGTCGCGAAATCTCATTTCAACAGACGCTTTCACATCCGAGTTCCCAATAGGAATTCAGTATAAGAGTCATACTCATATGATCGTGTTACAAATGTTTTCACTGACGGCTCCAAGAGGATTTCGTCATATGAAATCTAAAAGGCTCTAAGTTACGAAAAAGTCAAAATCGACTTTATGATTCATTATGATGCACCGTACCAAACTACATGTTTCTACTCAAGTTTAAATTCCTAGAATTATACTCAACGTCCCTATCAATAAATATTCTATATATATATATATTATATATATATATATATATATATATATATATATATATATATATATATATATATTATATATATATATATATATATATATATATATATATATATATATTGATAGGGACGTTGATTATAATTCTAGGAATTTAAACTTGAGTAGAAACATGTAGTTTGGTACGGGCATCATAATGAATCAAAAAGTCATAATGAATATATATATATTATATATATATATATATATATATATATATATATATATATATATATATATATATATATATATATATATATTATAATATATATCTATTATATATATATATATATTATATATATATATATATATATATATATATATATATTATATATATATATATATATATATATATCTATATATATATATATATATATATATATATATATACTAAAAAATTTTATGGCAAGTATATTTGCTTAACTTGAGAAATGTTGAACATTTTTGGTTTTTTTATCATTTTAGAAACTTTTTTTGCCTCTCCTGAAAAATTTGTTTAATGTAACTTAGGGCTTTTTGGATTTCATATGATTGTATGTGGCTTCTATATTGAAATACTTGGAATCAAATCCTCCTTTAGGCTATCTAACTATTGTAGTATACTACTAAACGCAAAGATATTACCACACACCGGCGTATAAAGAGGCAGATAAAAAAATCACCACTACACATAACTATTGGTATTTTTTCAATGAAATTGCACAGAAAAAAATATAATGGACATAAGAATGATCCATTCTTCATATAGGAAGTGTTACGATTTTTGTTCAACAATATTTATCAAAACATTTTTACAAATTTAACTCCAAATACATTTAAACATTTTCAAACACTATGTATTGGTATCCTTCCCCAAGTAAGTCGCATGCTAGATATTTTACTTTTCTTTTGCATCTTATTTCAGTCTCACGTTTTTTTTATATGTGCGTAACATTGTGTATCAAATCAGGTTATTAAATATTAATCTCATTTTTTTATGCATAAATACTTTAGTCTTCTTTCAACAAACGTAAATGCAATTGCATTTTTTGTATATATATATATATATATATATATATATATATATACATATATATATATATATATATATATGTATATTATATATATATATATATATATATATATATATATATATATATATATATATTATATAATATATATATATTATTATATATATATATTATATATATATATATATATATATATTAACCAGAAATATCCTGATTCCACGGAAATTTTCATCCGAAAACAATATTTTTATAAAATTGGAGAATTATTCTCCAAACCCCACTCAGAATCAAATAAGTCCACGTGTGTCCACTTAACATCAGCCAAATCTAGGGATAGTATTAATACTCAACTAGTAATCATCAAGGGAAAAGAACTATTAATAATCTCGTTGCCGTATAAATCAGAAAATTTCATCGGAGTGATACAGGTTGTACCAAAACCCTTCATGAAAAACGTGCCCAGTTATATAATCCAATATATAGGTCATAACTCAAAAATTCAACTGTTGGATAATTGCAAATTCTGAAGAAAATTCAATTTTTGGTGATTATTCCAAATACCATATTATCTACATTAGATTCATAATCAAAATTAAACTAATTGTCAAAATTCCAAATTTTCTATAATATTTATTAATATAAAATAATCTTGAACAGAATTAGAAAACTCACTGTAAAATAGTTCACATCATAGAAACACGCCTAGATTTGTGTAAAAACCATGCCCTAAACAACTAAAATTTTCTAAAGCCAGTGAAAATTTCTTAAAATTTTAAAATTTTGCTAACCAAATTAAATACCTTATAAAATTTTAGAATTTGTCCAGAAAAATTTACTAAAATATGTTAACAATTATTGCACCTAGAAATTTCTTAAAAATATCTTAAAAATATGTACATTAAACTACCTTAAACCTATATTGCACTCAAAACCTAATATCATTGCACCTAATATTTGTTAAAATCTAAAAAAATTCTTAAATTTATATTGCACATTATGATTGATTAATAACTTATTAAATTAAAAATATTCAAACTTAAAATATTGCCTAAAAGTCTATTAAATCCAAATTTATATTGAAATTATTGAATTTTTCTACATGATTACTTAAACTTAATAAAATTTATATGCAGTTTATATTATGCCTAATTTGTATTTAGTAAAACTTTTCTTCAAATTTATTACTTAAACTTAATTAAGATCTAATTTAAATATTTAAAATTATAATTATTTTAATTTCATTGAACTAAGGAATCAATTGTAATGAGATTTAATTGTATTATTAAAGTAGTATTTAAATTGTTAAAATTTTAAAAACTTTTATCTGAACTATATTTCTTATTGGTCTAAGTTTAAAATCATAATGTAAATATTAAATTTAAATTAATCCAAATTTTCATATACATATATTTTATATTTTTTTATACAAATTATTACATTATTGGAAAAAATGTTAAATTGAATTTACTAATATTTTGCTATTAGTGTATTAAAATATCTTTTGCTTATTTTTATCGTACTCTATTTTTTTTACTTTTTTTGTTACTTTAATTATTTCATTCATGTTTATTTTTCATTTATAATCTCAAAATCATTGTCATGTATTTTTAAATAATTAATAACAACAACAACTTCATCGTGTACTCCTGATTGCTGGGCCCAACATCATAATGATTTTGTGAGTACTTAATAAGAAAAATTTTATTTAAGGGTATCAATTATTATTATTTTATCTGTCTGTCGGTTCGTTTCAACTTTGTCCCAATGCATATCAATTAGTAAGTAATATTAATTTCTTCTCATTCTTTATTAAGATCATTTCTCTTTTTGGAGTAATGATTTTACATGCTTACATATATAGTATTTATGATTGCGTAGAATATCATTATTTATTTTTGTTTTCTGCTTTAATTTTTTCAATAAATTAAATATTTTGAATTGCGTAAAATGAATCATCATTAACATTTTTTTAATGGGAAGGATAGCCAAAACAAATTGTAAAAATATGTAAGTAAAAGTCATGTTTTATTAGGGACAGAATTAAAATTAAGGGTAATCTTTCTGTCAAGGTGTTTACAAATTGGGTGGGAGAATTGTACCCTACATGACATCTCATCTCGTCTCTATTGCTAAGTATTTAGACTTATTCCAGATTTTTGCATACTCTGTGGTATTTTTAAGGCATGACATGAGTATGTTATATGCTTACGCTTTCGGGATATGGGTTAAGAGTTACTTCTACCAAATAGCTAGCAGGGAACATCATCTTCATGCCACTTAACCACTATTGTCCATTTCGGTTAAAAAATGTAAAAGCCAACAATTTTTATTATTAACAAATAATAGCCGAGCGTAACATATATGGCGTCCAACGAAGGCCCTCGATAAGGCTCAACGTTAAGCTTATATAGGCTTAACGTAAACGCCAAGTTAAGGGTACAGTAGAAAATAATCTAATCAAAAATTAATTAGAACATATATTTCTCTTAGGTCTAGTAGAAGAGAATAGGAAAATTTGAAATTGAACATATTAAGCGTATAATTTATTAGGTTAAACAATTTATTTATATTTACTAATTAACACCTTTTATATATATTACTTTCTTAGAAGTTTAAGTATTCTTAAGAACACAATAGTTCCGAATCTAAATGCGCTATTGAAAGTGCATATAAAATATGTATCTTTAACCTATTTTAAATCTTGTTTTCCATTTAAGAGTCCTAATTCTGAATCATTAATTAAATTCAGTCTATGTTGCATTAAATGAGGATAAGAACTATGTGTTATTAATTTCTTTCAAGTCCATTATTGATATTATAATAAAAAATTTCTTGATGTTGTAGATAGAAATTTCTGATACATTTTTATATTTTGTATGTATATAAAATGGAAGTAGTCCGACATTTTTTAATATAAATACGAAGCACTTCTGATTTATTTTAAACATGACTTATATTTACGAAAATTTTACATTTGTTGAGGTATATTCTTACCAGAATTAACATAAATTGATCTTTGAATACTTTTACATATTGTTTTTGCCTGTTTTGCTTATTTACAAAATAAAATTATATCGCTTATTTTAGAAAGATAAATAGATTTGCACAAAAAGTTTTTCATTTTACTAGATTTCGTCAAGCAATTTTTAATTTCTGAGATTTGTGTTAGATATTTTTTTCATTTGTTATGGAAACTAGAAATTCTTCAAAAGGTAATAGAAATAGTTCATTTGGACAAGGTCGAGGTTTTTCTGCTACAAGAAGTAGTCCGAAATCCAGAGTAGTTCATTCTCCAGCAAATAGACAACCACCTACACAACAGATTCATAGGCCACAAAGTTCAAATAGCTTACCGTCATCGACATTATTTCAGGACATACAACTTCTTAGTAATCAAAACTCTGCTTCAGAACCACACGTTAACATTTCTTATAGTGAAAGAGCTCCCGTAGAACCAACAATGAATCCGGTTAATGAACAGTTTTCTCTTCCGAGCAATGATGCTCCTTTAGTCCCGAATAATTCCGCATGTTCACTTGACTCATTAATTGCCTTAATGCAGCAAACAATGAGAAATACTCAAGAGGAATTTAGGAAAGAATTAACGTCAATAAGAGCTAGTATAGCTCAAATTGGTAGTGTCCCTACATCAAATGTCAATAGACAACCAGAATTTTTCACAAATTTTACGGAGTCAAATACTCCAGTTTCCAATAGTAATCAGAGCAGATATTCTGCGAATAGTGAAGCTAACATAAAACTTGAGAAGTGGAAGATAACTTATAATGTATATAGATCTGTTTCAGACTTCTTGTTTAAAGTAGAAACACTTTGTGCCAGATCTAGATGCCCTGATGACCATCTCCTATCGAACTTTCATGTTCTGTTGGAGGGCAAAGCAGAGGAGTGGTATTGGCTTTTTACAAAGCAAAATAGAAATGTAACATATCCACTTTTAAGACAAGCCCTTACTAAAGAGTTCGGTCATTTGGAATCAGACCATGATGTGTTATTAAAGATTTCGTTGCGTAAACAACAATTTAAGGAAAGCTACGACGATTTCCATTCGGCTATAGTTTCCATGAATCTGCGTTTACAGAATCCATTACCAGATGTAACTTTAATTGAAATAATGAAAAGAAACATAAACTCAAATCTTAGATTTTTACTATTTAATACAGAAACGCAGAATCTGAATGAGTTTAGAGACACTGCTCGCAAAGTTGAGAAAATTATTAGGGAGACTAAGTTTCAAAACCCAAATACAGCAAATTCTCGTAATGTTAACGAAATAAATCTTCCGCTCTCTTATGAAGAGGATTCGAAAGGCACAGATCCACAAATTGATGCGATTCAAGTCTCTAATAAAAGAATTAGATATGATTATTCTAACATAAAGCGTTGGAATTGCATGTCACTTGGCCACTCGTATATATATTGTACCCAAGAAATTAAACAGCCCTTTTGCTTTAAATGTGGTCACAAAGGTGTATTTACGCCTAATTGTACAAATAAGCACAATTTACAGGGAAATCGCAAAGTGGGCGAACTGGCGACCGGGGACACTCGTCCACCCCCTCTAACCCCGAGTTTGATTTAAGCTCCAATAGGAGTAGTAACCTTGATCTCTCTGATATTTCTAAAACCTTACCTGCTAATTCAAAAACAAACTTAATTTCAACAAATACTATTTCTACACAAACTAACACGTCTCAAAGCTCTTTCTGCAGTGATAATTTGCCCTTTATTCCCTCAAATAAAACTTTTCTTAATAAATCAAGCCTTAAAATAATGAAATGTAGAATACGCTATAAAAAGCGTCGTAATTTTTGTAAAATGTTAGAGTCATCAATAATTCACGGCTCCGATGATAGCCCTTTTGCCAGGGTTAGAATACTGGATGAAACATTAGTTGGTCTGCTAGACTCTAGGGCCAACGTCTCAGTTTTGGGCAAAGATTGCTTATCATTTTTGGAAAGAAATAACATTTTCTATAGGAATCTAGATTCTACACTTCGCACTGCCAATGGTGCCAGGCAAAATGTAATCGGTTATTTTTAAGGGTGTCAAGAAAGATATTTCATTCTACTTAGTACCAACATTAAGTCAAGAGGCATATTTTAGTGTAAATTTTTAGCGAGATTTCGCACTTGCCCCTGACATAATTTCTGTTTCTTCCACTAGTCCAAATATTTCGGAAGTTGTATGTGATTCAGAATCGAATGATAATTTTCACGATCTCACACCAGAACAGAAATTGATCTTAGAGAAAACAATATCAAAATTTCCATCATTTGAGGTTCTTGGCTTGGGTTGTACCGATTTGCTTGAACACCATATTGATACTGGTGACGCCACACCAATAAAATGTAAACATTACCCCTTATCTCGAACAAGACAAGAGGAAGCGTACGCAGAAATCGAAAGATTACTCAATATGGGTGTTATCGAAGAATCAAACTCTCCCTGGTGTTCTCCCGGAGTTCTCGTAAGGAAACCAGGGAAGATAAGACTCTGCATTGACTCTAGGAAGCTTAACGCTGTTACCAAGATACAAGCCTTTGTATCATTACAAATATATGTCGTTTGGTCTATGTAATCGCCAACAGACAATGACTCGTCTCATGGACAAGGTAATACCTTCACGTTTGCGGGAAAATGTTTTTATTTACCTGGACGACTTATTGGTCTGCAGCTCGGATTTTTCATCGCATATTGAACTCTTATCTGAAGTGGCTTTGTGTCTTAAAAAGGCTAAACTAACCATTAATGTCTCCAAGAGCAAATTTTGCCAAAAACAGATACGTTATTTGGGTTACATTGTAGGTGAAGGATGTCTTAAAGTAGACCCAGAAAAAGTTGAGGCGATTAAGAACTTCCCATTACCAAAAACGCCAAAACAACTGAGAAGATTTGTGGGAATGGCTAATTGGTATAGGAGCTTTATAAATATTATAAATTTGCAGATATATCAGGTCCCTTGACTTATTGCATAAACAAGTCACAAAAACCATTTTGCTTAACAGAAGCCGCAACAACGTCATTTGAAAATCTACAGCTAGCTCTTTCCACTGCCCCTGTCCTTGCACAACCAGACTTTAACAGGGAGTTTGTCATCCAGTGTGATGCGTCAAAAATAGGCGTTGGCGGTGTGCTATTCCAATGCGATGATCAGGGTATGGAACATCCCATCGCGTATGTGTCCCAGAAATTGAATGGTGCACAAAAGAATTATACGGTGACGGAGCTTGAATGCTTGGCGACCATTGTGTGTGTGAATAGGTTTAGGGCTTATATTGAGGGGCTACCATTCCGTATAATTACGGACCGTTCTTCCCTTAAGTGGCTAATGTCACAAAAAGTCCTTAGCGGAAGATTGGCCCGTTGGAGCTTAAAGCTACAACGTTATGATTTCAGGATTGAGCATAGGAAGGGAAATCTAAATACCGTGCCAGATTGTTTGTCTAGAATTGAGGTAGATGAATTAGATTCAACAAAAGGTTTTAGTGAAATTGACTTAACATCAGCAGAATTTGATGAAAGCGATTATCAAGATATTAAGAAAACCATTACGGAAAATAAAGAGTCTTTGTCTGATCTTCGTATATCAGATAATGTTGTTTTAAAACGTGTACATTTTAGACATGGTGTAGAAAACGAAGAAGACACTCTTTGGCGAATCTCTCACACAGAAAGTTAGAGTTAGCACATAATTCAGATTCCTCTTGCCATGGTGGTTTTGTAAAAACCTTATCTAGGATTCGCAATAAGTACTTTTGGCCATCGATGTCAAATGACATTAAGCAATATGTCTAACTGTGACGTGTGTAAGAGCATTAAGTCCACAAACCAAGTCTCTAGGCCAACCATGGACAATCAGTTTATCTCCAATAGACCATTCGAGAGATGGTATTGTGATTTTCTCGGCCCATATCCGTTTACCAAAGTCAAGAATTCGGTTATATTCATATGTGTAGACCATTTAACGAAATTCGTTTTTCTTAAACCTATGAAATCCGCCTCTTCCGCAAATGTAATTTTGTTTTTCCAAACGAAAATGTTTCCCACATTCGGAGTGCCTAGATATGTTCATAGTGACAATGGCAAGCAATTTGTGTCCAAAGATATGAGAGAGTTTTTTGAAATGTACGATATTAATCATGTAACCACAGGCTTTTATGCTCCCCATTCGAATGCGTATGAACGTGTAAATCGTGAAATCGTTACGAAGACTAGATGTTTTCTACAGGATCACAAGGACCATAGAGATTGGGATAGATATATTCCACAAATTTTAAACATGTTACGTAGTGATTTTCACACCTCGATTCAGTGTTCTCCCTATTTTGCCGTATTCGGACAAAATATGATCCAGCACGGATCCACATATAAAATTTTGGATAAACTTGGTTGCATACCCGGTGAGGATTTCAATGTCATTGATCGATCTGATAAGCAAGCAAAACTTAGAGGAAAATTGCGTGAAAATTTGAATATCGCACATACGAAGGCAATGAAAACCTATAACCTTAGAAGTAGGCCCATCGAATTTGAAAAAGACGAAATCGTATTCAGAAAAAAAACACATATTAAGCGATATGTCGAAGCATATTAATAGAAAATTCTTGCCCAAGTTTGTTAAATGTAGGATTAAGAGAAAAATGGAAAATAATTTGTACGATATTGATGATTTAAATGGTAAATATGTTGGAAAGTATCACACATAGGATTTAAAGCGTTAACCTATATTTGCCCGGCTTACGTGGATCGTGCCACACGTTGTCTTAATTATTGTTAATAAAAATTGTTGTAACAAATTTAAAATATGATCATTCTTAATCCCAATTACAGAAACAGGAAAAATTTAATCTAAATTAAGATAAATCGGATTCCTGTTCGTTTATCAAATGAATTTTCAAACGAAACAGTTTTGTTACGATTTTTGTTCAACAATATTTATCAAAACATTTTTACAAATTTAGGTTAGGTTAGCAGGCTGTCCCTTGCAGTTCGCATTAGGGGCACACTTGGGTCCATGTTATGATCCCTTTGTAGGTACCTGGAAAGAGAAAGAAAACGGTCGGCGTATTATTACACTTCGACCCATCTACTCTGGTTTCTTATCCAAACCATTTTGTCGCACGAATAAAGTTACAAATTTAACTCCAAATACATTTAAACATTTTTAAACACTATGTATTGGTATCCTTCCCCATGTAAGTCGCATGCTAGATATTTTACTTTTCTTTTGCATCTTATTTCAGTCTCACGTTTTTTTATATGTGCGTAACATTGTGTATCAAATCATACATGTTAGCAAATATTAATCTCATTTTTTATGCATAAATACTTTTGTCTTCTTTCAACAAACGTATATGCAATTGCATTTTTTGTATTAATTGCTCATTGGAAATTAATTACGCAGTTATTGAATTCTTTAATCACGCATTTTACTTAGCAACTTAATATTTTGTCACATTTAATTCATTCTCAAGTCGAAAGTGGACAGTGCAAATTGTGTTTAAAAGTAAAAAAATTATTAAAAAGTTTTAATTATAAGAAAAAAATTTTCCATGTTGTATAGTGAATGTTGTATAACATACTACCATTGTTCCAGAAATAATTAATATATATATAACCAGAAATATCCTGATTCCACGGAAATTTTCATCCGAAACAATATTTTTATAAAATTGGAGAATTATTCTCCAAACCCCACTCGGAATCAAATAAGTCCACGTGTGTCCACTTAACATCAGCCAAATCTAGGCTAAGGGAAAAGAACTATTAATAATCTCGTTGCCGTATATCATCGGAGTGATACAGGTTGTACCAAAACCCTTCATGAACCACGTGCCCAGTTATATAATCCAACATATAGGTCATAACTCCAAAAGTCAACTGTTGGATAATTGCAACTTTTGAAGAAAATTCAATTTTTGGTGATTATTCCAAATACCATATTATCTACATTAGATTCATAATCAAAATTAAACTAATTGTCAAAATTCCAAATTTTCTATAATATTCATTAATACAAAATAATCTTGAACAGAATTAGAAAACTCACTGTAAAATAGTTCACATCATAGAAACACGCCTAGATTTGTGTAAAAACCATGCCCTAAACAAATAAAATTTTCTAAAGCCAGTGAAAATTTCTTAAAATTTTAAAATTTTGCTAACCAAATTAAATACTTTACAAAATTTTAGAATTTGTCTAGAAAAATTTACTAAAATATGTTAACAATTATTGAAATTTCTTAAAAACAGTAAAAATATCTTAAAAATCTAAGTTAAAATTGGCTAAAATATGTACATTAAACTACCTTAAACCTATATTGCACTCAAAACCTAATATCATTGCACCTAATATTTGTTAAAATCTAAAAAAATTCTTAAATTTATATTGCACATTATGATTGATTAATAACTTATTAAATTAAAAATATTCAAACTTAAAATATTGCCTAAAAGTCTATTAAATCCAAATTTATATTGAAATTATTGAATTTTTCTACATGATTACTAAAACTTAATAAAATTTATATGCAGTTTATATTATGCCTAATTTGTATTTAGTAAAACTTTTCTTCAAATTTATTACTTAAACTTAATTAAGATCTAATGTAAATATTTAAAATTATAATTATTTTAATTTCATTGAACTAAGGAATCAATTGTAATGAGATTTAATTGTATTATTAAAGTAGTATTTAAATTGTTAAAATTTTAAAAACTTTTATCTGAACTATATTTCTTATTGGTCTAAATTTAAAATCATAATGTAAATATTAAATTTAAATTAATCCAAATTTTCATATACATATATTTTATATTTTTTTATACAAATTATTGGAAAAAATGTTAAATTGAATTTTCTAATATTTTGCTATTAGTGTATTAAAATATCTTTTGCTTATTTCTATTACTACTCTATTTTTTACTTTTTTTTGTTACATTAATTATTTCATTCATGTTTATTTTTCATTCATAATCTCAAAATCATTGTCATGTATTTTTAAATAATTAATAACAACAACAACTTCATCGTGTACTCCTGATTGCTGGGCCCAACATCAAGGAACAACATGAATTGCAACATATCATCATAATGATTTTGTGAGTACTTAATAAGAAAAATTATTATTTAAGAGTATCAATTATTATTATTTTATCTGTCTGTCGGTCCGTTTCAACTTTGTCCCAATGCATATCAATTAGTAAGTAGTATTAATTTCTTCTCGTTCTTTATTAAGATCATTTCTCTTTTTGGAGTAATGATTTTACATGCTTACATATATAGTATTTATGATTGCGTAGAATATCATTATTTATTTTTGTTTTCTGCTTTACATTTTTTTCAATAAATTAAATATTTAGAATTGTGTAAAATGAATCATCATTAACATTTTTTTTAAATGGGAAGGATAGCCAAAACAAATTAAGGGTAATCTTTCTGTCAAGGTGTTTACAAATTGGGTGGTAGAATTGTACCTTACATGACATCTCATCTCGTCATGGTTCAGTTTGTTCTTTTCAAATATTTGTTATTCTTTTGCTAAGTATTTAGACTTATTCCAGATTTTTGCATACTCTGTGGTATTTTTAAGGCTTGGCATGAGTATGTTATATGCTTACGCTTTCGGGATATGGGTTAAGAGTTACTTCTACCAAATAGCTAGCAGGGAACATCATCTTCATGCCACTTAACCACTATTGTTCATTTTGGTTAAAAAATGTAAAAGCCAAAAATTTTTATTATTAACAAATACTAGCCGAGCGTAACATGTACATAAAAAGTATCAAATAAGAACGATCTTATTTACTTTCATTGTTATGCATTCTAGAAAATTATTTAGGGTGTATGTTGTTTTTTTAAATTATGCTCTTGTTTTTGAAGTTGTGTTTTTGTTTTTTCAAATTGCGTTTTCAATTTCTGAAACAAAGCGACATCAACCTACTTTGTTGAATACTGCCAAGCAACTAAATAAAATATTTGTATTTTTGACGCTCTTCTTGAGAAGTTCGTATGCGATCGTGCTGTATACATGTAAACTGCCGAAAATCATCGTATTCAGAACAATACTAGCGCCGACGTCTGATATATACCCACAGCAAAGCTGCGATCAAAAATTTAGCAGGTGTCTTTACAACATCTAGGTTAACCAAGAATGCCGGGCATCTTTAAATGATAGAAACTGTATAGCTGACGAACTTGCCGGGAATGGAGCGATGAGGGGGAAGATGAAATCGGCGCATTGACTGGTATCTCTCTTACTAACTGTAAGCTTTTGGTTCTCACTGATGGTGAAATGGCTTAAATCAGATGGCTCAATACGATGTCAATATGGCCTCTATACTACGTTCCCAGGACAAGCTATTATCAGTTATAACGGGGCTATTAGCAATCATGCCAGGAGAATGGGTCTCAATATAACGGATACTGTAGAAGTTTTAATAATGAGAAGGAAGAGGAATCTCATCTTCATTGCTATTGTCTATAATTAAATGAAAGCAGAGAACAATAATTAATCGTTGCTGCTTTATCTTGTTTTGATGAGCTATGCCTAAAGAATATCATTAATTTTGTAAATCACACTGGGTGGTTAAAATATGGAAGTAGATATTAACCTTTATCTTATGACGTGAAAATATTTAGCGTATATTAAGTTGTAGTGTAAATTATACACCCGATTTATTTTATATATTATTTTTAATATGTATATAATATATTAATGTTATACTTACGGTGACCAGACAGTATTGTTTTATTGCTAAAAAACCTGAAAATGTTCTGTATTTTATTTAGTGTTCTGTATATGTTCAGTATTTCGTTATTTTTTTTAATTTAACATAACAACACATACATTTACTGCCTTATTCATTACAATTTTTCAAAGGTTTATTGAACAAATTTTGTATGAAAAATTATATTATAAACCTGTGATAAATTGTTCTAAATAAAACCTTTACTATTTAATATTAGCTTTCTTTTTATGCTGTCCCGATATTATAACGATATCAATTAGATGATAAAAACTATCATAAGTGATTGCCGTTCTCGTGTCGAGAGCGAAAGTATTTATGTGCTAAATGGTACCTATCCTTATAATATCGTTTTTTATTAAAATTACGATATCGTTTTCGCATTTTGTTCAAGCGTTTGTACTTTTTTATTTTTACTTGGAAAAAAATAATAATAAGAGCACTTTTAGCTGAGGGGACATGTCGCAAGGTTTTTTCTCCATTCGTGCGACGTTTTTTTGTTAGTGATAATTAATTGTTGTTTCTATATGTTTATTTTTTAAATATTTGTTAATTAAATGTTGTGTTAAATATGTTAAACAAATATACTTTAATAGTCTATACAAATTTGGTGAAATAACGACCAATTGATAATTAAAATATGACTTTAGCTGTGAAATATTGTTATTTTTATAATTATTTATTTAATTATTTATATATTTTATAAAAATATCTAAAATTTAACTAGCAAATATTTAAAATATTTATTATTTTTGGAATAAATGTAATGTAAATGAAATTTAAAATATTGCAAGTGGCAACACTGAATCATGCATTCGAATGATTTCATCATGCACTCAAGTGATCCTTATTTGCAGAATAAAAATAAAGCAACTTGTGGCAGATTATTCTTTTATTATTGAATTAATAATAGAAACAATTGTAACGAAATAAATTGCTTGGTCAGAATAGTTTTGTCTCACTGTAGTATATTTTCATAGGAAATGTTAACATTTATTAAAACTAACAACTTCCTTCTTAAAAACAAAGGAATCAACAAAATTGTTCATTGAAAATTGTTCTCCATAACAAAAAAAAAAAAAAAAAAACTCACATATTAAAACAAAACTCTTCAAAAAAAATCTAAAATTAACCCCTTTATCGAAAATCTAAACATATTAAAAACGGCAAGACAGCAAACATTTTTATGTTATGCCACTATGTAAAGTTTAAAAGTATACAACATTGAAATGATAATTTAAACGATTATATTTTAATAAAGTTATCGAATTTTGGTGTCCATCTCTCAGACTACGAGGCTGAGAACGATCTTTGCTCTTCCCTTTCTTAATTTTGTTCTTCATCGATTTACATCGTTTGTTTTAACCTACGCTTAATAATAAGTGAAATTTACAAATATATTTAAAAAAATAATCAATTGATAAATAAAAGTATTTTTTTAAATAATTTTTAAAAATTTTAATTGAGATGAAATAGTTCAAATCCCATTGAAATTTTGCTGAACTAATAAAATTTTAAGTAGCGGAGGTATAAATTAACTTTATTAGAAATATTCTACTATTTTAAAGAATTGAGAAAAAACCCAATGAACTATTGGTAAGAATATTACAATTTTATAAAACGTATGTATCTTATTAAATATAAATAACACCTTATTATAGGGTTTTAATTTTTATTATAATTGCCAAAAATGTACGTAAATAATAGCAGAACTTATGTACCCAGTTTAACGCTCGCTTATATTGACATGACAAATTAAATAAATTTTTAAACAAAAGTTCCAAGATGTCGGATGTAAAAACATGGAAAAGGTCAAAATTTTTAAGCAAAGTACATGAATCAACCTAAATTTATAAAATTTTCATCATAACCGACAGTTTTCAGCAGTTCCAAAATACCATTTATATCAAAATAATATCATCTAAATAATTTCAATTTAAACATTAAAATGTTGATCATGAAAATAAATCACGATGCATGTAATTTAATAGTCGGCACTGTAAGATGTATAAGTGGAAGAGGAATAATAATTAAAACGACAAAAGAGTACCGTTTTGTGACGTCATCAAATTATGATAAATTGATGAGTATTGATAATGTTAATCTTAATTCAAAAATGTTAATAACATAGATTTGATTACAGTAGCTTAAACTTGAAATTAATGTAATGAATACATTTTGAAAAAGCTTTTTGTTTTTTTTACATTACTTATTTGTGCATGTAGAGTTTTTTTTGATATTACAAAAATTATGTAACATTTTTATATCATGAAAGATAATAATTTTTATAATTCATATGTACAAAGTAATGATGATTCTTTCTAATTTAATTATTATTAATAATTAAAACTATTTTTTTTAATTTTATTATTATTGCTATTATTATTTCATATACTCTAATTTTGATTTCATGAAAATAATAACTTTTTATAATATAAAACAATTAGAGTATATACCATAGAAAAATAAATAGAACTGAGACTGAGAATAAGAAATATTACTCTCTCACATGTACAGGTTCTGTGTGAATTTAATACAATTGTATGAGTATTTTTATTTTTGTTTACATAAAATAACAAAAACATGAAAGTACAAAATGTATCCGAATACATCATACCCTACCACATTGCAAGTAGCAATAAGTTATTCAGTATTTTTAATGTAGAAGTGATATTCAAGAGATTGATCTTTGCTTAATTAGTGAATGTACTACTCATTATAAAAATATATATTGACAAAATTTCGTATATATAAAATTTGTTGAGTCGAATTTTATAAATACCCTATTCTTGTATAGCATGTACCGCTTACAAAAAAGTTCAATAGGCTAATTTATGGACGGATTACATCATTACATCGACGCAGGTGTTACAAACTTTAAGACATAAACAAAATGCCATTCCCATTAGTGTGGTGTAGGGTGTATTTTGACTGCATTTGGGCTGCTTTGAAATTAACAATAATCGTTCATATCAAGCGTTAATTTTAGCATTAGCACAATTCCTTTGGCAAAATAGCCCCTGCTGCTGCAATAAACACTGCTAAAAGTTATGTTTTTCCTATAAAATTATTGAAAATATTTTCAGAAAAAAACAAATGTTTCAATCGTTTTTATTTTTTTAATATAATTTTCAAGTGTCAATATTGACTCAACCCAGCAAACACAAAGAGTTTATTTAAAATTAAGAACAATTTTTAATGAAGATCTTTCTTACATTGGTCAACTGATATTGAATAAAAATGGCTAATTCAAAACATTATTTCATGAAATATCGAAATATAATATCAAACAAAATTATAAAAACTTTTTAAACGAATGAGTTTGTGTTTGTTGGGTTACATATTTTTCAACTAATACATTCTCACGACTTATGTTTTTGACAGCAGACTTAGGTTTTGTCATACTCAGTTTCAGTTCTATGTATACCTTTTCTATGGTATATACAATAATTTTACTAAATTTTAAAATAACATGAATTAAATATTTTGTATCTATATTAGCATGTATATATAATGTTTAGTATCGAAAGATACTAGATTATTTGTATATTATTATATATATTTTTTTATTGTCTTGCTAATTATGAATCTAATTCATAGCTTTACCGGTGATTTGAGCTCAAACCATCTACAGCATAAGTAAAGACACCAAAACGTTATTTCATTGGAAAGTAAACCATGATTTGAAACAGTGAGTCAGTACATATAATAATATACAATATCATTTTTTTTAATATATACATGCAGTCGTATTTAAATATCCTTTTTATATTCAATTACATATACATGTAAATGAATGTTCGTTTATTTTCGTTATTATATTTTACGTATATAAGTTCATATGAAAATTTGTTTAATAAATCGTAATTTTAAGAATGTGGAAATTTGAGTAATTATATTATCAATGGGAATGTTGATATTTAAGCAAAAGTGTAAAATTTAGGAAATACTATGGGAAGATATGAACAAGAAATTTTTGGAACACTTTTGTATCTTATGTGATGAAGGGAAGGATTAATTTAAACAGTGTTCATATTGATAAAACATAATTCAATTTTTAAATCCTGTCATAATTTTTTTAAATCCATTTAGTTTCAATAGCAAATCTTAATATAACCATTTTGTTTAATCTTCATTAGTCTTGGAAAGAATAACTTAATATTCTGTTATGTTGTATACCTCATTTTATATGGTCAAGGACCTCCCCAACCCGACGAGCTTAGCCTTTCAAGCTTTCCAAGCATTGACCATTATAAAAAAAAACAAGAGAATATAGCTTTCAATGAAACAATAATGCAACGTAACAAACTGTCAAAAATACGAACGCTTAACAAAAGAGATACAAAAAAACCCTCAAATTATGATCCGTGCGTCTTTTGCTACTTCCCTTTCTTATTTACCCCCTTTGCCAACGTGTCGCACTGATCAAGGCGAATTCATACATAAGGTGGTGCTATTCAATCAGCTGATAATTTTTTTTCTTAATTCGCCTTGTTATTGTTTAGATTTTTATATTTAAAAATGTCCGTTAAACGGAGAAAAACTTCGTTTATATTTTGAATTATTCAAGTAAAAATATCTAAAATTACCAATCATATCGTAAAGAAATATAATTTTATTAAAATAATGTTATAATTGATATGCATATAAAAATTTTATTTAATTTTTTTTATTATATAAGACCGTGCGACAAAAGATCTTCAAAGTTTTAAAAAGTAAAGTAAAATTCTTATCCTTAAATTTTCAATATTATTTTTCAAGAAAATTTGAAAGATTTTTTTATACATCTTTGATCCTGACAAAATAAACTAAAAATAACAAAATATTTAACAACTCTTTTTGTTGACATAAAATTTGGCATTGTTGATCAGTAGGAGTATTTTAAAATATCCTTTTGAAAGGACACAGGATCACGAAATGAAACTAAAAACGCAGATTTTTCTCTTAAATAAATAGTTTCAGAGGTATATCATCCGGTTCGTGTCTAATTTTGAGTGTCGGACGGTGTAATAAGATATTAAACAATATTGTTCTATATTTTATATTAACATTGTTAGGTTAGGTTGATAGGAGGATGTATACTACACAAATCCGGAGAAATATACCTAGGCCACTATCGGGCCTGTTGTGTGGTTCTACCCGTTTCATTATTCCAAGAGGCCTTATGGGACTCTCATCCATATTTTTAATTCAGCTTTTGTTGCGTCGAATGGTTTTGCGTTTGTCAGGTTAACTATATCGAGCTCCCTTAACTTTAAAGCTATTACATTCTCCCTTTCGTTACCGACTACTCCCGAGTGGCCTGGTACCCATATGATGTAAACCTTAACTCTGGGAGAGTATTCAGTTAAAGCTTTCTTACAATCCAATACGGTCTTAGATTTAATTCTATCAAATGATATCGCCCTATTTGCCTTCTGGCGTCAGTAAATATATATAGCCCTGTGGGCGCCATATTTGGTATAATCCAATTTACACATTTCGTTATTGCTAGTACTTCTGCCTGGAAGCTTGTATTATGATTAGGTAAACGGTCGTATATTTCTGGGTCTTTAATATAGAAGACTTTGTCCCCTAATTTAGAGCCATCCGTGTAGCATCGGATTCCTATTAGCATTTGCTTCAATGTTCCGGTTGGCCAAGACATTCTATCTGGGATTAGCGTTTCAAAGTTTCCGACATATTCTGTGTATAATCTTCCAATGTGTCCAGTATACATTGTTGACGTGTCCTATAACCGTTTTTGGCCAGTTCGCCTCAAGTAAAGAGCTGTTCGGTTGTAAGCGCCGCCTCATATCTTATTTATGTTTCAATGGGTGGAATATCTAGCAACGTTTCCGGAGCCTTGGTTGAAGTAGTACACATGGCACCACTTATACCCAAGCAGCATGTTCGCTGAACTCCCTGTAGTAGTTTGATATTACACTTTTTGTCAAAAGCAGTCCACCAGATTATTGAGGCATAAGCTAGAATAGGTCTAATTACACTTTTAGAAAGCAAATTTGTCATAGTAGGAGTAAGACCCCATTTCATGCCTATGGTTCTCCTACATATCGCCCAACACCGATGTGCCTTGTTGATCCTATCCTCTATTTGGTGTCTCCATTTTAATTTTCGGTCAAGTATTACACCCAGGTACTTAACTTTGTCATCGGTATCTTTTTGCCCAGAAAGCAAGGTTCAGTATAAGGAGTGAGATCGAAAAATTCTTAACACACGTTTTTCATTACATTTTTCAACCAAAGTATTATTTGATTTTTTTTTTGATCAAGTTACCTTTGAAAAACATGTCAGTTATTATGTGTAATGTCAATTATATTAATTTTTTTGTTAATCTGATTAAAATGAGTGACCAGAAAAAAGTGCGTACTGAAATTATTAAATATTTTTAACTAAACCCAACTTGGTCTTACAAAAAGTTGGCCAAGCATACAAAGGTCTGCCGTCAAACTGTTTCCAATGTTATTAAACAGTACCGGGAGAACTTGTCAGTTGATAGAAAACCTGGTTCAGGTAGAAGGAATGGTCCACATGGTGTTTCTAAAGCCAAAAAAAGAACGCATTTTCAAAAGAGCTCCCAACATATCCGGTAGGAAAGCAGCTCGGTTAGCTCAGTGCTCGGAATATTTGGTACGAAAAGTTAAAGCTAATGCAGGTTTAAAAACATACAAGGCTCAAAAAGTTCCTGACAGGAACGCTGCTAAAAATTTAGAGGCCAAAAACAGAGCACGGAAATTGAAGTCAAGTTTTATAAAAAAATATTCTTGCTGCATAATGAATGACGAAACGTATGTTCTGGCAGATTTTTCGCAACTTCCAGGTCAAAAGTTTTATGTTGCTGATGCTCGAGGGAATGTTGAAGAAAAGTTTAGGACCCAAAAGCAGACAAAATTTCCCAGAAAGTTCTTGGTATGGCAAGCAATATGCAGTTGCGGCAAAAGAAGCCAATCATTTGTTACAACGGGCTCTATAAATACCGAAATTTAGATCAAGGAATGTTTACAAAAAAGGCTGCTTCCATTCATAAGACTTCTATCATCCCTGAAAATGACGTATGGTCCCCCTTCTACCCTACATGTTCTCGGGCGAGACCATGTATCAGCAGATAACGTTATTAAATAAAATATAATTCTTCTTCTTTATATAAAGAGATTAGCCGAAGAATCGTCACTCTACAAATGGCTTCTTGGAAGTCAGTCACATTACTAGCTATTTAACTGGCGCTACTTTTCTGGCTATAAAACTAGGACATGGCACAGTGGTATAGGAAAAAAAAAAGAGGGAAATAATTCGGTAACTTTTAAACGGTTAATCCGATTTTAATGAAATTTGGTATGCACAAAAAGGAGGTGTTGTCGAGTTTAGGTTTTGAATTTGGACCTTATAGGCCAACCAGGGGCCCGGCGGGGGGTCCTCAAATTAGGACACCTCGGCTATGTTAAATTTTTAAAACGATCTTATTTCTTCATTTGAGTTCCGATTTAAAAAAAATTTCGTATATAGAATCTTCTCATCGAGCACTATAAAAAATGTCGTCGTAGCAGTAAATTATCTCTTATAGTTTAAATAAATTAAGTAAATTAAAATTTTAAAATTTTTACCGTCCTTACTTTAGTTTTTTGATAATAGCGGGTCCAAATATTCCCGATTTTCGCCATTTTTTTTTATTCGCTTAACAACAAGTCTATATATCAAGCAGTGAAAGAATTATGTAAAAATCATGACTGAGTCCAAAGTTATAGGCATTTTAATTTAAAAAATTAAAAAAAGGCGATTTTTTGCCATTTTTTGGGGAAAAAAGTATCTTTTTCTTTTTAAGTTATCTAAAAAGTTTCTAAGAAGATGTATATAGAATTTATACTTTTTGAAAAGCCGACTTTACATAAAATACGATAAATGAAACAAAACCTAAAAATTTTTGATACTGAGGGGACCAGATCCATCCAAAAAAAAAACCCTATTTTTTATATAAAATTCAATTTTGAGCAAAAATTCTCAAATCGCATAGTCGATATCAAATTATAGTGACCTGTTTTATATGACCCAATATGTTCTTAATCATTTTGTAACGGGTTTCGATAACCCCGCCCCTGGTATGAATATAATAGGCAAAAAACCAAAAAATCCCATTTTTGGGATTTTTTAAAACTTTTTTGGGAATTCCGGGATTTCTAATAAGAAAATTCGAAATTTTTATTTAATTTTGGATTTTGAGTAAAAAAATCTACCTAACTGTAAAATTTCATCAAAAAATATTCATAAATAAAATTTTTATTGCAATTTGAAAAATTTGTATCTTCGCAAAAACTGAATAAAAAACATTTTTTAATTTTTTTAAAAAAAGTATTCCGCGAATTTTTTAATTTTCAAAAATTATATACAGTTTTGTAAAATAGACAAAATTACCTTTCCATTGATATATAACATGCCTACCTAATGTTTTTTAAGTGACAAATTAATTAGGGAAAACTCAACATCTTTTAGAGAATTTACCTAGTACTATTATTTTCATCCATACATTTGTTAGGCATGTTTTACTACCTAAATTTTTATGAATTTTTACAGCCACTTTTTACGATTAATCTTTTATTCTTTAACCCTAAAAAAAATTAACAAGTATTTATTTTATATAAAAATAGTCTTTATTTATTTTTTTTATAAATTAATATAATTTTGTAAAATAATCGGTATCACAGTAGTCCATATCTAAAAGATAAAGTAAATCTTTAAATTCATGAATATTTTCAAATGCTAACGTTTTGTAGCAAATCCAACGTTTCCTTATAGTAGATAAAACAGGATCAGAAGATAGAATCAGATTATTAAAAATATCTTCATTTTGAGACTGCCTAGAACACTTCCTTGAGCTAAACTGATGAATATGCTTAAAGTCTCTATTCCTCGATTCTTGGGGTTCTTCTGTAAGCTCTCCTAAAGGCAGAATATTATGTTCTATGATGACCTTTCCATGACATAATATCTTGTGAACTGTAGGTGTCATTTCTTTCCAGGGATATAATTCCAAAAGTAATTTAGAAACTTTTGTAGAATACTCTCCAAATTTTGTTGCGTTCACTTTATGCTTGCTATTTATCGCCATTAGAATAATATTGACCTTTTGCAGTAAATCCATACTAATTCCGGTTATTTCGGAAGTAGTTTCAAAATGTTTAAAAAAACGTCTAGCGGTATTACCATCGTTTGTGCTTCCATATCCTGTGAGTGGTTTATCAATATTTAATCCTATCCGCTTTTTAAATTCCTCTTGAATTCTTCGTTTCTCACTGGCTCTCATTTCCATTAACTCCTTATTGTTATTTGCACTTTTGTTTGCATTTTCCGGTATGCTTCTGTACTTTAAATCATATGCTAAATGTAGAAAATGTTCCAGAAATCGTATGCGAGCATGTAGGGGGGATATTCCAAATTGTAATGTTTCCTCATTTATTGATCTTTGCTTGGAAATATTCGAAAATTCTGATTTTTTATCACCACATATGTAACAGTACCAAGTAGATGATGTTCCTGTAATGGCATTTCCAACTTTCCCATCAATCATTGTAAGTTTTAAATCATAGGACATGTTAAACGAATAATTTTCTATTTCGATTGTTATAGGTTCCAAGTTTTTAATTTCTGCTTCAATACGATTTATCAAATCTTGCGTTGTTGTTTTGGATTCCTTTATATACTCAAAGCTTATTGGCCTACAAAAAGCTTTGGATGCTGGAGTCGAATTCTTCCAAATATCATCGAAACTGGTTGATGGAGAATCGCTGTCAGCATACTTTCGAATTCTTAATGGAACTAGCGATGCCATAAATACATTTTTATACTCGGAAGATGATTCACTTGTGTTGATTTGTTTATATTCCGAGAGTGCTGATAATCCATCACATCCCCACTTACAAATGAGTTGAAGATCACAAGAATTTATTTTTTTTAGTTGGTCTGAAGAAAAGTCAGAAGCAATCCTTAAAGCAGTATTTTTGAGTAGAGCGCCGAGTCCAATAACAGCCTTCCGATCAGTTATTTCAATAGGAGGTGGTATAATGCTTTTCTTCTTTTCATTTATTTTGTCATATGATGGTAAAACATCCACTCCTTTTTCAGATAGCGCCTTTCTTAACGTTATGTAGTTATCACGACTTAATCCCAGCTGCAACATAAGCGCAATAGCTTCTTCCTCAGTGAACGTTGTATCAGATGATGGTGTGGGTATACTCTTTACAATTCTTTTCAGTCGTCTTGGTGATGCCGTTGGAAGAATATTTGCAATTTTTATGGCATCCAAAGGCTGTTTTTCTTTTCTTAACATTGCTTTAAAAGTGTCCGAAACTTCTTCGTTAGATAAGGTTTCTAGTGAAGTTGATAACCTTTTCCTCTTAGATTTTGAGCTCAAATCCTCATACTGCTTACAGGGAGCACCAACAGTTGATACGCAAATAGCAACTTCTACACATTCATCCAGCCAATCAGAAAATTTCGATCGAAATTTAGCAATGGAATACCGAACACTCTTCAGTTTTATATCAACTGATTTTATAAAATTTTCAATTTTACATATATCAGTTTTATCCACTTTATTTTTATGTGCAGTTTCAATATATTTCAATAAGAAGTTCACTTTATCTTGAAAAGGAGCTGAAGAGTGTTCAAATAAAATGGAGCACAAATCATTTTTTTTAGTACGATGGCGATCGTACTAGAAAATTACAAATAATTACAAACAGATATAAACCTGTCTTATATATTAATTACAGGTACTTAAATTAAATTATTTTTTAAAGGGTTATGATATTCTACCTAATATGTCTAACGTATCCTTATGTAATGAATTTTTCCTCAATAGGTCACTTTAATAAGCTACCTATTAAAGTGACCTATAGGGGTAAAAATCATTATTCAGTTTTTGCGAAGATACAAATTTTTCAAATTGCAATAAAAATTTTATTTATGAATATTTTTTGATGAAATTTTACAGTTAGGTAGATTTTTTTACTCAAAATCTAAAATTAAATAAAAAGTTCGAATTTTCTTATTAGAAATCCCGGAATTCCCAAAAAAGTTTTAAAAATCCCAAAAATGGGATTTTTTGGTTTTTTGCCTATTATATCCATACCAGGGGCGGGGTTATCGAAACCCGTTACAAAATGATTAAGAACATATTGGGTCATATAAAACAGGTCACTATAATTTGATATCGACTATGCGATTTGAGAATTTTTGCTCAAAATTGAATTTTCTATAAAAAATAGGGTTTTTTTGGATGGACCTGGTCCCCTCGGTATCAAAAATTTTTAGGTTTTGTTTCATTTATCGTATTTTATGTAAAGTCAGCTTTTCAAAAAGTATAAATTCTATATACATCTTCTTAGAAACTTTTTAGATAACTTAAAAAGAAAAAGAGACTTTTTTCCCAAAAAAATGGCAAAAAATCGCCTTTTTTTTAATTTTTTAAATTAAAATGCCTATAACTTTGGACTCAGTCATGATTTTTACATAATTCTTTCACTGCTTGATATATAAACTTGTTGTTAAGCGAATAAAAAAAGAAATGGCGAAAATCGGGAATATTTGGACCCGCTATTATCAAAAAACTAAAGTAAGAACGGTAAAAACTTTAAAATTTTAATTTTCAAATGCGAATATCTCCTAAACTATAAGTGATAATTTACTGCTATGACGACATTTTTTATAGTGCTCGATGAGGAGATTCTATATACGAAATTTTTTTTAAATCGGAACTCAAATGAAGAAATAGGATCGTTTTAAAAATTTAACATAGCCGAGGTGTCCTAATTTGAGGACCCCCCGCCGGGCCCCTGGTTGGCCTATCAGGTCCAAATTTAACACCTCCTCGACAACACCTCCTCTTAGTGCATACCAAATTTCATTAAAATCGGATTAACCGTTTAGAAGTTACCGAATTATTTCCCTCTTTTTTTTTCCTATACCACTGTGCATGGCCGTGTACTAGGATAGTGACGACTTACTTTTATTCTTGATAAATGTCCCAAAACATGCGAATTACAATCATCCAGGTGTCTACTCTCTAGAATACTATGGGACATCAATGTGACAATTGACCCGAAAGATATAAATTTGAGTTAACCAGACGCCATATTAGTTGAAAGTAATAATAATTTCTCCAAAAGATGGGTAAAATAACTACTTTCGGAAGTACAAAAAAAAAACAACTTTTAATAGTATAATCTCTAGGTTACTTAAGGACAGTAAAGAGACTACTGTCTCCGCTCCCGCTTACAAAGAGGACACTAAAGTGACGACTGTCTTCATTCTCGATTACAAAGGGTACACTCGTGACAAATGACCCAAAACATACGAATTACAATCATCCAGGTGGTTAGCTATTAGTGGAAATTATTGTCTTTTTCGTATTCATTGACTCTTTGTCGAACTGCTGTATATAAATATCATTTTCAGTAATAAAATATAATAACACTCAACAAACAACAAGTGTTATTTTGTGAACGAAATATAAAAATAACATAATAACTACTATTTTCTGAGCGAAAATTAAAACTCTCACAATAACTGTTATTCTCTGAACAAAAAATAAAACTCAGAAAATAATCAACATTTGTTGAGTTTTTAATAAAAAATAAAAATCATTGCATGATTTTTTCTCTAGAAAATTTATTAATAACAATTATTTGCAATCCCTGATTTTAAGTACAGGCGTCTAGATTGTTTTAAAAACTTATTCTTAAATATTATTAACTTCTTTCGGTAAAAGCAGACCATTATATTTATGATGAGACTTTTTTCTGTGAACAATCAATGTTTAAATTGAAAAAATAACCTGATTTAGAAAATAATGGTTAGTGTATTTTATTTTCTACTGTTCTGTATTTTGCTGAAAAAAATATTTTCACCGTAGTTATACTTATATTATTCGAATTTGATTGCTTCTAAAAAAATTATTAACAAAAAGTATTGAATTTATTTAAAAAAATTTAACTTTTTTCTCAACGCGACCGCAATTAGGGGGACCCATGTGAGCCACTCATGATTGAGTGTCTGTCCTTCTTACCTGACCTATGGGAGGTGTCACACCACCTATTGCTTGTCCGTCCATTTTTTATCCTAAGCATTCTTGTTATGCTTCCAGATATACTAATTTAATATTTCCTTTATATGGGAGCCACGTCCACTGTATTTAGTGTGCAAAACTTTATTCCCATATACTTATATGGATGTCAAAGTTGTCCATATAAAATTTGAGGACTTTTGCTCTTACAGTTTCTGAGATATGCGACTTTTAATATTATTTTTTAAGTGGCTCAAATCAGGCACCTCGCCCACATAAAATAAAGTAAAAGCAGCCCTTAGTTCCTTCCAGACATACAGGAAGAAGCTAATTTTTATAAAAATCGGTCTAGCCGTTTAGCTGCCTCTAAAGTCCAAACAAAAAAACATACAAGTAGGCATTTATTTTTATATATAGCAGATAGAAACCATTTTTAAGAGTGGAATTAAAGAATGAAAGTTGAATAATACTCGTTTATTTAGGTATAATTTTTTGCTAACAGTTTCCCAGTTTTGCTTATGTATTACAATACTACATGGATATTTTAATTATTGTAAATGATAAGTGTTAATAGAAATTTATTGAAATTTTTACGTTTATATGAGATGTGTATTTTTAGTGCGTATAACATACTTTATTGAAATTATTATAATTTTCACAGTTAATCGGCTTTAAACTGCATCAGCAGGACTTTGAAACTCTGACAATGCATGTATTGGATTCTGCACTTTCTTTTGTGATCCCTTGCGGACTTTAGCTCGAACCTCCTCCGGCTTTTCAGGTCTTACCAATGGTTTTTTTTCAGGAGCTTTCATTTTCCATACAACAATTGGTGACTGCAATAAAGATATAACCATTCATTATTTGTAATGTACATATTCAAAATATTAACAACAAAGTATTATTTTAACAAATTAATATTTAGTTTACTTGAAGTAATTAATAGTATTTAAAATTAGTGTTCATTACTATTTATTAGGGTATTCAATTTTCAAGTTTTTGTCTTATTCGATTATTAAAGGATTTATGCTTGCTGGTTAATAATTTGATAATTCAAAAGTATGCAGTAATTGGATAAAAGGGAATGCCCCACTTCTTTTTATTTCATTTACACAACGCAACGAAACCAATATACATCCAAACATAAATATTTTTTCCAATACGTAGTGTTGTTGGTGCTTATTTATCAAAGCATGAAAAACAATTTTTTAATTATTTTTAGAGGTTGTTTCAAATTTTTATACCCTACACCACTATAGTGGGGAGGGTATTATACGTGTGTTGATGTTTGTAACATACAAAAATATTGGTCCAATACCCACCTTAAAGTATACCGATCGATTCAGAATCATTTTTTGAGTCGATTAAGACATGTCCGTCCGTCCGGCTGGCTGTCCATGTAAACCTTGCGCGCAAGGTACAGGCCGCAATTTTCAAGATAATTTGATGAAATTTGGACCAAGCATGTTTTTTGGCACAGGGAAGAAGCCTATTGAAAATGGTTAAAATCGGTCTAATATTTCACCTAGCCCCCATACAACCGTACCTCCCGATTTGAACTTTTTATGCCATAATTACGTCAAATATTCTGCTATCTCTTTAAAAATTGGCACAAATAAGTTTTATATAAGTATAAATGACGCTGGAGATTTTCATAAGGATCGCCCTATATTTGACCCTAGCCCCCATACAAACCCCCCTTCAAAAAATGACTTAAAGGTCTAAAATTGACTTGTAACCATTTGTATCGCAATGAAACTCAACAAAACTAACTGTTATTTATAAATATATCCTTTTCCCAAATTAACCGAGGATCGGTCCATATTTGACCTATATAAAGCCTCATTTAGAAATTTTATTTTTTTTTATCAATAAATTGCTTAAATATGTTGGAATTATTTGTAATATTCAACATAAAACTTTCTGTATAAAAAATGAAAATTTTATAAGAAGTGAAAATTTTAAAAATATGCTCATGTTGTAGGGTATTAATACCTAATTTAGATATTTTAAAATAGAGGTGGTTATCATACTGTAACGTCAACAAAAGCAATATTTTTCACCTAATACATACACTTATATATATTTAGAATCCAAATCAAGAACGCCTACTGTACCAAATCCAAATACGCCTACTGTATCTTATTCATAAAATAAATAATTTAAAATATGAGGTTGAAAATCAAGACTTTAGCATTTAATAGTTCTAAGTATGATGTCCCCATACTTAGAATGGCTAGGATGGTACTTAATGTTAGATTTATTGAATAAGAATCAATATTTTACAATTCTATAGATTTACAGATTCTATAGATTTAGAATGATGTAGAATGATGTAGTTATATATATATATATATAATATATATATATATATATATATATATAATATATATATATAATATATGTATATAATAATATATATATATATATATATATATATATATATTAATAATATATATATAATATATATGTATATATATATATATATATATATATATATATATATATATATATATATATATATATATATATATATATATATATATATATATAATATATATATTATATATAATATATATATATATATATATATATATATATATATATATATATATAACTACATCATTAAATTTCGAAAATAATAATAAATCTATAGAATCTGTAAATCTATAGAATTGTAAAATATTGATTCTTATTCAATAAATCTAACATTAAGTACCATCCTAGCCATTCTAAGTATGGGGACATCATACTTAGAACTATTAAATGCTAAAGTCTTGATTTTCAACCTCATATTTTAAATTATTTATTTTATGAATAAGATACAGTAGGCGTATTTGGATTTGGTACAGTAGGCGTTCTTGATTTGGATTCTAAATATATATAAGTGTATGTATTAGGTGAAAAATATTGCTTTTGTTGACGTTACAGTATGATAACCACCTCTATTTTAAAATATCTAAATTAGGTATTTTCCTATACTACACGACAGTTCACTTTACATTGGTTCCAAGTAACCTAAGGTCTGTTTAGAGGTCTAAATTTAAACAGAGTGTTCCTCCTAGTTCGTATATAGATTTTGAAAAAGATAAATCAGGAGTCAAATAGAAAGAGCATTCAGTGCGTTTTTTCTAATAATTCTTTGAATCATTTCATCTATTAATCTATTTTATATTTTTTACTGTTATTGATTAAACATCACATAATTATATTTTATTGATTTACACTTGTTCTAGATATCTAAAATTATTTTTTATATCGAAATTGCCTCATAATTATCCTTTAAACATTTTAAGGCAAATAACATCACATATTCACCCAATATCATATCCTCGATTTTTGCAAATCGCAATTGAAAAATATTTAACACTCTTCCTTT
The DNA here is from genome assembly GCF_022045245.1 of Lucilia cuprina. NCBI lineage: Eukaryota > Metazoa > Arthropoda > Insecta > Diptera > Calliphoridae > Lucilia > Lucilia cuprina. The sequence continues at coordinate 65,197,316 of NC_060952.1, forward strand.
TAACAATAAAACAATAATAACAATTTCACTGTCCTACCTACATGCTGTACATTTGACTGAATCCGCACGCCAATTTTCTATAGCCATGGCCGTATTCCTGTGAGTCCATTCAGAATGGTTCCATCTTACTAACTTTATATTTGCTCAAAAAACAAAAACGAGTGGTTTTTTCTTAAAATTATGTTAAGGGGTTACTATCAACCGAAATTGTATATTTTTGGCCAATTTTGGAGCATTTGTACCATCTTTTCATGTAATAATATTAAAATGGCGATTTTTGACCATATTTTTTTCAGAAATATTAATAATTTTTGTTATAATGATCTGTACATAAAAGTTCCAAGAAGTATTTTTGGTGTCGTTCTTCTGTTTCTAATTGAATTGTATGGATCTTAAGTCCCTTATACATTCATGTACATATTAGCGGTATACAATTCCAAAACATGCCTTTACAAAACGTCATCCTATACAGTAGATTTCAGTTTTTACTATTCGTAACTTTCACGCTTATCATCATATCATTTCGGTTGATAGTAACCCCTTAAAACAATTTAAAGCATAAAAACCATTCGATTCTAAAATTTGTGTTTCGTATAATATGATCAGATATGAAATACAGGAAAAATTCGTATACTTTTTTATGGACATTTAAAAAAAAACTAATTTAATTTAAGTAAATGTAAATTTTTCAAGTTTTAAAAAGCGTGTTATCAAACCTAAGGACTGTCTAGACAATATAACAAATTAATTTATTTTTTCTGCACACAAAATATGTTATTAAATTTGGTTTCTTTTCATGGTTTACCTAAATTCGAATACTTATAAGAGACACTTTATGTACATGTGTGTGTAGATGTATTTGGTTTTATTCAGCTGTGTATTGCCTTTTGTATGTTTGGATGCTGTTGGCTTTATTGAGTTATGTATTTTATTTTGTTTTTGTGAATTCTTTTCGTATATTTATTGCGTTGTTTATTTTGTTTTTCTGTGTTTTTCGTTTTGTATGTTTAAATGTCTGTTGGTTTAATTGCCTTGTCTATTTTGTTATATTTTGTTATGCATTTCGTTTAGCGTAGTCGGGAAAAATTTAAAATGTATAAAACTAATATGTTTAAAATACACTATGAAGAGGGGTATATAAGATTCGACACAGCGATTCGCCAAACTATTAGTAGCGGTAATCAGTGTTTACTTTATAATAATATATTAGTCAGCATTTGCCGCAAAATACACATTTTTATCACTCGTCATACTAAAAATATTTAAACTTTTTCAGATTTAAATAACATTGCTACTAAATATTGCCGTTGTTTTTATGTTTAACTAGAAAAATTTCGACGTTACTCTGCAATTTCTAGCAGCACGAATGAACAGTATTAATCTCTTGTTTGTTGTACAAGAAAAAAATATTTTTGTGCTATAGCAGTGCACACTCAAATCTGTTAAACTTATATCGCTAGTATTGATGATATTTTTATTTGCGCTGAGTTTTTCCTAGCAGCAACTAAATTTTGTTTTGCAACTGCTAGCTGCAAATTTATTTATTGTTTTTTTTTTTTTGGAAAATATTGATGTTACAATTTGAAAATATTTGAATATGATATAATTGCATACATGTTATTGGGGTAAAATGTAGAGATATATATTAGTAAAATATGTCATTATTGTCATAAAATGCTAAAATTTTATAATAGTTCAAGAAAAATGTTGTTGTGCTTCAAAGAAAAAATTCTAAAATAATAAAACCTTTTATGGAGTGTTTATTGTTTTAATTCTAAGTCGAAAGGAAAAAACTCTTCAGCGATCCGGCGATAATATTTAGAAGCATGCTATATATGTGTGTATAGTTCTACAATTTAAAAATTAATTTAGCATGATTTTTTCTCAACATAAAAAATAGTTTGTAAAATATACATGGTGGTACCTCCCATATGAATTAAATATAGAAATTTTTTCTCGAAAACTATTAGAGTCAGAATCTTCTAATTTTGACGAAAAACTTTAACTTCATTATAAATATTGGGAAAACAATGGGCAGACTTTTATTAGGGGGCTTGGAACCTCCATTTGAATTAAATAAATATGTATATGTTATTGAAAATATGGCTACCCCATAAAACACAACTCAAATTAAAAGCGTTCTTTAGATGTTTTTATTATTTTGTTCTAATAAATAAACATTTTTGAGCAATGTAGTTGTAATATAATATGCTTATTAGAGTGCACCAAAAAAACTATGTTTCGAATTTCGACTTGTTTCCATCAAAAATTACAAATATTACAAAATTGCACCTTTGACCTTTAAAGTTTATGGGTTAATGGCGTCCAAATTGCATGAAACTCTTGATTTTTATTTAGAAATATGTGGACTAATAAATTTAAAAAAGGTTCCATTTAAAATACACAACAATATAATATAAAGGCTAATTTTGCAAAATATTACATAAAAATGGGTTTTTCTCGAAATCCGCTGAATTCAAATTGCAGGTAAAGGCAAACTATAAGAGGTATTGACCTAATTTTTTTATTCCCTAATCTGTTGTCCATAAATCCCTATGAGTTCTCCCAAAAATATTGGTATTTGTTTAACAAAGTATCAAAAAAACTAAAATTTGAATTTTGAAACGACCCTTAAAAATATCAAAATTTTTCGACCATAGCTGACAACAGGTTTACGTTATTCTATAAGGACAAACACTCATATTCAAGTAACTACAGATGTATTTTAAGTAATACAATTGTTTTATTAGAATATTTTCAAAAATATGTTTATTTTTTATCACATTTCGAATTCAAGTTCTCTGAGTCACGATAATGGCCTGGGGAATTTTTAATAACTTTTAAATTTTTCAACCAATTTTTGTGTTTTTTATCTTTTTGTAACGCTAATTCTGTGTACATTACGATAAAATGCAAAACAAATTGTTTAATGACAAAACTTTTGTGAAAACTGAAAAAATTACATATTTTCACCTTGTAAATGCATCTTCAAACTTTAGAGCCGTTGCAGCACCAGTTAACGTAATCCTATTGACCTAATTTTTTGCACGACTTATTTTTATAACCCAGAGAACAATTCTAGGGGGCCTGTAGGATAAAATTTTTTTCCGTCATACAAGCTTGGAGCACTCTAATGCTCTAATGCTAATAATAACAATTTTATAACCTAATGATAGTTTTAAACAAAGTATAACAAGTAGTCCGACTGTCATATACAGGAAATTACTCTCTCACATCTACGAGTGTCGTGTGAATTCGACTCTCTTGTGAGAAATTTAAACTTGTCAAAACCCTCAAATGTTTAACTTACTTTTTTGGCAACTTTTAAGGATTGTACGCGAAATTACGGTTGTGCACAAAAAATCTGTAATTTTTTAAAATTATTTTATCTCACTTTTCATACAAAATTTTGTTTATTTTTCCTAAACTGGAAAAAAAATTTTGTTTATTTTTCCTAAACTGGAAAAAAATATTTTTTCTAATTATTGACATTTCATTTTTGTTGTTGTTGAATTTTAATTTTCAAACCGAGTTTAAATTTTTGGTATTGAAAATTCGAACAAATTTAAAATTGTAACTTTTTTATAAAACTCTGTGTGTTTGGAATGCACCAATACATATACATTTTTGTTACTAACACATATTTAGAGTTATGTGCTTTTTCACTAACACATGCTTAGAGTTAGGTACTGCTATCAAAGAGTCGGACTACTTGTTTTGGTTTTAAATATTTTTTGTTGTGGAAATTAATAAATTTATAATCACCTTGTATAAAACAGGGTGAACACACATAATTAAAATATTTTTTGTTGAATTCTAATGAGCTTACTTTACAAATTATTCAAATCACACTGCTAAAATGTGGAAGATTATTATATATATTTTTTTTGAAGAAATGTAGTTATTATTTATTATTTGTAATACATTAAGGAAAAAAACAAACAAATATCAAGGTAGTATTTTCTGTATTATATCATACAGAAACTATGAGAATATTTAAACTATATTTTAATACTTAATATGTCAATCAGTAAAAGATATTATAGGTCGAATATCATCGATATATGGATGATAATAAATATACATATTAATATCGACATACATACATACATACATGAGTACAAATCTGAAGTGTAATACTGAATTTAAGCTCATGAAATGTCATAAAACTGTCAGTGTACTTACATACATACCCACACCACATATGTTTATTTACAAATTGTGTGCGCTGCTAAAGCACAAAAATTTATTTGTGTTGGCCTGCAATTATGTCTGCCTGCTACTAGAAATTGCAAACACGAGTTGCAATTTTTATATTATTACGAATATATATGACTACAATTTTTAGTAGCAAAGTGATACAAAAATGATAAAGTTTCATATTTATTTTATAGTCATATACAAGAGAGGTGGTGCTAGTGCTGCATATTTAAACGCTGGTGGTAATCACAAGATATTGATTAATAAACTTTATTCTTAATTTTGGTTTATCTACAATTGCGTGTATGCTTATTTCTTCCTATTTCTTAGGCAGAAGTCAATACATTGTGATTAATAGAAGATCCTCTAATATCTTGCCTGTAAAGAGTGATGTTCTTCAGGATTATTTCTTGGACCACTTTTTTTAATATATGTATATATATTGAAAATATTTTTAGTCACTTTGATCCTGCATCTTGTGTTTCGATTGGTTATGCCGATGGTTAGTTCTTTTAATTTAGAGGAGATAAACACCTCTGATGGAATTTCTAACTTGGATTGATTGTCTTGTATCCGAAAATTGCGCACCCATAACCCTTCTTAACCTAAACCTAGAGAGAGACAGTTTGTCGATGTTCTACAGAATGTTACAGTTGTTCGATACCTTTTCCATGTTGATATTCAAAGAGAGATTTGCTTTTCTTTTGTCAGACATTCAGTCATGGTTTTAATTCATATTTGCTATAATTTTTAGTTGAAGTATGAAAGATGGTTGGAAGAGTTTTGTTGCGGCCCTATGTTCCTTATAGGAATTACAGGAAATAATATTATTATTGGTTTGTTTCTAGTGCAATGAGAAACAAAATTAACTTTTTTGATATACTTTTACTCAAGTTGAACTTATGTAATGGAAGGATATTTTATTCTTCATATTATACTCCAAAGTATAATAAGAAGTTGGACTGCTTTTCCTAAAATTTTTAAGTACGATTTTATTTAATTACTAGCTTAACCCACGCAAATTATTGCAAGTTTGCCAATTTTTCCAAATGTTAATTTAGATTTTAATGTAACCTATAAAAATACGAATAATATAATAGTACGAAATTTTGAATCTAATTCATATGAAATCTTTGAAATCCGCCAATTATTCTCAAATTGTTCACCTAAATGTCAAAGTTTTTCATGTAAAATTTTCTAGCTCTAATAGTATATAATTATATATAATAGTATATATATGAAATTTTATTTAATTCATATGGGAGGTTTAATTTGTTAGTCCGATAATTTATATCCCAATCACATTGATGTCAAAGGATTTTCGCTCTAATAGTTTCCCAAAAATCTGATTTTTTCTACTTATTTCTTATGGGATGTTACAAACAACCACCCTCACCCCCTAATGTTCAAATAAATGTTAAATTTCTTCGTGCAAAATTTGAAGATTTTAGGTCTATTAGTTTCCCAGAAAACGACAACGCCAATTTATTTACATGGATGTTAAAGTTGGTATTGAAAAAATTTGAGGATTATAGCTTTAAAAGTTTTTCAAATATATGAAGATAAACGAATTTTTGCATTTTTTATTCATATGGGAGGAGCAACGCCCCACTCCATTGGCAGTCCATCAATTAATTAAAATGTTTACATGGATATTTAAGTTTTTCGTGCAAAATTTTAATGTTCTAACTCTAATCGTTTTCCAGATAAGCGAATTTTTGTATTTAATTAATATGGGGGTTTCCACTCCCCCTTAAATAATCATATTGACCCTAAAGTGCTTTCGCAAATTTGAGTACTCTATGTGTTATATTTTCTCCGATATACTGATTTAAGATTTTCTTCAAATGGAAGGTGCCACGCCCACTATAGTCATTTCGCCCATTTTATATAAAAATATTCTTATGAATGTCAAAATTGTCCATACAAAATTTCAGGTCTCCGACTGTTGCAGTTTCTGAGATATGCGACATTTAATACTTATTTTGAATGTGGGCGTAGCACGTCGCTCACTTAAAATTTTGAAGTAAAAAGTAGCCTATAGTTCCATACAGAAAGATACTGTGAAAAATTCAGAAAAATCTGCCTATAAACTCCAAACAAACAAACATACAAACTCACATTCATTTTTAAATATGTAGATGTATGTTTGGAAACAATGCACAGTGGTCAATTCCGACCGAGATTATAGCTAACACTTCAAATCGTATACTTTAAATCATATTTTGAGCAAATGTTGATTTTGGTTTTGTGTAAATAATTTCACAATGATTCACAAAAAAAACAGGGGTTCTCATATACTTTTATATCATATCGCGACTCATCACTGCCTATATCTCTGGACTTTTTGAATTTTATGCAAATATACTATTTAACATCCCTTAATAGACCTATTTTAGTTTACTAATATATTTGTTACGTATTTTAAAAAATTACTCAATTTTTTATCACTTTAGCGCAATTAAAAAAACTACACATAGGACTTTTTGGAAAACAGTTTTTATATTGAAAATTATTTCCCATTTTATGCACAGTTTAAAAATTTCTTTCAAAATATGAGCTAAGAGACTTTATGCCATATACTGGAGAGGTATTTTTCAATGAAATTGCAGTGAAAAAATATATTTGGCTTTTTTAAATTTTGAGGATTAAATTGCCTTATTGTAAAATGGGAGTATTTATAAACAACATGTAATCAATGAACGTAAGAATGATATTTTCTTCACATAGAAACAACATTTCAAATTGAAATGTATAAAAAAAGTAATAAACTAGATGAACTTATTTACTTTAATTGTTATACACTCTAGAAAATTATTTAAAGTGTATATTGTTTTTGTAAATTATGCTCTTGTTTTTGCTAGTTGTTTTTGTTTTTTCAAATTGTTGAATGCTGTCAAGTAACTAAATACAATTTTTTATGCTCTTGTTTAGAAGTTCGTCTGTGATCGTGTTGTATACATGTAATTTGCGAAAATCTTCGTTGTCAGTTGATTTCTAGCGCCGACGTCTGCTTTATGGGGTATATAAGACCAATTATACCGTTTAGCGAATGTAAGCATTGCATCCATAACTTCAGGGCTATTTACCTGTGTAAAGGCAATCATCCACTTTCGCAGAAGAACTGGCTAAAATTAAGAATTTAACAAGCTTTCAGCTTTATCCATAAAATGTTTCCTAGGCAATAATGTAAATGCCATGGCGAAAATGGTTGAAAATATAATTATGCTGGGAATGAAAATATTCATTCCATCAAAAAAGTCGTCGATTAGCCATAGGCAAAAGTCTTAATCAGAAGTGCAAAAATGCAATCAGATCCAAAGAGGGAGCTTTTCGAATTTGGCGTTATAACAAAAACGTCCAAATTGATAAGCAACACAAAAAGGCGAGGTCTTCGTGTGCTAAGACGCCAAAAAGCTCTACACGAGCAGCGCCTTCGCGCTAAGGTTCTTGCTGCTCCACTGGAGCACCGTCGCAACGTGGGTGTTCTATCGATACTAAAATGGAAACGTGCGTAACACACGTCTTTTTTCAAGAACACACCCATTTGTGGTAGATGGGCCAGTGGACCGCACAACACATTACAGCGAAAATTCATTCTTCAGCCGTACTGTCCGTATGTGGAATAAACTTCCTGCAGAGGTATTTCCTGCCACTTTCGATATAAGAAGATTTAAATCAAATGTCCACAAACACTACTCCCTTTATCCCACAACCTATTTTCCTAGTTCCAACACAATGCTTCGCATAAGTAAGGGTCATCCCCTGAGTGCTGGTCCAAATGAAAAAAATTCTAGAAGAACTAAAAGTTACGGTCCCAATGATACAGCGGAAATCAAATGTTATGAGCAGGGAAACCGAAAACATGCTCTAAAAAAGTGTTTTAAGCGCTTTAAATATGCCGTAAAAAAACTCAAAATATACTCTTAAAATTTAAAAAATATGCTCTAAAAATAAAATTTTTCATTATTTTTTAACATTGAAAAGCTCAAAAAGACAGAAATTGTAATGAAATAATAAATGTTTAGTGTCATATTTCATCCTACAAGATTTTTCATAATTGATTCATCTCATAATTTGAAGAACTAGTTTAATAGAATTCCGTTTTACGTTCAGATAACCAATAAATAACATGAAACCATTTGGACCCCAAAAAACATATTTCAAACGACAAAGTTTGACACATTTCTACCAATTGAATTCATAGCTTCTAAACTGACTTTTTAATCGGTGTTGTCATAAATTCCAATAATTAGTTTTTTAAACTATAAAAATGGATTGGTCTCATGAAATCAAAATAGCTTTTATGTCTGATTTAAAATGTAATGCTTTATTGAACAAAAAACTATAACATTGGTTTTCGTGAGAGTAATATATTTTTTTTGCAGTTTTTAAGTTCTACAAACGAATTTTTTTCAAAATTGTAAAATAGGCTTAAAAATTAAAAATAAAAAAAAATTAAATTCTGTCTGTCTGTCTGTTGAAATCAGTTTTTAGAGGACCCCAGATATCGGCGATGTCTGAATCTTCAATAATTCTATTAGACATGCTTTCGAGAAGATCGCAATTTAAAATCAGCAAAATCGGTCGGTAAATAACGGATATGAGCAAAAATCCGAGACAACCTCTGAAAATTTCATCAAAAAATTGTTAAAAAAGCAACAAAAACACTGTACATAGAAAAAGATGTACACGTGTGTGTGTAGATGTATTTGGTTTTATTCAGCTGTGTATTTTTTTGTATGTTTGGAATTCAAACATACAAAGTATACACAGCAAAAAAATATGATTTGCATTTTTTGTTAAAATAAAATAATTTTCCCTTTTGTTTTGCAAATATATTTTTTGATGAATAGAAAAAAGTATTTAAAACGTTTTCAATTATATGAGAGTAGATTGTGAGTTATTGTACAATAATTTTTATGCGAATAATGTAAGTTTGAAATTTAAAACTAACACAAATTTTTTCCAAGTGCTTTTTAAAACAATTTTTTTTACGATAAACAAAAACAAAATCTACGTCTCGTCAATGTTTACCAGCAACGAATCAGAGGTCGAAGTCGACCGGCTTCGAGTCGGAGCTTAGCCGCCGCCGAACTATATTTAGTTGCTTGAGCCGCCGCCGAAACATTCGGCTTAAATCGACTCAAATTTTTTTAATGTTTTTATTAACTAGACTGTAAGATCAATTATGTTTAAAATACACTATGGTGAAGGGTATATAAGATTCGGCACAGCCGAATATAGCACTCTTACATGTTTTTAAATAAAGTTTTGAAAATGTACAAAAACGAAACAAAGTTAAAACATCAAAATATGCACTAAAAGAGTAAAATATGCTTTAAAAACTCGAAAATATGCCTTAAATATGCTAAAAAAGTCAAATCATGCAAAATTATGCTCTTATGGGTAAAGTATGCTCTAACAAATCGATGCCAAAATTCTTAAATTGGTCTGAAACGTATAAATATGTTATCCATGAGTCCATACGACGCACCACAAAAAACACGCATTTGCATATTTTGGTTTCCCTGGTTATGAGTATCAAATCTTTGCATGTATCGCGGTTATTGTTCGTCGTACGATTTTATAAGTTTTTAAAACTTTTGTAGATTTCCAATATTTTGGTAATGATTATTTTCGCGAGTCATCATTTGATTTCGAATTATTTTGTTTTCACTTTCCTTAGCTATGTTACTTAAGAATATCAGTTAGATTTATACCAATAAATATATTTTGGTTTATCTCAGAATTCCGACTTTTTATCACAGCATCTGTTTATTCAAAATTTTAAATTGCAAAATTTTAAATTGCAATTTCTCTTTTAATTTGAAATTAAATTTTGTGGACTTAGTTTACTCCCACTAAATTTCATAAAAGTCGAAATGGTAAATATAGCCTACTTCGTTTTTTCTTATAAGTACCACAAGTACTTTAACTAAAATATTAACGGAAGGAGGGAAAAGATTTGTTCGCCCCAAAAAGTGATTTTAAGTCGATTAGTGCACGAAAAGCTGAGTGAGGATCCAATATTTACGGTGTCAGATTAACTAGTACAAATACTCTAACTTTTTGCAAACTCCTAAACCAATAAAGTAGTTTAAGTAGTTAAAGTGAGTGACGTGATGTGACAGAAATAGAAATTGCTTATTATTTCATATTTTTTTGACAAAAATGTAAAAATAGCCAGGTGAAACTCAGCTATTTGGTTAAAACCTTTTTTATTGTAATTTGGAATATTTTTTGATTATTTTTCAGCTTTTAGAACTAAAAAATTGTTTTCAGATTTTTTTTACAAGCCGTTATGTGTGACGTGACATGACGTAATGTAACAAAAATTTCCAATGATGAAATTTGCAATATTATTGAAAATTAATTAGTCCATAGATTTATTTTGGACGGACATTGTTGAAAGTTTTTGGAATCGGAGATATATTTCAATTATTTAATAACATTTTAGTTGAAAATAGCTCCCGTATCAGAATAATATAAGAATTAACATTAATTAACATAAAACTTTTAAAAATGCTTATATCACCATAAAATTCAACACAAATAATTTTGATATACACAAAAATCGTTCATCCTATTTTTTTTTAAAAATTGGTCCATGATTAGGCATAGCTTCCATACAAAACCCACATTTGATATACCCATAAACATGGATATATAACTAAAATTTCGCCATCCTTATAATACAAAAAACTTCCAAATGTACAACTACTGACCCTTCTGATGATAATACAATAATCGTTCATAACGCCCATATAAAGCCGATATCCGAAAATCACTTTTTTCCATACATTTCTTAAAAATATCATTTGTTGAATTTCTGTGCTCTTTCTTCCACTTATCTACTAAAAAATCATAACTATCACCTAATTGAATAAATTGCATAAATATCACATCTTTTTAAATAAAAATATTTCACAATTCGAAGGTTGCACTTGAGAAAATTTATGTAATGTGATGTGACGTGAAAGACTTTGAAATTCTATAAAAAATAACCCCGCTTAGAATAACCCCGAAATCTTTAATATAATAAAATTTGAATAATAATAGAAGTTGAAATTTTATTTTTGATGACTTTTAGTTTTTGAGCTACGGTAGACTTTTTGGTGGAAATGCCCATGTGTATATGTATTACATACATTAAAATTAAATACTAAAAACAAAACAATAAAAAATAACAATTTAGTCTAGTTCGAGGGAAATCATAACCTAGTTGTATAACAGATGTGCAACATATAAATTCTTATCTAGTCATTGTAGTGTACTAAAAAATTTAAATTTAGCTGGACAAATTAAATTCTTCAGTTTTCCATATATGCATTTCTAGCCACCTGACTACCCAGGTGACCAATCATTTTAACATGGGCTTGTCCTACGAGGATGTCAATCGTCACTCTACACCCTACAAAGACACAGTAAAGAGACGATTGCCTCCGCTCACGCTTACAAAGAGGAAACTAAAGTGACGACTGTTCAGCTCCAACAAGTTTCCCAAGATTTTATATAAAAATAAAACAAATGTGTTTTTCAAATTTATTAGAGATGAAGATCTCTTTTATTTAAACCAATAATTACCTCGTAGAAGTAGATGGTTTTGTAAATGTAATTGCACGTAGTGCTTGTGTCGTAGACAAATCAAAAGTGATTTATAATGTCAAACGAAACAAGCATAAATTTGGTTGCAAACAATATTTAAGCACCGTTAGCGGTTACTCGTTAGAATCTTCCAACAAAGTTGCAAAAAAAGGGAAGCTTTATAGGATTCTAACGTTGTTATAAATAGTATTTCAAAAACGTAATTAAATCAATTTTAAATTAAACATTGCCGGACACTTTGCAATACCTTAGGAATTGCAAACGATGAAGATTTTTAAGAAGTCTCTCCACTTTCCCCTCAGAACCTAAGTCCCGAAGGTGGATTTTTAAGAAGTCTCTCGACTTTCCCCACAGAACCGAGTCCCGCAGGTGGATTTTTAAGAAGTCTCTCGACTTTCCTCACAGAACCGAAGTCCCGCAGGTGGATTTTTGGAAAGTCTCTCGACTTTTCCCACAGCACCGAAGTCCTGCAGGTGGATTATTATTTAACATAAGTAATATAATGTATATAAATATAATAAATAATAAGATAAAAAACATGAATAAGGTAGTAGGAACATAAATATATTTCTGTGAGCATTTTTAAGTGATAATAAATTAAAGGTTAAAAAGCGTTAGACCACGTAGAATACGTTAAATTGTCGTTATATGTTTCAATATCCCTAGGATTAGCTGAACCTGTCAGTATCCAACCAAATATAATTTTCTGTGCCAATAATGACCCTAATACGTTTTGTTGTATTTCCGGTAAAATAATGCGCGGATATAAATCTGCTCCGATAAGAATATCTACAGGCCTACTGGTAAAAAGATTCGAATCAGCCAAACAAAGATTTGGCAATAATTTTCCAATATCCACATTTACAGAAGCCGAAGGCAAATTTCCTGTCATTTCTGGTAAAACAAATGCGTTAGTTGATAGTTTTATTGAAGAATCTAAATCTGAACTAATTTCCAAAGGACAAAACTTTGAAACTCCAAAAACCACATTATTAACGCCAGAAACGTTAGAATGAGTGGGAAGTTTTAATCTTTTTCGTAAACGTTCAGAAATGAAAGCACATTCTGAACCGAATCTATTAAAGCACGGACCTGATACTTATGGCTGTTATGAATTATGTTTTTCCATTGCAGTCCCTAATAAAACGGACTGATTCTGTCTAGTATGAAATACTTGTGGATTAGAAGTAACATTATTGGACGTATGCGATTGTCGAGTGTGAGAGTTAGTGGGTCGAAGAACCTCACTGGAATTCTGTTCAGTAGAAACAGTAGGTCTTTCAACTATAGAATTTTCTGTATGCTGCAGATGAAGCATAGAATGATGTCGATTATTGCAAATGAAACAGTTATTGTTGATTGTACATCTTCTGACTTTATGTGTCCTCGAAAGGCAATTAGTACAGCAGTTATAATCATTCACATTAGAAATTCTGTCAGATACTGAAAGATTTTTAAATCGACGACAATTTCGCAAATAGTGTGACTGATTAGGGTATAAGATACATGAAGGTTTAGTAATAGTAGAACTATTTGAATGCACTGAAGAGTCGACGTCAGTTGTGTTCGTACCTTTAAGATCTTGAAGACATTGCAATGTCTGAATTCTTTCTGTCAGAAAGTTATCGAAATCTTTCCATGTAGACATAACAGTTTTGTTTTTAACACCCTGTTCCCACAAAATAACTGTAGAAATAGGCTGACGTTGAATACACATAAAAATTATAATTGGACCCCAATTATCCGTAGGCACTTTATAAATAGAAAGAGCCGAAAGGCAACTATTAATTCCGCGTTGTAGTGTTTTGAGTGCTGTTATCGATTCCTTGTCAAGGAAAGGAAGGCCAAAAATAAGTTTTAGTTGGTTATGTACCAACATACGAGGATTTTCATATGCTTCCTTTAAATCGCGCCAGGCTACTTCAAAACTTGCGTTAACAAGTGGATATTTAGAAACGATTGCCGTTCTATATTGCTAAGCCGCGAGCTATTAATAAAAATTGCGGCAAATAAATCCCTAAAAGCGGGCCAAGAAACCTAATCACCTCTGAATGAATCAATATCACAAGTAGGTAGTGCTAGATTATGATCTATATTACCGGAGTTCGAATTTACCGTTGGAGATTCATTGCTTTTCAAAGCAGATTTAAATTCATCTATTTTTTCATGGATAGATCCTCCGCTGTGTAGGTAGCTTTATATTTAGCCGCTGCCACATCAAATTCTTCGGACTCTAAAGAGTTAAGACATTCATTATACGTCGTCTTAACTTTACCCCAAAGTGTTTTTAACTCTTGACTCTGAATCTCCAAAGTATAAACCGTATGAATTTCTTCGTCAAAATTACTAAACATAGCCCCGAATGCAATAAGAGCATCCGATGCTCTAATAAACGAGTTTAGTGGCGAAACCGACATTTGAAAAAGCCGTTTAAAATAAATAAATTAATAATACTACTTGACTACAAAATGTATATAAACAAATGTGATAATAGTCAAACTGGCCGAGCGTACGGTGACTAATATAAAGGTAGAAGAAGAATCAACCGTTTATGTATTTTATTATTCTATTTTACAGATCTAAATCTGTAAACAAATAAAGCACAAAAGAAAATGTAAAAACCACTGTTTTTTGTAATAAATTTTTAATAAAATTTACTTTAATATATCGTCCGTAGGATCAAAATAAATTAAAAAATTTTAAATATAAATTAGAGTTCGAATTAGTGAGATGTATCCACAAATTAAAAAAAATAAAACAAAAATTCATTCTAAGAAATCCGGTTCGCTAGGACCAAATGTTCAGCTCCAACAAGTTTCCCAAGATTTTATATAAAAATAAAACAAATGTGTTTTTCAAATTTATCTCTTTTATTTAAACCAATAATTACCTCGTAGAAGTAGATGGTTTTGTCAATGTCAAACGAAACAAGCATAAATTTGGTGGCAAACAATATTAAATCAATTTTAAATTAAACAACGACTGTCTTCATTTCTCCAAAAGATGGGTAAAATAACTACTTTCGGAAGTACAAAAAAAAAAACTTTTAAGAGTATAATCTCTGGGTTACTTGAGGACAGTAAAGAGACGACTGTCTCCGCACCCGCTTACAAAGAGGACACTAAAGTGACGACTGTCTTCATTCTCGATTACAAAGGGTACATTCGTGATGAATGACCCAAAACATTCGAATTACGATCATCCAGGTGGTTAGCTATTAGTGGAAATTACTGTCTTTTTCGTATGCATTGACTCTTTGTAGAACTGCTGGGTTTCGCTTTTTCACTTATACAAAATGTCTGCCGATCCTGGGTTAATACCAGCGTTGCGCGTTCATATTGTTCTAAGGAGTGAGATCGAAAAATTCTTAACATACATATATGTTTATAAAAAGGAAACCACTAAACTTACAGCTTTATTTTTTTTATTTGATTCAAATTATTATTACAATTTACAAAAAAAATATTTTTATAGTTTTAATCACTAGTGATGAAATTTGGAACCCTTTTCGGAAACCCTTCCATTAACGTTTTTATAGTGCTTTCTGTCACTTTGCTCGAACATGTAGTCCATCTCCGTTTAAAATCTACCACACTTTTGGACACCTTTTTTGTACTCTTCATTCTCTTTTAACAAGAGCCCAATATCTCTCCACTGGCCTTAGCTCCGGGCAGTTTGGAGGATTTGCCTCTCTTGGTACAAATACCACATTATTGTTCTTGTACCACTCAAGGGTTTGTTTACCATAGTGACAGGATGCCAAGTCAGGCCAAAAATAAGTGGACACATTATGAAGTCTTATGAATGGAAGCAGCCTTTTTTGTAAACATTCCTTGATGTAAATTTCGGTATTTATAGAGCCCGTTGTAACAAATGATTGGCTTCTTTTGCCGCAACTGCATATTGCTTGCCATACCAAGAACTTTCTGGGAAATTTTGTCTGCTTTTGGGTCCTAAACTTTTCTTCAACATTCCCTCGAGCATCAGCAACATAAAACTTTTGACCTGGAAGTTGCGAAAAATGCAGCAAGAATATTTTTTTATAAAACTTGACTTCAATTTCCGTGCTCTGTTTTTGGCCTCTAAATTTTTAGCAGCGTTCCTGTCAGGAACTTTTTGAGCCTTGTATGTTTTTAAACCTGCATTAGCTTTAATTTTTCGTACCAAATAGTCCGAGCACTGAGCTAACCGAGCTGCTTTCCTACCGGATGTGTTGTTAGCACTTTTGAAAATGCGTTCTATTTTTTGGCTTTAGAAACATCATGTGGACCATTCCTTCTACCTGAACTAGGTTTTCTATCAACTGACAAGTTCTCCCGGTACTGTTTAATAACATTGGAAACAGTTTGACGGCAGACCTTTGTATGCTTGGCCAACTTTTTGTAAGACCAAGTTGGGTTTAGTTGAAAATATTTAATAATTTCAGTACGCAATTTTTCTGGTCACTCATTTTAATCAAATTAACAAAAAAAATTAATATAATTGACATTACACATAATAACTGACATGTTTTTCAAAGGTAACTTGATCAAAAAAAAAAATCAAATAATACTTTGGTTGAAAAATGTAATTAAAAACGTGTGTTAAGAATTTTTCGATCTCACTCCTTAATTACGAAGATTTTCGGCAATTCACACATACATAGCCCGATCGTAAATAAAACTCATTGCAAGAGCGTAAAAATTACAAAAATTATCTTTAGTTGCTTGAAAGCATTCAACAAAGTAAGTTGATGTCGCTTTGTTTCAGAAATTGAAAGCAAAATGTGTAAAAACAACATCATTTGCAAACAAGAGAATAACTTGGAAAAAACTCATACACTCCAAAAACTTTTCAGGAATGCATAATAACAAAATACATAAAAACGTTTTTTTTTTTTTAATGTAGAAATAAACATTTTCTTTGGATATGTTTTATCTGTAAATTTACCATTTTATTTGTTATAAAACTTGATCTTAACAAGCGTAATTAGAAATAATTTTTTCTAAGAGTTTCTCTTTTTGCGCTTGGCTGGTTTATACTTATGCAAAGTTGATAATATTTTGCCCGTCGCTTGAAGGCTATGATTTTTCCTTAAAGTTTTTCTTTGTAAATTAGCACGTGTTTTGAAGTAGTCTTTGTCCACGTGGTTATTGTGATTGTGGCTTACTTTCAAAACTACAAATGCTGAACTTTTCATTTATATATTACGAACGGGACGACATAATATCAATAGTACATAATCAAAGGGTCAATTATGGACCTTTTGTCATAAACTTTAATACACATACTCATGTTCATATAAAACATGTTTGTGTCGAATTTCATTGCCATACAGATATTTTAAAGCCAGTAATGAGTGTTAAAGTAGTTATCTGAAGGCCACCTTATATGGTAGGTAGGGTCAATTATGGACCGATTGAAGGAAAATTTGGTCGAGAGGTATAGGTTCCTATAAAAATATTTTGTGTCAAATTTTATTGCTTTACTAGTATCAATTATCAGCATTTAAGAACCTCATACTAGGACTAGGGTCAAATATGACCCGATGTCCGCCATACTATACCTTAAAATTTATGGGTGCATAAAACTGACTTGTGCTAAATTTCATGGAAACTGTTTCATATTTCGACACGCAAATTACGTCTTGGAGGCGTGAACAAGCAAATATATGCTGTACTACTTGGGGGCCAAGGTATATAACTACGGTGACCAGACGTTCTGTATTATACAGAACAGTACTGTATTTTAGAGCCCTGTTCTGTATAAATTATTCTTTGCTTAAAAACCTGAAAATGTTCTGTATTTTATTTAGTGTTCTGTATTTGTTCAGTATTTAGTTATTTTTTCAATTTAACATAAAAAAATATGAAATATAGAAATATTAAAAAAATTAATCGTGATATTAATATTAAGAGGAGATTTATGGAATTCAAGTCATTTTCTAAAAGAGCGTTTGTATGGAGACTAGGATCAAATAAGACCGTATTGTCTTAAAACTCAATTATACCGATTTTTGTATTGATCGGACCTTATCTGATCCTAGTACCCATGCAAACCCTCCTTAATTTCCTTAATAACATCAATATCACAATGAAATTCAGCGTAAATTACTTTTATATAAACTTAAACCCTTCCAACAAATTGTATGAGGATCGGCCTATATTTAGTCCTATCTCCCATATAAAGCATCTTTCGGAAAATCAGTTTTTGAACAATTTTGTATTGGGAAAAAGAACAATAACGTCGTCAATTGCTAACGGATTTTTAAAAACAAAGTTGCGGTTTTCTCATGAATAGACATGGGTTTCTAATCAATTAATAAATAGTACAGTTCCTATTTAAAATACTTTCAAAAAACATCTCCAAATTTGGACAATGATGCAAAACTAAAATAAAAAATATGTTTGCTGATGAAATGCATGTCATCATATAGGCTTAAGCTTCTGCTTCTATATGTTTATTTTTTTAATATTTGTTGATTATACATATTTAACATAACAATATGTTTAACAAATATACTTTAATAATTTATACAAATTTGGTGAAATAACGACTAATTGATTATTAAAATATGAGTATGAGAAATATTGTTATTTTTATAATCATTTATTTTATTAAATATATTTTTAATAAAAACTAAAATTTAACAAGCAAATATTTAAAATGTTTATTATTTTTGGAATAAATCACCCCTATTCTGCATTTCGATTACGTTTTCGTAACGATCGAAAAAAGTATTCTAACAAAATCCGAATCGTAAGAAAAAGAAGAAGCAATTCCATTTCGTTTCAATGCTTTACGAACGTGTGTATTCTGCGTTTTCAGTAATAAAATATAATAACGTAATCATATTATAGGACAATAGCGTTTCCGCTATCATATCGTTCTTTGGTTTATTGAGGTATCAATAAATTTTTATTTTTCTAACACAGAAAAACTTAATACATAACTAAAATAATTTTGTAAAAATACGATAATAATATAATACCTGACTGTAATTTTTTGAATTTTTTACTTTTTTCAACGATATTCATGAAATAATTGCATAAAAGTATTATTTACTATTCTGTACATAGTAACAGAATAGTAATCCAATATTAGCGAATTTTGTATAATTATTATTATTATTAGAGAATTTTGTATAAAAAATCTAAAACAGTAAAACATCAGCAAACATAGTTAACATCCATTCTTTAAAAGGGCTACCAAATTTCACGCAAATTTCATCGATTTTAATCTAAAAATCATAACGAAATTTCCAAAAAAACATTATTTAACAAATAGCAAAATAAAAATAAATTTCAAATATTTTATGTAAAGGCTTCTAGATTGTTTTAAAAACTTATTCTCAAATATTATTATCTTCTGTCGGTAAAAGCTGTTCATAATATTTATGCTGAAACTTTTTTCTGTGAACTATCAATGCACTGAACACTAAGAAGTGAAACGCTGTCATTTTTTTACAACAAAAACGTTACGCTCTTCTCACATACGAGTTCTGTGTAACTCCAACACATATGTAAGAAACTTACTCTCTCTCCAAACTTCAAAACTTTGTCGCGAAAATTCGTGGCTTATAGAACTTGAAAATATTTTTTATCACTTAACGTTATATTTTATTATTTTTTTGCACACTTTAAATATATTTAATAGCCCGAAAAGATTTAATTTTTTACAAACGAAAAAAATATTTTTTTTTTTTGACATTTAATTTTTGTTGTTGAAATTAAAACGAAAAAAGAACAATGTTGTAAATTTTCGTATGCTACAAGAAAAAAATATTTCAACTAACTTAATTATTATTTCAATATTGCAGATTAAAAAGCAGAGATACGTTCATATATAATGTTTATAGATAAATTATGTTGCAAAATATTTAAAGAAATCTTCTAAAATATAAATTCAAATGAAATAATTTTTTTTTTTTTAATTTTTAAATCCGATTTTTTGCAACTATGTTGGCTTGAGAATTCTACTAATACATTCTTAGAGTTAGGTACCGACTGACAGTAGACTTAGGTATTTTTTGACAGCGTTTCACTTCTTATTTATTCTTTGTATCAATGTTTAAATTGAAATTCTGATTTTCTACTGTTCTGTATTTTGCTGAAAAAATATGGTCACCGTATATATAACACAAAGTGTTACCCAAATTGCTGGAGGAAATGTCTTATGAACAGATTTCAACAGTATTGGAGCAACATTTTCATTCAATTTATCGCTTCTATTTGCGTAAACAAGAAGAATATGAATCATATTCAGTAGTGGTAGTGCTAAAACGAATGGCAGCGACTTGTATTTTTGGTATATATATGGAAAAAACATTGCGAAACCAGTTTGTGTTTGGAATTAAAACTCAATTGATTCAGAGCAGGCTGCTGGAGAAAGCAGATTTGACATTAGAAAGCGCGCTAAATCTGGCAGAGGCAGTAGAAATGGCGGAAAAAGGTGGAGTAGAACTAAACAGAACACATACAGCGCATTGAATGTAGTTAGGAACTTTAAAAAGAAAACGAACAAAATGCAAGAGAAGAGAAAAGTCAGACCTGGTCCACACTAGGAAACTTTTGTTGAGAAACTTTTTCTTAATTCTCTTTTGAAGTTTCCTTAATGTCCACACATAGAAACTTTTGTTTCAGAAACTACGTATTAATTGCATTGATTTGTTGTAGGAATGAGAAGAATAACAAAACAAAACAAGTTTCCGAGTACGAGAAACTCCGTACCGCGAGAGAGATAAATGATATTCTTTCTCTTTCTCACGCAAAATCAAAAGTTTCCCAAAAAAAAAAGTTTCCTAGTGTGGACCGGCAGTCAAGGAAACTGTTATAGATGTGGCAGCACTGGTCACATTGCATACCAATGTAGACACAAAGAGACAATTTGTAGTTTTTGCGGTATTAAGAGGCATTTAAAACGTGTGTGTATAAGAGAGAAGAAAAACTTGCACGTTTTAACTACAGATGAGGTTAGTGAGAATCAGGAAGTAGATAATTCGTACGGCAATGTGGAATTAATTAACAATATTGGTTCCAAAATGTTTCATTTGTTATTAGTCAATAATGGTTCAAATTTAAAATTGATACAGGTGCGGCTGTAACGTTTGTTGGTGTGGCAAATGTAGAGAAAATATTGGGCAAAATTAAAATATACAATACAAATACTAAATTATATAGCTATTGTAATAAGCAAGTGGATTGTTTGGGTTATAGTTGGGTTCGAGATTCATCCGGTAGTACTTCCCATACTTTAAAGTTGTATATAGTGCCCGGGGATCGACGGGCATGCTGCATTTTTCTATTTCTATTCTATTGCTATTTTCTTACAATCGTTTGAGTTCGAAATTCGTGGTAAAGCGTCGAAAGATAATAGTAACGCTGATGCTGCCACGTCAGTACAGACAGTTCGTACATCGACGAAAATAAAATTGCCCAGGAGGACATAAACGCAATGGAAATTAATATGATTACAGCTCTACCAGTTACAGTGACTGAGGCCACAGAAGCAGACGTGGAAACCAGTATACTGCGTGAGAGTTTTTAGGTAGGTCGTGAATGTGATCTTAAACATAGATTCAATATTGAACAAATAGAGTTCGGATTACAGCAAGGGTGACTTTTAAGAGAAATTCTTGTCTACATTCCCAAAGATCTTGGGCAGCGGGTCTTATCGCAAATACACGCCGCACATTTAGGAATAACAAGAAATGAAAACGTTAGCCAGAGCCTACTGCTGGTGGCCTTCACTGGATCGTGACATTGAAAATGTAGTATCTTCATAACTTTGTAAACCATTTTTATATAATTTTTTGAAACTGCCTGTAAGGAAGTTTTCCATAGGCAAATAAATAAATAAAAAAAATCAGATCGCCTGATTTGATCTTTTGTGCCATAAATAAAAAAAAAACACCGAAAATATTCACTATTATCCTAAGCAGTTTGGTATTGAAAATGAGCAAAATCGGTTCACACCGGAGAAAGTTATGAATCAAAATTTAAAACACCCCCGAAAAAAATCATAACTTTTTGATGTAATTTGCTCAAAAACTGTGCCAGATATTCGTTTTTGCACGAGAACCTTATCCGTGCTGAAAATTGCCAAAATCGTTCTACATTCGTATACCACCCATACAAAAGTAAATATTCCGTGAAAATTGGTTTTTTGTTAATAACTTCGTCACAATGTCGATATCTTCACAAAATTTTACAAATTTAAATTCTATATCAATAGAACTCATTCACTGAAAAAATTTGAATCGGTCCATAATTGACCATAGCTCCCATACAAGGTCCCCTCCCGAAAATCACTTAAACGCACATAATTAATTACTAAATTAAGATATCCATATAAAATTTGGTACAAATATAACTCTCACATACAGAAATATTACAATGAATTTTTTTCCGATCGGTTCATAATTGGTCATAGCTCCTATACAAGGTCCCCTCCCGAAAATTACTTATACACGCTTTTTCTTTACTTAAGATATCCATATAAAATTTGATACAAGTATTCCTCAAATGCCTAGAAATATTACTGTGAAAGTTTTTTCCGATCGGTTCATATTTGGTTATACCAAAGTGTAAGTAGTTACTTTTTGGGTGATTAACTACTTATTTTTTTTCGACGAATACCAAAAAATAACTAGTTACCAATCTGCTTACCCGACTTTTCGGATTTAAAACTGGGTTTACAGTTATTTTTCTGGTTTGCTATTCTATTTATTTACTCAATGCCCCATCAAAAAATAGTTTTATCATTCTATCTGAAATGGTTTCCACACAAATGTAAATATCAAAATTTCTTGAAAAAACTTCCAAAATCGACTACTGTTAGAAACACTAACAAATTCCTTATTAGACATTCGCTATAGACAATAGACTACAAATTCCATTCAAAAAAATTAATTTATTTTATTGATAACGAAAACTCATTACCAAGTAATATGAAATAACAGAGTGTAAGTAGTTACTTTTTGGGTGATTAACTACTTATTTTTTTCGACGAATACCAAAAAATAACTAGTTACCAATCTGCTTACCCGACTTTTCGGATTTAAAACTGGTTTTACAGTTATTTTTCTGGTTTGCTATTCTATTTATTTACTCAATGCCCCATCAAAAAATAGTTTTATCATTCTATCTGGAATGGTTTCCACACAAATGTAAATATCAAAATTTCTTGAAAAAACTTCCAAAATCGACTACTGTTAGAAACACTAACAAATTCCTTATTAGACATTCGCTATAGACAATAGACTACAAATTCCATTCAAAAAAATTAATTTATTTTATTGATAATGAAAACTCATTACCAAGTAATATGAAATAACTACATATCCTACAATACTCATTACCAAAATCTGAAAATATATTACACTTAAACGCGTATAATTCATTACTAAATTATTTATATAAAGTTTGTCACAAGTGTTGCTCATATACAGAGAAATGATGCTGTGAAATGTTTTTCCTTTCGGTCCATAATTGATCATAACTCCCATACAAGGTCCCTTTCAGAAAAACACTTAAAGGCACATAACTTATTACCAAATAGTGATAACCATAAAATATTTGGCATAAATACTATTTTTTACTATTTTTTGGTCATAGCTCTCATACTACGTCCCCTCCAGAAAATCTCTTAGATTCACGATGAATATAAATAATAATGATATAGATACAGAATTTTGAATATTTTTCTTTATATACAGCTCCCACACCAAATAAAGCTATTGATACAAAATTTTGCACAAATATTAGTTTTGTGTACAAAAATTCTATTTCAATATTTTTTACGATCGGTTCAACATTGGTGCTTAAAGAATTTTTTACGATCGGTCTATAATTATATCTCCCATACTGGGTACAGCCCATAAAAAAGCTTTAACCGTATAAAACTAGTTGCATTATCAATTTGTGTAGAACAAAATTAGAAAATTTTGAAAATCCTTAAATCTTTCATACATGCAAATTCATAAATATCACTAAGCGCTATAAAATATAAAGAAAATGGGTTTTGTAATGTTAAATAAATCTTGGAATTGTAATAGATTTAAATCTTGGGATTTTTCTATTTAAGACATGAGAAAACTTATTTCTACAAATATTTTTAACAATTAGAAAAGTGTTAATATAAAAGTAGCTGGTGGAGGGTAATTAAGATTCGGCTCAGCCGAATATACCACATTAACTTAATATATTTTTTTCTATAAATGTAATAGCTATATTAAAGATAATTATAAAAAAATATTAAACTTACCGTAACGGTTCCTTGACGGGTATATTTGGTAGAAGCAACGTATGAATATTTAACTGTTAGAACGACTGCGTTCATTAAATTCTTTGCTGCCTGAATTAAAGATGTGGCACTGTCCAACTAAATAAAAAACACAAATACAAATCAATTAAAAATTGATAATACTTCAACTAAAAATAATAATAATTAATCGAGCCTGTTCTGTAAATCATACTATTTTGAAAGAGACACATTTTTAAAGCCAATTTCAGTAAATTTAGTTTTTAATGTGCCATCTTATTAAGTAATATACACTCAAACCTCGCTTTAGGTGTATTTATTTTATGCGAATTTGAATTAGTGTGGTTTCAAAATTCTAAAAATTTTCTTTGCAAAAAAAGTTTTTTATTACCTTTATTTTTTAATGGTTTCAGTAAAGAATAACATTTTTGTTGATTTTTTTATTCGATTTTGTTTGACTTTTGAGGGAATAATTATGGAGCTAGTGTATCGTTTCGTGCAAATTTGAATTAAACGAATTAATTGCATAAAACGAGATTTGAGTGAACTATAAACATTTCTTGTATTTTTAAATAAAAAATAAATAAATAATTGTGAATTAATTTTTAACAAGTATTTTACTCATATTCGGTTTACAAAACAGACACGAATATCTTCTATAGACATACGCCAGAAACGATTAATTCTCCACTTATATTTTGAACATCAGCTTTAACTTTGGAAGTAATTTGAATTTGATGGCAATACAATGCAATGCGCTGCAAATAGGCCAATAAATCCTTTTTAGTAGAGCTTTCAGGACACTGTTCTGCAATTTCTCGAGTCAATTTATCTAGTTTAGTACCAGCCTCAGAAATTTTTTTTGCTGCGTTAATAACATCCATAGTAGTTTTTAATGGACCGCGACCACTAAAAAATAAAAAAACAAAATTTTTATATATTCGCGAACATTTCATCGATTTTAATCGAAAAATCATAAAAAATTAAAAATATTTCCAAAGAAAATTTCAAACATTTTTAACGAAAAGAAATATATCATGAATTCCATGAGAAATCCAATAAGAATTGACCGATGGATTTATCTTAAGAAATATATTTTTGTGAATGTGTACATTAGTGGTACTCGAATTTAAATATTTGCATCCCAAATCTGATCAGTAATGTATTTAAGCGGTTTTAAATTCTGTTAAATGCATAAAATATCAATAATATTTAAAAAATTTCAATATAAAACATTTAATAAAATCGGCAAAAATAGATGTAATGAACGTCACAACAAAATATTTTTATATTTTGCATAAAAAGCTTCAAATAATCGACTTTTAAAAAATTTTAAGCAGGGAGAACGATTTCAAAAATGCATTCAAATAAAGCATTTCTTTAAAAAATGTACTATTATAAACTTTTTAATAAAATATATTTAAATGAAAGAGCTCAACCATAGTAATAGATTGGGCTCTAAATAAAAAAATCCGATATAAACTCTTAAAGATATAAAGATATAAAGGTTCAAATACCTTTTCTACTTAAAGAACATATATTGATAATTAGAAGGAAATTGGAAGACATGAGGTCAAAAATTGTCAGTTTTTCTGTGTTCTTTCCTGGAATTCATTATATAATTCAAATTTTAAATATTTAAATTAGACACTTTTGTCAATGAAAGCAGTTCTTAATATTTATGCTGAAATTTTTTCTGTGTACAAGTAAGGGTATTCAAACGATTAATCGTCGATCGGTTAATCGATCAGTTTTTGACGATTAATCGCTTGAATAAATGAAAATTGCCAATTTCAAATAACGAATAAACCGAATAATTTATATCAATTAACCGATTAAGAAAAACTTATTATTAAACAATAAAATTACTGCATATCTTTCACAAAATTCAATATTTTTTATATTAAATTTATATTCTGTAATAATGAATATTTATCGGATGATTTTTCTAACAATACTTCAGAAACATTGTAACAAGTTGTTCTGATTTACATACTTCTTAGAAAGGTTCATGCAGAAACATTTCAGAATTTTTGAAAAGAAATTTAGAAAATAATGATATCGCCTTTACTTCTACATCTAGTTTTGAGAAACAGTGTTGTGTTTTTAAAGTATTTCTAAAAAGTTCTTCAGCAATACATAGTTATACACTAGTTCATTGGAACTACCACTGAAAATTTTCAGAGTACTCAGAATTGTAACCAATGTTGTGTGCAGAGATCGAAAAATTGGTACCATGGTACTTTTTTTGATATTATATGATGTTCAAAAGTAACGTGATATTCTCGAGTTTTATTTGATACTTTCAGGGCCACAGTCTCAATATCCGATTATCGTTTAACCGGTAGGTTATCTGTCTCTCAAAATAATTTTTGTATGAGAACTTTCAATAAATCTTTTCGAGAAAAAATAACAAGATATTAAGGAATGGAGGCAACATTTTTTTGGCATTAATATATTCGAAAATACATCAACTAAAAGTTCTAGAAAACAGCTAACAGAGATAAAGAGTATTGAAATTCTCAGAATTAAAGAAAGCAAGTTTTAAAACTTCTTTATGTTTTTATGTTTTGCAAATAACCAATGCAGCTCATTTTGAAATGGAAACGGAAAGTTGAACTTATTTGTATCTTGATTTACATTATTAAAATACTTATGAATGCCTAATAAAAAACGGTATGTTTTGAAATAAAACATTCAATTTTCATAAATATTTACAGTTTAAAGGAAATTATTGTTTTATGTCATATTCAGAATCGGATGTACGAGTAATATCCTATGTTAGGTCAAATGTCATGGAGTGCAATGTGTTAAATTTCAACACTTATGTAAACGATTTTTTGGCAATAAACAATTGATACTAAAGGCCTAACTATAATATGCATACACTGGTTTAAGTCAGCTTAAGCAACTGTGCAAATACATATAAAACTTATGTGACAAACTATAATGTAATTAAGAGAGTTTCGTCAAATTTATTTGCTTAAGCAAAGAGTGACGTTGGCCGCACATTCCTTACGGAATCGGTTGTTTGTTTATTGTACACAAAAAAATAAATGAAAAGGAAAAAGAAAATAATTTATTTCAATAAAATATTATAAAATATGTATTTTTTATTACTTGTGGTTAAATTATTATGATTCATTATGTTTAGCTTACTACATTGATATCGTGTTGCTTATTTTGTATTCGAAAGTGCTTTCAAACTTACGCACATCCTGGCTTACTTTTCTGTGGGGTAGTTTTAAAAACGTATGATGATTATACAACAAAACAAATGCTACTACTACAACTTCAGACAATTGTTTGGAGCAGTAGTTAAAGCAATAATATATAGCAAACATAGTTTTTCTAACACTGCTATTTTACTATTTAGAGAGAGTAGCGAAATTTTTAATCAAGAGTAAAAACAAGATTGAAGATTGAGTTGACACAACTTAATTTCTACGGAAAGCTAATTAAAATTAATGTCGAAAATGATAATAGGGCGAATAATTCATGATGGAGTAAAAAGTAAAATTGAGAATATCCGTTTAATTTTTTGTCACGAAAAGTACCTGAAAAGCACCGAAATGGCAACACTTCTACTATCAAATAAAAAAATGTATTATCTTACCGTGTAAAATCTGTCATTTCCATCATTATCATGCACATGTGTTTGGCCAAAAAAATAATGTCATTTCCAGTATCATCCCACTTTGCTACTTCAGAATCAAATGTAAGCTTCTCTCGTCGGAATAGTTCAACTTGTTGAGCTATTTTCTGTTTATCTTCTTCAGTCATTTTTCGCATAGCTTCCTATTTACCAAAAGAATTATTTACTAGGCAATTATTCAGAATGCAAATAAGCATATTAAATCTTACTCTAGCTGTGCATATTCCACTAATATCTGGATATTCGTCAACAGTTTGATCTCCAGTATGAGCACTTGCTATATATTTAGATAAGGATAAAGAAAAGTAAATATTTTAAAATAAAAGGTAATTCAGTTTTTTATCATGAACATGTTTATGTGATTTGTTATTTAGTTGTTTACATTAATAAATTTTATATGGATATGATTCATTATAATAGACAACTAAAAGAGGAAGAAACCAATTTTAAGTCAAAAAATAAGTTGGACAACTAAATAACCAAAGAAATATTAAAAAGTGTTATTACATCGGCTACGTGTTTCCAAAGTCATATCTTCGACTGGCTCAAATTCCGTATCTGTGTCCAAATCTTCTGAGCTCTGCAAATAAAAAAGGTTTCACACAAATAACAAATTGAAAGCTAAAAATAAAACCCAAACTAAATATAAAAAAAATATATTCATATACATATGTATTTAAAATATTGATATTTCTTCTTCTTTTTGTTGTCCTTCGATGATGAGATACAAATGAACTTGAAAGTGCATTAATTGATTCAAAATAAATGCTTACATTTACTTCGAGTCTCAAGATTATATGGGTCGTCCAATTCCACGTCCTCAGGGTCAAGTTCATCTTCATCCTTTATTATAAAACAAATAATTATTTATTTATTTATTTACTTATTTATTTATTTATTTATTTATTTATTTATTTATTTATTTATTAATTAATTTATTTATTTATTTATTTATTTATTTATTTATTTATTTATTTATTTATTTATTTATTATTTCCTGTGCAACAAGACAAGTCTTATAATTATAGAACAGGAATATATTCGGAGTTTGGGGTGTTATGTAAAACTTAGAATTAATTTATAAATTTTAAGTTCATATAAATAAAACGATTAATAGCTTAGTTATTAAAGGGGATACACTGAATAGATAAGTTATTAAAAAAAGAATACAGACATTTCCTAAAATGCTTTGCGTTGCAGTTAGTTTGTTGTGTGTGTGGGAGTAAGTTCCACAGACGTGTGGCGTTTACAAGGAACTGCCATTCAGATATTAGCTTCTGATGAAAAGATACACCAAGGAGTAGTTCTGAGAATGTAGAAACATGGTCACGTTGCCTTAAGCCAAATACATATCTGACGATGTTGTTAAATAGAACGTTAAGTTTTACTTTGCTTGCTGAATCACAGCTTGCAAATAGTTCACAACCATATGTAAGACCTGGGATTAGGTATGTCTTAGCTATTAGGATTCTTATTCGCAAGGTCGTATAAAATTGAGTTAACCATAGTGATCTAATTTTCAAATACGTTTGGGCCACAAGTGCTTGGATGTGGTTGGTCCATGAGAGATTGCTATTAAACACAAGTCCAAGATTTTTGGATTGTAGAATAGCGATTTTTTCGCTGTTTATCTTAATGTCAATTCCGGTTATTGGCCTTATTGTTCTATTATAGATTAGCAAACATTTTGATTTTTGTGGATTTAAACAGAGCCCATTTTCTGTCGCCCAGGAGTGTATACTATTCAGATCCTTATTAATTTTCTCGACGCTTTCTTGAATTGAGCTGAGGGTACTACTTATGTACATCTGTATATCATCTGCATACATGTGGACTTTGCAGTATGAGAATTGTAGGGGCAGATCATTTGCGTATAATGAGAAAAGAAGAGGTCCAAGAATTGATCCTTGTGGTACGCCACGATTCAGTTTCAGTGGTTTGGAATATGCGTTGTTTAGGAAAACTGATTGAGTCCGGTCTGTTAGATAAGAGGATAAAAGTTTTATAGATGTTGGAGAGTAGTTAAAAAAGTACTTGAGTTTGAGGCATAAAGTGTTGTGGTTTACTGTGTCGAATGCCTTCGAGTTATCCATACTATTGGAAGTTAAGTTTTCCAGAGGATTTCAAGTTTAAGTTTATATAGGATTTCAAAATTAACATTAATTTTCGCGAAATTAAAATTTCAGTAGTTTTAACTCAAATGTTATTAAAGTACTTATATGCTTAATCTCATTATAATTTAATGTTTCAGAACATAATAGAATTATAGAACAATAGAATTTTAACTCAATTCGCGTGATTTTCCTGAGCTTAAAAGCAAAATTTACCTGATGTTGGCGTGATAACCTTTTTTGCAACAATATTCGCATTTGCATTATAAATTACACAGTGCAACACGAAAAAATAACCATATACGGACACCACAATATGATAAAAGACCAAAAATAAAAAGACCCATGTGTTTCAGATTTGACCATTTTCTCAGGCTAATATCTTGCAAACCGTTAGTAATTTTGATTTACTCACTGAGAGAATGTTGTTGCTCTTATCACAAAGAACCAAAATTTTGAACATATAAAGTCATCATGAACAGATTCGCAAATTTTCTTTTAATTTTTTTCCTTGTTTAGGTCTATAAGTAGCAAACCATTAAACATTTAAAACAATCAACTACAAAAATTTACCTAAGATTTCAATAAACAACTTCCAAGAACATATGAACTTTCTAGAAATGATAGGTAAGTCGTAAAAGAAAAAAGTTTTTCTTCTTTACATACTTCATTAACATCATTCAGGGTGATCGACGCGTATTAATGTACTGAACACGAGAAAAATTAAATATATTTTGAATGGTCCTCAGTTTCCTACCAGCGATTAAAAATCCTGACCTCAGTTTTGCGGACAAGAAATACACTAACAACAATTTTAATTATTTTTCCCGCGACAAGCTTAAAATTGCGGAATTTTCGAATGCGGAATGTTTGAATCTATTGTACTGAGATCAAGATTTTCTATCGCAGGTAGGGAACTGGGGACCTTTCAGTTCATTGAAACACATAGTTTTAGAGGTATTCCTCCTAAAAAGTGATCCACGGGACACCCTAATCTTGAAGTAAAGAAAAAACAAATAAAATTAAACATTTTCAGGAAGCTTTTCACTTTTTCGACTTACCTATCATTCCTAGGGAGTTCATATGTTATATAACGTTGTTTATTAAAATCTTAGGTATATTGTTTTCTTAAATGTCGAAATGTTGGCTACTTGTAGACCTGAACAAGGAAAAAATTAAAAATATACTCTTTGCGATTCCGATCATGAATATAACGTTTTTTCGACTTCATATATTCGCATATATCACCGAGGCCCCAAATCTTTAACTTCAAAGTTAATTTGTGTATAGTCTTATATGCAAATTAACATATTATGCAAATAGTGGTAAGTGTTTGTGAAAAATATGCATACTTCTACTTCGCTTATTTTTAGTTTTCACAAAAAAAGTTCTTTTTATCGATTGTGTTAAAAATAGACCAAAGTAATTTAATTGTGATCAGAATAACAGTTATGAAATTATTTCTTC
The DNA here is from genome assembly GCF_022045245.1 of Lucilia cuprina. Lineage (NCBI taxonomy): Eukaryota > Metazoa > Arthropoda > Insecta > Diptera > Calliphoridae > Lucilia > Lucilia cuprina. The sequence goes on from NC_060952.1 coordinate 65,228,597, forward strand.
TTAAACAGTTTAGTTTAATCTTTCCCAGCAAAAAAATAAAGAAAAAGAAGTAGAATTTTCACCACAAATAACATACTTGAAGTACTTCCAATTTTGGTAAAAAATTTACATTAGCGTGTCATTGGAAGGATGTTGTTAATTTTTGACAACTATGAACTACATCTTATCTTATTCATAGATGCAATAATAATCCGATATTTGAATGTCAAAAATAAACCGAATTCGTTCAATAACATTTGTTAATTTCATTGGTTTTTCACAATAGTTTGATGTACTTCGAATATGTTATTTCTACTGACTTTTCTACATCTGTTTCCTCACTTTTAACTGGGTTTTCATTTGTAAGGAAATATTTGGTTTATAAAAGCGAAAAATAGATAGATGTGATTAAGATGTCGTTTGTAAAGTATGACATCAAATATTTTTTACTGGGTTTGTTTTGTTTAATTTGTTATATTTAGTGACTTTTATACATTTCTGTTATCATTTTTAATTGCATTTTCATATGTAAGAAAAAAATTGGTTTATAAAAGCGAAAAATATGTAATCCCATTTTTACATGCAACACTGCGAGTTTAATCGTATACTCAAAAACATCAAAGGGGATTAACACCAGAATCAATTTATTTTTAGATTAACTAATCTGATTATTAATTGGCATTTGATTGAAATTCAAAACCCCACACATAAAGTTCTTTTTTTAATATGATAAGTATAAAAACAGATACAAAAATCACAAAAGTTACCAATTTATATCAGACGTCAAAAACTTATAATGGCCAAAAATTAAGTTAGCACTTATCAAATATTTCATGACAATATGAATAAATATGTGCATATATATACATATACAGTGTGTGACAAAACAATGGAAACTTTTTTCTAAATTTTCACAAGAGGACTCAAAACTCAAAATATTTATTGAAAAATTCTGTTTTTTCAGAATTTTATTTGTATATATCCTTATATACCCAAATTAGTAACATTTCATGAATATAATTAATTTAGTTTAAAAAAATAAAATAAGATTACAGTATTTGGTTTTCTGTTACTGACAAAACAATGCTAACTTTGGTATTATCTTAACAAAATTGGTCAGAACTTGTCAGAAACTCAGAATATAGTTCTGGATATTTTACTTTGTATTGCTGCATGACATTGGAGATGCATTGAAACAATAATTGGATAAAAAAAATAATTTGAAAAATTTTGCTATTCCCTAAATTCCGCATCATAAAAATCGTCTTTCCAATTCGGCCTGAAAGGACAACTTTTGAGTCCATATCTTGGAACTACTGTTTTCCATAGATTTTCCCTGGGGTTAATATATGGTTAATAGGCAGACCTCTTTAAAACAGGTATATGGTTTTGTTTTTCTTCAGCAGGCACACACACAAGCAGCGGCCATCTTTAGTTATTTCAACTCAACCGAACTGAATTCGACGACTGAACAGTAAAAACAGTTTTGCGTGTGCTGCTTACGTATTGCTTAGTTCTTGGATTCGTTTAATAATTTAAAAGAATAATAAGTTAAATAAGAATAATAATTTAAAGAATATGCAAAATTTAAATATTTGTAGCACAATCTCTACAAAAAGTTAATAAAACCCATTTTCCTATTTAAACACATTTTCAACGATTAGATAGTGTTTGAAACGGGTTAGTCTTATCCGATTTGTCTCAAATGCTCTACATTATCGTTTTAGAGTATGCTCTTCTGCAATTTTTAAAAAACATGCTTTATATAAGGAGTGAGATCGAAAAATTCTTAACATACATATATGTGTATAAAAAAGAAACCACTAAACTTACAGCTTTATTTTTTTTTATTTGATTCAAATTATTATTACAATTTACAAAAAAAAATATTTTTATAGTTTTAATCACTAGTGATGAAATTTTGAACCCTTTTCGGAAACCCTTCCATTAACGTTTTTATAGTGCTTTCTGTCACTTTGCTCGAACTTGTGGTCCATCTCCGTTTAAAATCTACCACACTTTTGGACACCTTTTTTGTACTCTTCAATTCTCTTTTTACAAGAGCCCAATATCTCTCCACAGGCCTTAGCTCCGGGCAGTTTGGAGGATTTGCCTCTCTTGGTACAAATACCACATTATTGTTCTTGTACCACTCAAGGGCTTGTTTACCATAGTGACAGGATGCCAAGTCAGGCCAAAAATAAGTGGACACATTATGAAGTCTTATGAATGGAAGCAGCCTTTTTTGTAAACATTCCTTGATGTAAATTTCGGTATTTATAGAGCCCGTTGTAACAAATGATTGGCTTCTTTTGCCGCAACTGCATATTGCTTGCCATACCAAGAACTTTCTGGGAAATTTTGTCTGCTTTTGGGTCCTAAACTTTTCTTCAACATTCCCTCGAGCATCAGCAACATAAAACTTTTGACCTGGAAGTTGCGAAAAATCTGCCAGAACATACGTTTCGTCATCCATTATGCAGCAAGAATATTTTTTTATAAAACTTTAATTCAATTTCCGTGCTCTGTTTTTGGCCTCTAAATTTTTAGCAGCGTTCCTGTCAGGAACTTTTTGAGCCTTGTATGTTTTTAAACCTGCATTAGCTTTAACTTTTCGTACCAAATAGTCCGAGCACTAAGCTAACCGAGCTGCTTTCCTACCGGATGTGTTGGGAGCTCTTATGAAAATGCGTTCTATTTTTTTTGGCTTTAGAAACATCATGTGGACCATTCCTTCTACCTGAACCAGGTTTTCTATCAACTGACAAGTTCTCCCAGTACTGCTTAATAACATTGGAAACAGTTTGACGGCAGACCTTTGTATGCTTAGCCAACTTTTTGTAAGACCAAGTTGGGTTTAGTTGAAAATATTTAATAATTTCAGTACGCACTTTTTTCTGGTCACTCATTTTAATCAGATTAACAAATATTAATATAATTGACATTACACATAATAACTGACATGTTTTTCAAAGGTAACTTGATCAAAAAAATCAAATAATACTTTGGTTGAAAAATGTAATGAAAAACGTGTGTTAAGAATTTTTGCTGGGATCAGAAAACTGAAAGCAGTTTTGGAAACCTCAATATGTTTTCTATTTACTCCAAAAGTATTTTCCCAGCAATGAAAGAAATGTGGACCCTATGGGCAAAAATGTAAAAAATCCAATTTTTGGGATTTTCATTCCTATTTTTGGGAATTGCGGGATGCCCTTTGAGCTTTTCAATTTTTTTTTGCATTTTCTTATTTGAAATGACAAATTTAACAAGCGATGAAGATTTCATTGAGTTTTGTTCATAAATAAAGATTTTGTCATATATTACATATTTGTTAAATTTCTAAAACTATTATTTATATCAAAATTTTAATAAGGTTGCTGATAGCTACAACAATTTAGTCCATATTTATCCCTTACAAAAAATTTTACAAAAAATTTCAAGCCAATATCTCAATTAAATTCAAAAATATGTTCATTAAAACCCGTATCCTTTAATTTCATATGTTTCATATTGTAGTATTAAGTATGACAGAACACACATTTGGTGTTGAATAAAATATTTGGACAATTTTTAAAAATTATTTAGTTAATTATTTTATTAAAGACTATAACATTGTATATACAATAAAAAAAATATAATTTTATTATGAGCCACGCACAGCAACATCTAAATCACCCCACACAAACCACCTTTCCCGCCCACCGAAATATAAAACACAATTTAATACAATATCATCAGTTAGTATAATAGCTTTTTTTATTTGAACTGTTTATCTTAAACATAATACAATTAATTCTTACAACCTACTTATATAGTTAATTCCTAACACTACTTATTTTCTATAAAATAATCTGTCATATCGGTATACATATCCAGAAGGTAATATAAGTCCTTTAAATCTTCCTCGTTTTGAGATGATAGAGTTTCATAACAAATCCATCTTTTTCGCATATTTGAAAGAACAGGATCAGAAGATAGAAGTAAACTATTAAAAATATCTTCATTCTGTGATTGCCTGGAGCATTTTCTTGAGCTGAAAAGTTGAACATGCTTAAAATCTCGATTCTTTAGATGTATATTCCCCAAATCGATTTCCATTAATTTTATGTTTACTATTCAGTGCCATTAAAATAGTGTTAACTCTTCGAAGCAACTCCTTGTCGATTCCAGTTATTTTTGAAGTAATTTCAAAATCACGAAAAAACCTTCTCGCCGTATTACCGTCATTTGTACTACCGCAACTTGGAAGTGGTTTGTCGATGTTTAATCCCATCTGAACTTTAAATTCAGATGAGACGAACTGTCTACATATTAAGATTTAGGATTATATTACTATAACCTGTAATTCAGTCATTGATATTTCTTATTAGTGAATGAATCGAAATTATTATTACCTGTATATTTTTACCTACATGATCATAAACGATACAGAACGAAATGATCTGTCGAAAAAATTTAGGTAAAAAATAGTTATAAATTTCTGAAAATTTAAGCATAATAGGACCTTTCAATTATAACGATAAGCAAACAAATAGAAAATAGGTAAATATAAGATTTAAACATGTTCTGTCATATTTAATACTAAAAAATATGAAAAATATGAAATTAAAGGACACAGGTTTAAATGAACATATTTTTGAATGTAATTGAGATATTGGCTTGAAATTTTTTGCAAAGGGTCGAGAATTTCCATATCTAACTAAAAAAAGATATTAAGGGATAAATATGGACTAAATTGTTGTAGCTATCTGCGACCCTATTAAAATTTTGATATAAATAATAGTTTTAAAATTTAACAAATATGTAATATATGACAAAATCTTTATTTATGAACAAAACTCAATGAAATCTTCAACGCTTGTTAAATTTGTCCTTTCAAATTAGAAAATGCAAAGAAAAAATTTAAAAGGTCAAAGGGCATCTCGCAATTCCCAAAAATAGGAATGAAAATCCCAAAAACGGGATTTTTTACATTTTTGCCCATAGGGTCCACATTTCTTTCAGGGCTGGGAAAATACTTTTGGAGTAAATAAACATATTAAGGTTTCCAAAACTGCTTTCAGTTTTCTGATCCCAGCTTTGGGATTTTAGAACATGTCGCCCAAAGTTGAAGTTTTGATAAAAAATAGGTCATATTCGGAAGGACGCAGTGGCAACATTTTCAAAAAATAGGACAAGTTTTTTACGCCAAAGCATTCTGCGTAAAGATACCTTTTAGAAAACTATAAAATTGTGTTATTTTCTTAAAGAAAATTTTATTTTATTAATAAAAGAGTTAAGACACATTTTGGGCAAAAAAACGGCAAAAATCTAATTTTTTTTGAATTTATAAATTAAAAAACGTATATTTTTGGATCTGTAAACGATATTGATCTGAAATTTTTTGAGTATTATTGGAAATTTTGTTGTCTAACTAACTAAAACTAAGTCCATTTGGTCTAAAATTACGCCCGGTATTCAAAAAAAGGCGGACCAAGGTATGGTAAATTTTGTATCACTAAATTTTTAAATGCATATAACTCGGATATTATAAAAGAGAAGTAGTATGTCCAAGCATGTTTTTTCAAGATCTCGTCGAGCGCTTTCAGAAAATAAATTTGTATTTGAGTGAAAAACAAAAAAATGCCACGAGTTTAAAAATTTTACATGTCGTAGGTACCCTACTTTGAGCCGCCACAGCTTCGTCCCTGGGGCATCTGCGGGGTTCATCTTCAAAACCTAAACTCGAATACTCCTTGGCTACGCTCACGCCAAATTTTGTCCCGATCGGATCAGCCGCTTAGAAATGCCAGATTTATTTCCAAAAATTTTTTTTCTGCCCCACTGTGCAATGGTGAACGTTTACGTTTAGGCAAAATATCAACCACTTTATTTACCACAGGTAACTAGTTACTTTAAAAAGGCGTAATAAAACTAGTGAAAGGTGCAAAATGGCACTTTTCGTACTGAAGGGCAGCTACTTATCATGTTTTATACCCACCATCAAAAAAAATAAGGCTGTATTCTATTTGTCATTCCGTTTGTACCATCGAAATATTAAGGTGGAAGTACAACTCACGTTGTACGCGGCATCGTGTTATAGGCTTCTGTCAAAAAAAAAGTTGAAACAGTGTGTTTTCACTTAATAAGTTACACACTGTAGTTTGTAACGCGTCTGCCACGAAAAGTTCAGCAACTTTCAACTTTTGACGCGTCGGCAGCTGATCAGGGATATATTTTGTTTTGTGTACAATAAGAATAAACCAAAATGAAAAAAATTTCATCAACATTGAAAGAAAAAATTTAGAAAATAAACAAAAACTTAAAATTTTGATTTTTAAAACAGTAATAGTAAAAAAACATTAAAAAAGATCAATGACGCGTAGTGTGTGTAACTTGCAGCTTGTAGAGCGCGAAAAGTTTGAAAAGCGTAAAGCGGTCAACGCGTGTTGTGTAAATGTAAATGTTGTGAAAATTTTCAACATATATTTTTTGTTTGGTATTTAAAATGGGCAATATATGTCTACGATTTTACATAGCACCCATATAAGGTTCCCCTCAGAAAATTACTATAAAGCAGATAGCTGGCTTATTAAAGTGCAGATGTCATTGAAATTATGTAAAAAATTATAAGGAACTAAAATGCTTTTGTAAAATATTATGAGGATAGGTCAATAATCGATTCTACCTCCCATATAAAGATTCCATCTGAAAATTACTTTTTACGTACTTCTAAAACAGGAGGCAGTCTACTTTAAACATTGCAAAATTTAAATTTTTACAAATTACAAAAAGTGGTAAAAGATTTGTTTCAATAATAATAGGTCTTTCGATTTGGTATTCGTTTTACAAAAATGTATGTTATTCTATGTTCAATATTATTATAAAATATTGGAAAAACAACATTACAATTTTATTCGAATATTAATTATTTATATAAATCGGAAATTTTTTATTCGTAAAAAAGAAATTTTTCCTTGATTAATCGAATAATTTTTATTCGAATGGCAACCACAGGGCGTTCCTTATGAAAAATACGAAACTCCCTTTTTACCCCAATTTATTTTATTTTGACTGATTACAGCAAAATACTTTTCAAGTATTTCCATATTTCCGAAAAAGTACCTAAACTACACACCAATTTTGTTATCCCTTCTAGCCCAATTTTCGCCTATTCCAGAAATACATATATCTTTCAGTGTTCCAAATTTTAAGAAAATCTGTCATCCGTTTATGCGTGATTGACGCACAAACAAATTAACAAACTTACAAAGAAATTTATATACTTTCAAGTCATTTTCTGAAGGGGAGTTTGTATGGGGGCTAGGGTCAATTGAAGCCCGATCATTACAAAAATCAGTAGCGTCATTTAAATTTCAGTACGCACTTTTTTCTGGTCACTCATTTTAATCAGATTAACAAAAAAAATAATATAATTGACATTACACATAATAACTGACATGTTTTTCAAAGGTAACTTGATCAAAACAAAAATCAAATAATACTTTGGTTGAAAAATGTAATGAAAAACGTGTGTTAAGAATTTTTCGATCTCACTCCTTAATCACATTAATGAATATTAGGGTAGTCACTCTTAGACATTTTTATCAAATTGTACAAATATTTTCAAATAAATGAATACCACATTAACAAACAATTTATACTCTAATTAAAATTTAAAATAAAATATAAATTTCGCGGTTTTTACAAAGAAAAAAAATTAAATTTATAATCAATGAATTTAAATCTAGAAATAAACAGAAAATTTTACTTTTTATATAAAGCTATGATACCTGATTGGCTTAAGTAATTGTTTTTTAAAAGCAGTAATTTTTGGCTAATAATTTTTTTGCTAAGGCCTAACGTGTGTTTACACTTAATTAAAAAAAACATATTAAATTCTATAGGACACAGTAATTTTTTTGAATATCTCTGAAGATCGCAAATGGTTACAGCCAATTTTCATATATAGAAAATTTCCTATGCAAGGGTTATAATTAGATAACTGCAATTGGCTGCAGTCATTAGATCTATTCCATTAAAGATATAAAGAAAAACTCCGAAACACCTAAACTTAATTTTGGGTCGTAGAATCTAGTGGAATACTCCGTTTTAAAATGTTGTGTCAAAATCGGGAGATATTGCGTTTTAAAGTATGAACTTTTATGTGGTGATTTTTTCATGTTTTTTTAATATTAAAATATATATTCAAAAAGTGCTAAATCAATAAAGTCTAGTTTTCAGGAGAGCAAAACAACTATTTAATTCATGAAATATTGCACAAAAAGACAATGTTTCTTCCATAATACGTTTTTAACATCCTTACTAATTCCTACAAAATTGAATAGTTTGCACATTATAGCGATTTATTGGAGATAGAACTTTTTGGTCGACAAATATTTGTTCTGAGTTAGCATGTTTTGTTCAAAGAATAGAACAAAAATTTCTTGTAATAATATGCGTTATTTTATAATTTCATGAAATGTTCTTTTAAGGGATATATGTCAAACCAGTAAGTCCAATAAGATGAATTTACACCATTTAAGTATGAAAACTCTTGGCATATCTGCACGTTTACAATTCCTTATTCTCAGTACAAATATTTTAAATAATGAAAAGTTTTTGAATATAAAAAGTACCAATATTTTTTGAATAATACTCCATTATTTGCACATTTAAAGACTTTTTTATAATCAAAATTCTAACCATAGTGTTATAAACGATTTGTGAAATAACTTTACATTTTTTGGAAAAACATTATTTAAAGTCTAAAACTGGCCTTATATACACGTATTGTGTTCAGCATGTTCATTTTGTTAATATACAAAATAAATTTTAAATAAATAAAAGTTTAATAAAATGTTGTAAAATTTGTAAATTTGTAATGCACTTATTTCTTTCAAAAAAAAAAAAAAAAAAAAATTAACTTTGAGATAGCATGTTAAAAACTCATTTTGCCCAAAATTGAGTTCGCACTTTTTGAATATAGGGTGACGATATGTATCTAACTAGTTATACCCAGTGTGCTTTGCTACCATAAAAACAATATAAATAAAAACCTTACTTTATGATTTTTACGATTCTAGCTCTAATATCTTTCCAGATGTACGATTTTTTGTATATTGAAGATTCTAGCTCTTACAGTTTCCCGATTAACGAAATTTTGTGTTTATTTCATATGGGAGGTTCCACTCCCCCAATTTCATAGTCCGCTAAATTACCACACAAAACTTCACATTGATGTGAATAGTTTCTTAGATATACGATTTTTTTGTATTTAATTCATGAAGAAGGTTCCAAGCCCCCTAATTAAAGTCCGCCCATTTTCTTTAAAGATGTTCACAAGAATTTTAAAGTTATTTGTGCAAATTTTGAAGATTATAGTTCTAATAGTTTCCAAAATAACCGAATTTTTGTATTTAATTCACCTCCAGGTAAGGTTGCCAGCCTGGCTGGATTTGGCAGGATTGTCCAGCTTTTTTGCTTGTCCAGTTTCAAGCTAAAATTTAATTTGTCCAGCTTAATAAAATATTTCTAGTACTCTGCACTAATTAAACCCTACACCACTTTAGTGGGGAGGGTATATTGGATTTGTGCTGATGTTTGTAACATACAAAAATATTCATCCTAGATTCACCTTAAAGTATACCAATCGGCTTAGAATCGTTTTCTGAGTCGATTAAGCTATGTCCGTCCGCCCGTCCATCTGGTACAGGTCGCAATTTTCAAGATAATTGTATGAAATTTGGCACGCACGTTTTATTTGACCCATAGACGAAGCCTATTTAAAATGGTTAAAATCGGTCCATTATTTCACCTAGCCCCCATAGAACAGAACCCCCGAAAAGGGCTTCTGAGCTCATAATTATGTTATATATACAGATATATCTATAAAATACGGCACAACTAAGTTTTATAGAAGCTTTGATGACCCTGCCAAATTTCATAAAGATCGGGCGCCATTTGACCCTAGCTCCCATAAAAGGTCCCCTTCAGAAAATTACTTGAATGTCCCAAATTAACTTATAAACACAAATATCGCGATGAAATTCAGCACAATAAAATATTATGTAAATATAGTAAAAAATATCCAACTTATATTTACAACATATGTTTGATTTATGAATATATAAACAAACCAAAGAAATAAAAAATTTGGTAAATTTTAAATATTTTGAAAGAAATATATAAATTAATAACACGAACGAATATTAACGAATATTAAAAAATTATTTGTAATTATATTTATTTTAAATTTATTTATCATAAATTAGTTTTTAAAAGAGTTTATTTGTCATTAAAATTTTTATTTTAATAATATTGTTGTATCATGAAGTTTTAAAACAATAATATATTTTTAATGATATATTTTTAACTTTAAATATCCATTTATTTATAGGATAAATCAAAGTTATAATTATTTGTTTTTTTAGTGTTTTGTTAGCGATGAGATTTCAGCAAAAGGGCATTACCAATCTTCGTTTATAAACAAAAAATTGGATTTCGCGTATTTTTTTTGGATATTTTTTTGATTGAGAGTAAATTAAAAATTACTCTCTATCATAAAGTTACTGTATATTTCTTACAGGAAAGTACGCGAAAGCTGTACGTAAATACAATTTCTTTACGTACAGCTTACGTATTTATGATTTTTAAAATTTAAAAGGAGCTTTTTCACATCTTTTGCTCTAAAAAGTAAGTTAACGAAGTGATCGGGGAAAACTAAAAATATATGCATACTCTGTGGACTATAGCAAAACGGAATTGGTATATGAGAACCCCTGCATTTTTTGGTGTATCACTGTGAAACTATTTACACAAAACCAAAATTAGCATTTTCTCAGTATTTTTTATGTCCAGCTTTTTTTGTTTTGTCCAGCTTTTTAAAGCCCAATGTCCAGCTTTGTGCGAATCGGAATCTGTCAACCCTACCTCCAGGCCATACCAGGCCCCCTAATGCAAGTCCGCCCACTTTTTTCATATATACCCACATTGACACTAAAGTGGTTCCGACAAAATTTAAGAACTAGTGAGTGTTTTTTTTTCTCAGATATACTAATTTACGATTTTCTTTATTTGGGAGGTGCCACGTCCACTAAAGCTAGGCCACCCAGACTATCCCCATATACATATTTATGTGGATGTCATATATGTCCATACAAAATTTAAAGACTCTAGCTGTTACACTTTCTGAGATACATGAATTTTAATATTTATTTTGTACGTGGGCGTGGCATCTCGCCCACTTGAAATTTCGAAATAAAAAGTAGCAAATTTTTCCCATTGATTACCTTATATAACGAATTAATGAGTTAATTTTGTACTCGATATAACGAATTTCAAAACAATTTTGTATAAAAAGTGGTGAAAATAATACAAAAAGAGCACTTCATTATTATTCAAAAGATATGTATAAAGAATTAAGATTCTAAATCCAACAGAATGGGTACACAGTTTTTGAAATCAACAAATTCAAAAAATTTCTATATTTTGAAAACTGCAGAAAAACTACATAGAAATGGTAGCAATATTTTGAGCCCAAATAAAAAGATCTAAAAAATAGACTTCCTACCGTTTATTACCGTATTCTTATCATTAAATCATAGAAAGGTTTTTATTCGGTTTGGCGAATTTTTCGTTTTTATGAATAGGCCTGACATTATATCTTTCGATAAACCGGGAAACCATTGTATTTATAAATTTTAAATTAATTAACACTTTTAATTGTCAATTACTTTATTTACCTTTGTCAAATTTAAACACAAAAACATACAATATACTAAAACAAATTGCATAGAATAACAAAGGCTTACTGAACAAACAACCCATCAAGTTTTATTTTTCAGTCGGCTTGATTTGTACTAACCAGCCAAACTTATAGTTTTGTTTACGTCCCTTAGTAAGAAAACGAAACCAAGAACTAAGCAATACTTAAGCAGCACACGCAAAAGGACATTTTTCCATAATTATTCGACCTGTTTATCTTATCTTTGGCAATGAGTAGACAAATAGAACGATTCTTTCTAAAACTAAGACGTTTTCCCGCAGGTCGACTACAACCAAGGCCAGTCTAATTTTTCATGTGATTAACAATAGGAGTAATTATTTCGAACTTTTTATTAATAACTATCCTAGAAGAGTACTTTTTTGGAATTTTTCGAATTCTATTGTCATCAAATTACCCTGTATCAGAGCAGTTTTATAAGGTCTTCAACCCATATATTGAATTTTCCCTGAATCTTAGCAAATTTTTTAGTTAGTTAGTTAGTTTGAAAGGAGGATGTATACACATCAAATCCGAAGAAATACACCTAGGCCTCTATCGGGCCTGTTGTGCGCTCCTTAACCAGTGGCACGGGTTGGAATCGAACCCACCACCTCCGGTCTACCAGACTAGATCACTAACCACTAACCTACCGTAGGCCACATTTTTTAATATTTTTGAAAGTGTTGAAATCGTTTCTTATTTTGCTTTTTAAACCGAAAATCTAGAAATTTTAAATAATGACATAAAAATTAGTTTTGCAAGAAAATTAAAAAAAAAATAAAAAATTATCAAAATGAAGAATACTTTGAAATAACAGTAAAAAAGCATCGTTGTTTACTGTTATTTGAATATTTTTGTAGTAAGAGTCTTCTTTTCTGTAAAAGTTTAAAAGTTTCCAATGTTTTGTCAGTGCCATAATAATAAATAATAGTTATTTGGTTTTCTTTTTTCAGAATTTAATTATTGTGCTGTTTCTAGATACCGAGCGAGTAGTTTGAGCACAAATGTTACTTGTATTTTGTTATTGTAACAAAAACAAAATACAAGTAAAATTTTAACTCGAACTACTCACACGTTGTCTAGAAACAACACATATGTTTTTTTTTTAATTTTGGTAAAAAAAATATCAATAATGAGTTTAGAATTTCAACCATTTCTGAAATATTTGAAAAAGTTTCCATTGTTTTGTCAACTACAATGGGATCAATATGGACCCAAGTAAGGCCGAAATTGGCTACCTGTGTCCCCTGTGGCTACCTATAGTCCTCCAGCAAGAGAGACAAATACAAAAGCAGTACTACACACTTAACATTTTGATTGAAAATGTACAAAAAAGTACGATCTTATTTACTTTTATTGTTATGCTTTTCACAAAAAGATTTGGAGTTTACGTTGTTTTTGCAATTTTGCTATTGTTATATAATGCCAAGCAACTAAATGAAATATTTTATTATTTACGATCTAGTTGATATGTTCGTCTACGATCGTGTTGTGTACATGTAAATAGCCGAAAGTCTTCGTATTCTGAACAATACTAGCGAGAAACTCTGATTAAGATCACATCTAAAAATGCGATTACATTAGGGTTTCCAGCCTGGCTGGACTTGGCTGGATTGTCCAGCTTTTTTGATGCTTGTCAGTTTCAAGCTTAAAATTAGTAATAAGTATGCACAGTGGGGCAGAATGGAAATTATTTTGGAAATAAATCTGGCATTTCTAAACGGCTAATCCGATCAGGATAAAATTTGGCGTGAGCGTAGCCAAGGAGTATTCGAGTTTAAGTTTTGAAGATGAACCCCGCAGATGTCCCAGGGACGGAGCTGTGGCGGCTCAAAGTAGGGTACCTACGACATGTAAAATTTTTAAACTCGTGCCATTTTTTGGTTTTTCACCCAAATACAAAGATTTTTATATTTTCTGAAAGCGCTCGACGAGATCTTGAAATAACATGCTTGGACATACTACTTATCTCTTATAATATCCGAGTTATAGGCATTTAAAAATTTAGTGATACAAAATTTACCATACCTTGGTCCGCCTTTTTTTGAATACCGGGCGTAATTTTGGACCAAATGGATTCAATTTCTTGTTAGTTGGACAACAAAATTTCCAATAATATACAAAAAATTTCAGATCAATATCATTTACAGATCCAAAAATATACGTTAATTTAAAAATTCAAAAAATTTTAGATTTTTGCCGTTTTTTGCCCAAAATGTGTCTTAACTCTTTTATTAATTAAATAAATTTTTCTTTAAGAACATATAACATTTTATAGTTTTCTAAAAGGTATCTTTACGCAGAACGCTTTGGCGTAAAAAACTACTTATCTCTTATAATATCCGAGTTATAGGCATTTAAAAATTTAGTGATACAAAATTTACCATACCTTGGTCCGCCTTTTTTTGAATACCGGGCGTAATTTTGGACCAAATGGATTCAATTTCTTGTTAGTTGGACAACAAAATTTCCAATAATATACAAAAAATTTCAGATCAATATCATTTACAGATCCAAAAATATACGTTAATTTAAAAATTCAAAAAATTTTAGATTTTTGCCGTTTTTTGCCCAAAATGTGTCTTAACTCTTTTATTAATTAAATAAATTTTTCTTTAAGAACATATAACAATTTTATAGTTTTCTAAAAGGTATCTTTACGCAGAACGCTTTGGCGTAAAAAACTTGTCCTATTTTTTGAAAATGTTGCCACTGCGTCCTTCCGAATATTACCTATTTTTTATCAAAACTCCAACTTTGGGCGACATGTTCTAAAATCCCAAAGCTGGGATCAGAAAACTGAAAGCAGTTTTGGAAACCTCAATATGTTTTCTATTTACTCCAAAAGTATTTTCCCAGCCCTGAAAGAAATGTGGACCCTATGGGCAAAAATGTAAAAAATCCCGTTTTTGGGATTTTCATTCCTATTTTTGGGAATTGCGAGATGCCCTTTGACCTTTTAAATTTTTTCTTTGCATTTTCTAATTTGAAAGGACAAATTTAACAAGCGTTGAAGATTTCATTGAGTTTTGTTCATAAATAAAGATTTTGTCATATATTACATATTTGTTAAATTTTAAAACTATTATTTATATCAAAATTTTAATAGGGTCGCAGATAGCTACAACAATTTAGTCCATATTTATCCCTTAATATCTTTTTTTAGTTAGATATGGAAATTCTCGACCCTTTGCAAAAAATTTCAAGCCAATATCTCAATTACATTCAAAAATATGTTCATTTAAACCTGTGTCCTTTAATTTCATATTTTTCATATTTTTTAGTATTAAATATGACAGAACATGTTTAAATCTTATATTTACCTATTTTCTATTTGTTTGCTTATCGTTATAATTGAAAGGTCCTATTATGCTTAAATTTTCAGAAATTTATAACTATTTTTTACCTAAATTTTTTCGACAGATCATTTCGTTCTGTATCGTTTATGATCATGTAGGTAAAAATATACAGGTAATAATAATTTCGATTCATTCACTAATAAGAAATATCAATGACTGAATTACAGGTTATAGTAATATAATCCTAAATCTTAATATGTAGACAGTTCGTCTCATCTGAATTTAAAGTTCAGATGGGATTAAACATCGACAAACCACTTCCACGTTGCGGTAGTACAAATGACGGTAATACGGCGAGAAGTGTTTTTTCGTGATTTTGAAATTACTTCAAAAATAACTGGAATCGACAAGGAGTTGCTTCGAAGAGTTAACACTATTTTAATGGCACTGAATAGTAAACATAAAATTAATGGAAATCGATTTGGGGAATATACATCTAAAGAATCGAGATTTTAAGCATGTTCAACTTTTCAGCTCAAGAAAATGCTCCAGGCAATCACAGAATGAAGATATTTTTAATAGTTTACTTCTATCTTCTGATCCTGTTCTTTCAAATATGCGAAAAAGATGGATTTGTTATGAAACTCTATCATCTCAAAACGAGGAAGATTTAAAGGACTTATATTACCTTCTGGATATGTATACCGATATGACAGATTATTTTATAGAAAATAAGTAGTGTTAGGAATTAACTATATAAGTAGGTTGTAAGAATTAATTGTATTATGTTTAAGATAAACAGTTCAAATAAAAAAAGCTATTATACTAACTGATGATATTGTATTAAATTGTGTTTTATATTTCGGTGGGCGGGAAAGGTGGTTTGTGTGGGGTGATTTAGGTGTTGTTGTGCGTGGCTCATAATAAAATTATAATTTTTTTTATTGTATATACAATGTTATAGTCTTTAATAAAATAATTAACTAAATAATTTTTAAAAATTGTCCAAATATTTATTCAACACCAAATGTGTGTTCTGTCATACTTAATACTACAATATGAAAACATATGAAATTAAAGGATACGGGTTTTAATGAACATATTTTTGAATTTAATTGAGATATTGGCTTGAAATTTTTTTGTAAAATTTTTTGTAAGGGATAAATATGGACTAAATTGTTGTAGCTATCAGCAACCTTATTAAAATTTTGATATAAATAATAGTTTTAGAAATTTAACAAATATGTAATATATGACAAAATCTTTATTTATGAACAAAACTCAATGAAATCTTCATCGCTTGTTAAATTTGTCATTTCAAATAAGAAAATGCAAAAAAAAATTGAAAAGCTCAAAGGGCATCCCGCAATTCCCAAAAATAGGAATGAAAATCCCAAAAATTGGATTTTTTACATTTTTGCCCATAGGGTCCACATTTCTTTCATTGCTGGGAAAATACTTTTGGAGTAAATAGAAAACATATTGAGGTTTCCAAAACTGCTTTCAGTTTTCTGATCCCAGCTTTGGAATTTTAGAACATGTCGCCCAAAGTTGAAGTTTTGATAAAAAATAGGTCATATTCGGAAGGACGCAGTGGCAACATTTTCAAAAAATAGGACAAGTTTTTTACGCCAAAGCGTTCTGCGTAAAGATACCTTTTAGAAAACTATAAAATTGTTATATGTTGTTAAAGAAAATTTTATTTTATTAATAAAAGAGTTAAGACACATTTTGGGCAAAAAACGGCAAAAATCTAAAATTTTTTGAATTTTTAAATTAAAAAACGTATATTTTTGGATCTGTAAATTATATTGATCTGAAATTTTTTGTATATTATTGGAAATTTTGTTGTCTAACTAACAAGAAATTGAATCCATTTGGTCCAAAATTACGCCCGGTATTCAAAAAAAGGCGGACCAAGGTATGGTAAATTTTGTATCACTAAATTTTTAAATGGATATTATAAGAGATGTTTTTTCAAGACCTCGTCGAGCGCTTTCAGAAAATATAAAAATCTTTGTATTTGGATGAAAAACCAAAAAATGGCACGAGTTTAAAAATTTTACATGTCGTAGGTACCCTGCTTTGAGCCGCCACAGCTCCGTCCCTGGGGCATCTGCGGGGTTCATCTTCAAAACTTAAACTCGAATACTCCTTGGCTACGCTCAAATTTTATCCCGATCGGATCAGCCGTTTAGAAATGCCAGATTTATTTCCAAAAAATTTCCATTCTGCCCCACTGTGGTATGTGACAAACTTCATTTAATTTTACTATTTTTAAATTATAATACATATGTATATATGTTGATAACAATGGATATTTTATTATTTATTATAATCGTTCCTGTTTTTAATATTAGTATTATGTGGAATATTTGGATTTCTTTTATTATTGTAATTTGTGCCTCTAATTGTTGTACTTATGTGCACAAAAGCATTTATCGATATCTTTATTGGTTTAGGAGTTAACAAAAAGTTCAATGTGTTTTTTATTTAAGTCATAAATCCACTATAATATTATTTTATATATACTATTTAATCTGACACCGTAAATATTGGATCCTCACTCACCTTTTGGTGCACTGATAAACTTAAAATCACTTTTAGGAGCGAACAAATTTTGTCCGAAAACAAAATAATTCGAAATCAAATGATGACTCGCGAAAATAATTATTACCAAAATATTGAAAATAGTATTCCCTTCAAAAGTTGTAATACCATTTAAAATCGTACGACGAACAATAATCGCGGTACATGCAAATATTTGATATTCGTAGCCTTTGACATCCACTATATCATTGGGGCCGCGACTTTCAGTTCTTTATTTAGATTTTATGGATAATGCTTAAAACGAGGTTTAATTTTCTCTTATTAAATTCTAAATTTTAGCCACTTCACAGTAAATATCCCTGAAGTTATAGATACAAAGCTTACATTCGCTACACGGTATTATAATTGGTCAAATATACCCCATAAAGTCTCTTATCTCATTTTTTCAAAAAATCTTCAAATCTGTGCCAGTAAAAAATTGAGTAATTTTTCAAAATACGTATTAAATATATTAGTATTAGCGAAGTTATAGATGCAAAGCTTACATTCGCATAAAGTCTCTTATCTCATTTTTCGAAAAAATCTTCAAATCTGTGCGCGTAAAAAATTGAGTAATTTTTCAAAATACGTATTAAATATATTAGTAAAGAAATCCGCGAAGAGGCATATTTTTCAAAATAACAGCTAAATTAAAGTTTTTTTGTTATTCTAAAAACTTTGTTAAAATCCGCATGATACTAATAAATAAAACAGGGACGATATGTATATTGGGCAAAACAAATATTATCAACAAATTATATTTTATGGAATTTTTGATTAAGGGATGTAAAATAGTATATTTGCGAAAAAATTAAAAAGTCCATAGATATAGGTAGTGATGAGTCACGATATAACAAAAGTTCATGAGAAACCTTGCTTTTTTTGGTGTATCACCGTGGAATTATTTACACAAAACCAAAATTAACATTTTCTCAGTATTTTTTATGTCCAGTTTTTTTGCTTTGTCCAGCTTTTTAAAACCCAATGTCCAGCTATTTGCGAATCGGATTCTGGCAACCCTAGACTACATACTATTCACTTTTATTAACCCAAAAGTTACATGACGAAGATGTTGTTTAATCAGAGGTTCAAGTGATGACGAAGTGGTAAGATTTAGGTGAAACATGCATGCTTTTAACAGTAGCGTCTCATTGGAGATCATATGTTCATACAAGAATTTCGAATAATCGAGCCAATACAAATTCAATGATTCGAAAACGATGTTTCATTGGTTCAAGCTATTTGTTTATCATGTATTTTCTGAATATGTTTAAAACATTTTTAAGTAAAATTTAATAATAATTGTAGAAAATATATATAAAATAATATTAATAATCAAAATTATGTTAAATCACAGCAAAATCTTTGCTTACAATGATTACCATTAAGTACTTCATTAATGACTTACTTTGTAGGTAAAGTTAAAAAAAAACCAAAATAAAGAAACAAACAAAAATAAAACAGTTACTTTTTCTATTTTTTTTCCTTTTTTTTGAGAACACGATATCAAATGTCTATTTTTAGACAAACAGAGAATAAAATAGTAATTGTGTGAAAACTATTATTTGACGCACAATAAACAACAAAGCAGTAGGTATAGTAAGAGTAGCATTCAACTAGTAGACGGAAGGTATTGAGTTCAACCCCAGTCTGTGACGACTTTTTATTTTTTTATAAATATTCCATAAATAACTCTACTAAAAAACAACTTATTTCCAACCAAATAATATTGGTTGATTTTGGAACATCTCAAACAAAAATAAGTACTTTTTCTAGTAGAATTGTAAGCACTTTACTCCATGAGTTCTGGTGATTTTTCTAATAAATTTGTAAGCTAATATTTTGCTGGGATGCTACATAAATCTTTCTAAATTAAATAAATAATCTGAATTTATTTTTGAAGTTTTGAAGACAGGAATGAGTTGTATTGGCACTATAATTAAGAAAGTCATGAAACTTAAATTCACTTTGCACCAATACAATTTTTTTTCTGAAAACCAAATATTTCCTTACATATGAAAACCCAGATTAAGGTAAGAAAAGAGATGTAGAAAAGTCATTAAAAATATCAAATTTAAAGTACATTAAGGTTTGGTGAAAAACCAGTGAAATTTTTATAAGAGTGTCTCTTTAAGTACAAATCGATTATTTGCGGAATTTTTCCTCTAAGTGTAAATCCTAATTATTTACTACTTTAGTTTACATCTTTGATGGAAAACTTTTATTAAATTCAACGAGTAAACCGCTAACTGTATTTATACTTTGTTAGCTTCCATACTTAGAAATAAGTAGTTGTTTATACTCTCGTTTTAAGAAGCCTTAAAGAGCACTTCTTATTGTGCATACATGCTTAAGGTAATATATAAATAAAGGAAGACAAATCTTCTCCTTTTATAAAACTAATAATTATCCTTTGTGTTTTATTATTTTTGTGCATTAAACTGAACCATATCGGATTGACGCCGAAACAATGGTCGCTTCGAACCGGATTAATTAAATTATTGCTTCGAATCGAGGATAATCTCCACATCTTGATCTTAATCAAGAGGATAAAACACGAAGAAGTTCATCCTCCAGCATATGAACCCTTGCCAAGGAATTTTAAGTGCCCTTTTGTTTGGAGAGTTTTTAAGATAGCTTTTTTTACAAGGTTAGTAAATTGATATAAAAGTGATTGTATCAAAAGGAAAAATAAATAAATATACATAAATTCATAC
The DNA here is from genome assembly GCF_022045245.1 of Lucilia cuprina. Taxonomy (NCBI): domain Eukaryota; kingdom Metazoa; phylum Arthropoda; class Insecta; order Diptera; family Calliphoridae; genus Lucilia; species Lucilia cuprina. Next base: position 65,248,927 of record NC_060952.1, read on the forward strand.
ATATGGATGTATATACGTGTGTATGGTATAAAGAAAAAGACAAAAGAAAATAACAAGTGTCTGTTGTCGAAAAAGGGAATTAATTTTACTGCCAATAATTTGTGAATTAATTTTGATCCCTATTTAAAACATTTTTGCGCGGTTATATTTTATACAGTACCTGTTGACAGATAGTGATCGGTACTTTTATAATCAAGGCTGCGTTTGTTTACATTGGGCAATAGCCATAATTGATAATTAAAATTTTGCATTTTTCGGCAAATACTTAAATAAATTATTTTCAATAATTAAATTTTATGAAAATTATTTTAGAGTAAATTTTCAAGTGAAACACATAGTGACCAAAATAATTAGTGACTTCATTTAATGCAAGGTTTGTTGACACAAATTTAATATTAGTAATTGTGTTGTGAAAGATAAAATTCTTCTTCTTCCTCCTATTACTAATTTATTGTTAGTTACCCTACGATCGGTCGATTTGACTTAAAATAGTTAGTTTAGAAATTTATAATACAAATTCGATTTTTTGTGAATTTGAACGCTGCTTCCATTTTTATACTGTTTTACTGAATTAATCCAATCTTAAAATTGTGAAAAATGCCTTTGACAGCCCTCGAACGTTTCACTCGTGCTTCAGACACCGTTATAAAATTTGAGGCAAACTTTAATAATATAAAAGTGCTTAGACGATCTTGAATCTGCTGAAGACGCTGAGTCAGAAGATATTCAAGTGGCTGAAAGTAAATTCTAGAGTACCCTTAATGTTTATGCGCGATGTTCAAAGTCGATAAAAATTAAGATTGATGAATTGGAGGCAAAGACTAAGCCTAAAGTTTCCCATCATCCAAAACAATGATTCAAATTTTGATAATGTTAGTAATAATTCAACTCTTCCGCCATGTGATACGGACATCTTCAACGGCGATTATCTCTCATGGCCTACATTTAGGGATCTTTTTACTGCCTTATATATTAATAACAGTCTGCTTAGTAATATCGAGCGATTATGCTATTTAGTAAAACGAACAGATAACGAAGCGAGAGAAATTGTGTTTAAATGTCCGTTGACTAATACTGGTTTTGATATAGCGTGGAAAAGTTTCAAAAATACGTACGAAAATTCTCGAATGCTAGTTAATAATCAGTTAAAGTGTTTGTTTGGTTCAATAACAGAAGAGACTAGTTCCTCTTTGAAAAGGTTATAGCTCGGAATCAATGGATTTTTAACTGCTATGTCAATATATGAGATTCCTACTCAAAATTGAGATCCAATTATCGTTTTTATTTGTATACAAAGACTGCCGTCTCAGACAGTGACACTATGGGAACAAAGTGTTAAGGACAAAACTGCCTTATCTTTACGGAAAGATTTGGACATGTTTTTGACCGAAAGAATCCAAACATTAGATTGCAATACTGAACGCAAGGAAAAGACACATATTTTGAATACAAGTCCTACGAATGCTTGTGTTTTATGTAAAAAACCGGGTCATTTACTTCGTTTTTGTCGACAGTTTGATAGATTGTCTATTCCTGAGAGATTTAGAATGGTTAAAAAAATGCTTTGCTGCATAAATTGTCTAGGTAACTCACATGAAATTAATTATTGTTTAAGTTAACATAGTTGTTCTATTTGTAATAAGCGGCACCATACTTCACTGTATCGGGATTCTTCAGCTTCGCAAAACTCTAGAAATGCACTTCCTGAGTCATTAGATGACAACAACTCTCTTTGGGTTTTACGACCATACAATCACACACCTAATGACCAACGTCCAAGACCGACTACGTCAGGCACTATAGTTGAACGACAAGTATTTCATTCTAGTCAAAATTATTCTACTCCTTTGGGTACAGTGACTAGCAATGTACCTCCTACTTCATTAGATGACAATTCTAGTGTGGTTCTACGATCCACTAATCCTAACTCCTAATGACCATCTGCCCACTTTTTCAGGTACAACAGCTGTAAGACATTCCGTTACTGAGCGACAAGTATTCCATATTCTTATGAATCATTCTGTTCTATTGGGTACAGCAACTGTCGACTTGATACGCAATGGATGTAGATATCAAGTTAGAGCTTTAATTGACCCTGCTTCCGAATGTACTATTATTTCTGAAATGTCGAGGAAAAGCGAAATTTTCGGGTGTAAATGTGGAATTTTTTTGGCCATTTCGACAAAGACTTGTAATTTGATAATAGGTTCTAGTACTGATCCGTCGTTTTTATTAAATACTGCTTCTATTTTGCCAAGCATTTCGGGAAATTTGCCTTCGGTATCGGTCAATGCCGACGAATTACCAAATCTTCATTTGACAGATTAGAATTCTTTCGAAAACAGACCTGTAGAAATATTATTAGGAGCTGATGTATACCCCTATACGAATCACTATTCGCTCTAAAACCGTATTTGGTTGGATATTAACCAGTCCTGTAAATAGTATTAATTCATCTCCTACGAAGGAAAGATATAGGCCAACTAAAAATAGCTACATTCCAACATGGAATCGTAATGAAGCCAAATGATGTAGGAGCTAGTTAGTTTATCAATCTGTAATAGAACCGCTACTAATTAAAATGTTTGTAAACCATTATTTTTTCATTTCGTCTACGACAAGGCACTACATGCAAACACTTATATGTTGTTTCTAAATAACGTGTGAGTAGTTTGAGTTAAAATTTTACTTGTATTTTGTTTTTGTTACAAGAACAAAATACAAGTAAAATTTGTGCTCAAACTACTCGCTCGGTATCTAGAAACAGCACATTATTGTAACCTTTTACGAGGTAATATTTAAATATAGGTAATTCGAGATTTACGTCTATCCCAAACGCTGTATTAATAGAATCGTGAAATATGGAAAGAAGAATTTTTAAGTAATTTTACTATTGATCGCTTTGTATGGCAGACTTGTTGTTTCGAATTCCTAAATGATCACCATATATTTACTTAATACATTTTTTACAATACTCTGGTTTTATTCTTTTTGTGCATTAAACTGAACCATATCAGATTGACCCCGAAACAGTGTCACTAAGAGAATGTGTTTTATTTTGGACATCCAAGATTTTTATTGCTTCTTAAACCAGAGTAGGAAGAGCGTTCAAATTGATTTCTCTCTCGAGTGATATTAATTCGAGCGACTTTTAAAAATAAATCTCACGAGTGATATTTAAATTTAAAGGGTGGAAAATAAATTTCTCTCATGAAACGAGTACAAAAGAGTATTTCATGAGTTTTATAATATTGTAAATCTTAAGAAAATGAAAATTAACTTTTTTATGTGTGACTGTGTAAGAAAAATGTTCATTTATGTATATGCGTGTGTAAACTTTAAAGAGTTATGTTTGCCTGTAGATGTCCGTAAATTTTTAAAATGTGGTCAATTTCTAGAAATTTCATTTTGATTTTATGGCTTTTTACGATCTTTGTGCACGTGTGCAAATTGAAATATCAATTGTTATTGTAATTGAAGTATGAAATAGGATATACGATGTGTCAGTTAGGTTTTTGTATTAAAAAACATTTGTTGATGCAATTTATTTTGTTTTTTTATAAAAATTTACAGGTCAATAATATTTTGAATTTTTTGGAATACTAGTTATTTAAATTGGGTTTTTTACATTTCTTGGATTTAATTATTTTTTTGTTAAAAGGGCATTTTAATATTAGCATTTTTTCTAATGTAACATCATAATTGCATGGTCATATTTAAAATAAATATGTAATTTAATAAAATATTTTAGAGTATTTGAATAATAATATCAATATTTTGACATCTATTTAATTATCCCCGTACTCATACAATTATCCCCGTTTACAAAATTCCTACAATAACCCATTAATATCTTTATTAAATATTTATAAATTAGTGTTTAACACAAATAAAATGCTTAGAAATATATACAAGTTTTTGTTTTGCAAATAAACATTTTTATTTTTTAAAACATTTGTTTGTCGCCATAAAACCTTTTTCTCCGCACACACATCCATCTTTCACATACATATGTACGTACATCCTTCTTACCGGTTTTCGTGCACTCATTTTCCGTGTGCGAGTTTTATTCTAATTCTATTCATTTTGTTATTTCTTGTGAGAGAAATTGAAAAAAAACAATATATATAAATATCGCTTATGAAGTGAGCATAAAAAATGAAAAGTTTAAAAAAATAGATCTCGCGAGATTAAAAATAAATCTCGTGAAACTGAGTTGTAAAACCAGGGAAATAAATAAAATTGTATTCACGAGTGTAAAAAATGCCTACTCTGTCTTAAACTAAGATTAGATGTAGTGCAGAGTTGCCAAAAATGAACAACATCCCTCCAGTGACTTCGAGTTACTATTTTTGATGAAAATACTAAATCTTATATATATTGAAATAATGGCATACCTAATATATAATAGTTAATTTAAATCTTATTTTTGTAAATGGTATTTTTTTACTCTTCCTCGTTTCTGTAACTTTATGTGAGAACCCAGCAAAAAATAATTGATGTCATACTTTACAAACGACATCTTAATCACATTTAAAAATGCGATTATATATTTTTCGCTTTTATAAACCAAATATTTCTTTACAAATGAAAAGTCACTACAAATAACATATTCGAATATCATCGAACTTTGTGAAAAACCAATGAAATTAACAAATGTTATTGAACGAATTCGGTTTATTTTTGACATCCAATATCGGACTTTTATTGGATTTGTATACAATTAATTAGATGTAGTTCATAGTTGTCAAAAATGAGCAACATCCCTCCAATGATACGCTAATGTAAAATTCATTGGTTTTTCAACAAAATTGGAAGTACTTCAAGTATGTTATTTGTGATGAAAATTCTACTTCTTTTTACTCACTTTTTTGCTGGGAAGTTATCATATCGAGAAGTGTGAAACAACAAAATTCTAACGATTCTCGATTTTTGAGTAAAAGTGAGAAGAGACACAAGAATAACGTTTTAATTGGAAATGCCTATAAAACAGCTGTCAAACCCATAAAAATAAAAAGAAAACAAAAATTTGCAGATAAATTTATATACGATGAATAAATAAAGAAAAAAATATAAAAACAAGTATGAATGTATAGTCGGGCGAAGCCGACCATATGATACCCTACACCAGTCAGTACGTATGTTAAAAATGGGGATTATTTAAAAAATAAAGCATTTGGTTTGTTTTTTTAACTTTATTTCGGAATATTTTTACTTTTTTGGCAAAAAAAAAGAGATTTTTTAAGAGGGCTCAAAGGGGAGTAGGGCAAAATATGGCCCTATCCTTAAAAATGTTGTTAGGGGGAGTTAAGTCTTCTTCAATATTATTTATGTAGAATTTAAAAGTGTTATTAGTGCTTGTAAGTGAATTTTGACCTTTAAGTCATTTTCTGAAGGGGAGTTTGTATGGGGGATAGGGTCAAATGAAGCCCGATCATTACAAAAGTCGGTAGTGTCATCTAAAGTTCTATAAAACTAAGTTTTGTCGACTTTTGTTAACATTATTGATCATTTAAATTAATTATAAGCCAAAAGGCCCTATTTGGGGGTACGGTTGTATGGGGGCTAGTCGAAATAATGGACCGATGTTAACCATTTTCAATAGGCTTCGTCCTTGGGCCAAAAGAAGCGTGTGTGCCAAATTTCTTTTATCTTGAAAATTGCAGAGTGTATCTTGCGCACAAGGTTTACATGGACAGCCAGCCAGCCAAACGGACGGACGGACATAGCTTAATCGACTCAGCCGATTGGTATACTTTAAGGTGGGTATAGGACGAATATTTTTGTATGTTACAAACATCAGCACAAACCCAATATACCCTCCCCACTAAAGTGGTGTAGGGTGTAATGATATTAAAAGTTTTAAAAGAATTTTCCCACTAAATTCTAAGTTGTGGTCATGTACTTTTTCAGATTTTGCTTCTGTACATCCGAAATTCTTTGCATTTTCTAAAAAAAATTGTTAACAATATTAATTTTATTCTTAACTAATTATAAAACTAATATCTTAAAATTTTACTTTCACCGTTTAAAAATATGAGTTCTTTTGACAGTTCATATGAGTAACTTTTCACAAAATTTTTTTGCGGAAACACATTTACTCACAAGTTTCCAATAACTTACGAAAACAAGTAAGAGTTCTATATTCGGCTGTGCCGAATCTTATATACCCTTCACCATGATGTGTTTAAAGCCTTTTGTACCTTTTGAAAAACGAAAAAGTACCAATAAGTCCCCTTTTATGGGTCCTTACTTAATCCGGGCCATACATACATAATTACATGTTTCTAGGTTTAATATCGTAGAAATTGCAAAAAGTACCTTTTGAAAAACGAAAGAGTACCAAAAAGTCCCCTTGTATGGGTCCTCACTTAATCCGGGCCATACATACTTAATTACATGTTTCTAGGTTCAATATTGTAGAAATTGCAAAAAGTACCTTTTGAAGAACAAAAAAGTACCAAAAAGTCCCCTTTTATGGGTCCTCACTTAATCCGGGCCATACATACTTAATTACATGTTTCTAGGTTCAATATTGTAGAAATTGCAAAAAGTACCTTTTGAACAACGAAAAAATACCAAAAAGTCCCATTTTATGGGTCCTCACTTAATCCTGGCCATACATACTTAATTACATGTTTCTAGGTTCAATATTGTAGAAATTGCAAAAAGTACCTTTTGAAAAACGAAAAAGTACCAAAAAGTCCCCTTGTATGGGTCCTCACTTTATCCTGGCCATACATACTTAATTACATGTTTCTAGGTTCAATATTGTAGAAATTGCAAAAAGTACCTTTTGAAGAACGAAAAAGTACCAAAAAGTCCCCTTTTATGGGTCCTCACTTAATCCGGGCCATACATACTTAATTAAATGTTTCTAGGTTCAATAATGTAGAAATTGCAAAAAGTACCTTTTGAACAACGAAAAAGTCCCCTTTTATGGGTCCTCACTTAATCCGGGCCATACATACATAATTACATGTTTCTAGGTTCAATATTGTAGAAATTGCAAAAAGTACCTTTTGAAGAACAAAAAAGTACCAAAAAGTCCCCTTTTATGGGTCCTCACTTAATCCGGGCCATACATACTTAATTACATGTTTCTAGGTTCAATATTGTAGAAATTGCAAAAAGTACCTTTTGAACAACGAAAAAATACCAAAAAGTCCCATTTTATGGGTCCTCACTTAATCCTGGCCATACATACTTAATTACATGTTTCTAGGTTCAATATTGTAGAAATTGCAAAAAGTACCTTTTGAAAAACGAAAAGTACCAAAAAGTCCCCTTGTATGGGTCCTCACTTTATCCTGGCCATACATACTTAATTACATGTTTCTAGGTTCAATATTGTAGAAATTGCAAAAAGTACCTTTTGAAGAACGAAAAAGTACCAAAAAGTCCCCTTTTATGGGTCCTCACTTAATCCGGGCCATACATACTTAATTAAATGTTTCTAGGTTCAATAATGTAGAAATTGCAAAAAGTACCTTTTGAACAACGAAAAAGTCCCCTTTTATGGGTCCTCACTTAATCCGGGCCATACATACATAATTACATGTTTCTAGGTTTAATATCGTAGAAATTGCAAAAAGTACCTTTTGAAAAACGAAAAAGTACCAAAAAGTCCCCTTGTATGGGTCCTCACTTAATCCGGGCCATACATACTTAATTACATGTTTCTAGGTTCAATATTGTAGAAATTGCAAAAAGTACCTTTTGAAGAACGAAAAAGTACCAAAAAGTCCCCTTTTATGGGTCCTCACTTAATCCGGGCCATACATACTTAATTACATGTTTCTAGGTTCAATATTGTAGAAATTGCAAAAAGTACCTTTTGAAAAACGAAAAAGTACCAAAAACTCCCCTTGTTTGGGTCCTCACTTAATCCGGGCCATGCATACTTAATTTCATGTTTCTAGGTTCAATATTATAGAAATTTCAAAAAATACCTTTTGAAGAACGAAAAAGTACCAGAAAGTCCCCTATTATAGGTTCTCACTTAATCCAGGCTCTACATACTTAATTTCATATTTCTAGCCAATAACAAAACATTAGTGCTGCTCTCGCTCTGCTACTCTTGCTCTGCTGCTCTTGCTCTGCTTTGCTTTTATAAGCAAATTACAATAACAATATTTACCGTATTGTTATGTATTTTGTTTTTGTTTTTTGCAGTTTCTGTCTGAGCATGAATAAAAAATCTAAATTTTATATGAAATTTTCAGAGGTTGTCTCGGTTTTTTGCTCATATCTCCTTTATTTATGGACCGATTTTGCTGATTTTAAATAGCGTTCTTGCCGGTCGTATGTCTGATAGAATTATGGAATTATGAGATTCGGATCTCGCAGATATCTGGGGTCTTCTAAAAACTGATTTCAACAAACATACAGACAGACAGACGGACAGACAGACAGACAGACAGACAGACAGACAGACAGACAGACAGACGGACATGGCTTAATCATCTCCGCTACCTATAAGGATCCAGAATATATATACTTTATAGGGTCGGAAAATTATATTATAGAAATTACAAACGGAATGACAAACTTATATATACCCTTCTCACGAAGGTGAAGGGTATAAAAAACTAAAATGACGATAGTTCTCACAAAAAGAAATTACAGAAACACTTGCATGTGAGAAATGATATTTTGTTTCAATTCACATAGTTTTTTTTTCAATTTCATTGATTCATGCAAGAAATTTCTCGATGCGAGAGTTACAGAAACAAGACACTGGTATATATTTTTTGGCAATCCTCAATATTCCTTACACAGGGCGAGTTTCTCAGACTATGCTTAACTTACTGTTAAATTAAAATAGAAACAAATTGAGTCGGACTTTAACCGATGATTGTGTTTTTTAATTATAGATTTAAGATCAGTTCATTTTGTTAGTACAGCCAACTTCTCAGTCAAAAATATAAATAAACAATTAAAACAATAATAATATTATGTCTGTTCATAAACAAAAAATTGTTACAAATTATCACATTTTGTAATAATTAGTAACAATTTTTAATTATTGAACATACATATTGATAAAACAAATCAGATAATTGATATTTACTTAAAGTATTAAGTTTTTCTTCTTCCGAATTCATTATTTTATTGTTTTTGTTAATTTTATTTTCTCACTAAAGCCAATAATCACTAAGTTAAACTAAGATGATAAGTAACTTTACTGAATACTGAAAATTACAAAAATATATTAAACCAGGCTTAACCAAAGAATAAATATTATCTTTATTAGAAAAACCCGCACTAAAGCTGCCTACACACTATGAGACAAGTCGTTAGATTTTTATTTCATACTGCCAAAACAAAATAAAATGATTATCAAAAAAATTAAATTGAAAATATATTTTGTTTTTACACTATTATAATCAAAATTAAATGAAACTTCAATTTGAAAAAATTCAAAGAAAAAACCTAAATTTTAATTTTGTTTCTCTTTTTATTTGAAATTTATTTCTACTTTCATATTTTTCTTTGTTTAAATAAAAATAAAACGAAAAAATCCAATCGTTTTAAAATTTTTCAAAAAAATTGAAAAAAACATACGATTTTCAATTTTTCATCCTTATTTTCAGAAAGTTTTATCACATGTAAATACTATGATAGTTTAAATTTTATTTGAAAATTTTGACATGAATATTGTAGTGTGTAGCCATCTTAAATAAACATTTAAAACAAAAATAATGGTTTTGTTCCTTTACTTGTCAAGTTTGCAGGTTTTTACCAGAAATTGTAAAAGAGAACAAATTTGAGCAATTAAAATTATTTTCTCTTTGCCAGAACTTACAGGTTTTAGCCAGAACATTTTTTCCTGGCAAATAGAAAAAAATGTCAAATAAATTATTTGTTTAAAACAATACATTGAAAACAAAAAATGTTTGATATTTTTTATTTATTTTTATAAATAAGTATGTGTGATTGATAGTTTTTCAATTTTATTTTAATTTCAATAGAAATTTATATGAATAAACATCAATACAAATTTATTGAAAGAGAAATTTTGCTTTTTCTGTTCCCGTACTTTTTATAAGTACGAAGAGAAAATTCATTAACTCTCTTAAGCCAGAAAAGTTCTGGAACAAAGCTAATATTGATAAAAGAAATCAGAAAATTACTTTTTAATTAAAAAAATCATTATTTTATTGTTTTTGTTGATTGTGTTTTCTCCTGTATAACTTAGGATTAATTGGCCAATAGCATTCAGTTAAACTAAGATAATAATACTGATTACTGAATAACACAAAACATTATATTAAAACAGATTTAACTAAAGAATGAAGTAGTTTTAACTTTTTGTACATGTTGACTTTCTTATGGCGCTCAGTGAATAAATATTCCTTGTCTGTAAACTAGGAAAATATACAAACAACTTACCCTATTCATAAGCACTGCACGCCTTATTTCACGAACACCATCATAAACTAGGCGAGATGCATCAATAAAATCATTCTCATCAACATCTTTATTGGAATTAGATGAAAGTGCATTAACTGCAGCCTCAACACGTTGATCAAATTTCGACATAACTGAAAATATGAAGTAATTAGTGTCTGTTTAGTAAATGTATATTTAAGTAAATAGTAATAGTTGTTTTTTAAATACCTTGATCCCTTAGAACTTTTACAGCTTCAAGAACACGTTTTGTATAAATACATGGTTCATAATTATCCATTTCTGCTTCAACAACATTACAAACACGAGCTGATCTCCCCTGGATAGCTCCAGCAGTTGTTCTCAAATCTTCGGCATCACCGACTTGCAATGCCATGACACATTTGTTGACATCTTCCAATATATGATTTTCAGATACGGCTAGGAAGTCATCAATAGTAGTGATATCATCCACAGCTTCTGTTAAAATACGAACTTGAACTTCCCAAGCTTGACGATATGCTGTCATATTTTCTTGTGCTACTTTCGAGTTGGGTCGCACAGTTAAAATTGATGCTGCATTTATGACTTGAGGACATAAACTTTCTATTTGGGCAGCAGCATATCGTACCATTTTTACGCCATCCTCATTGTTAGACATACTGCAGACCAGGTTAGCAACTTCTACTAATTTCTCAGCATGTTTAGTAAAAATATCAGCTTTTTCACGAACTCTTTTCTCGTTACCCGTTTTAGCGGCCTCAATAAGTTCAATAAGCGGAGTAGTTGTTTCTAGGAATGAATCCGAAACATGATCAACTACAGCCTTACGCAATTGACGCCTTAAATCTCGAGTTTTCCTACACATTTGATCAATAGCCCTATCTAATCCAGGACTATTATCCTTTTGTCCCATCTTAAATATAAACAGAACAAATCAAAACAAAAGCTCATAACTAATATACATATGTATGTATGTATGTATGTATGTATGTATGTATGTATGTATGTATGTATGTATGAATGTATGTATGTATGTACGTATGTATGTACGTACGTATGTATGTATGTATGTATGTATGTATGTATGTATATATGAATGTATGTATGTATGTATGTATGTATGTATGTATGTACGTATGTATGTATGTATGTATGTATGTATGTACGAATGTATGTATGTACGTACGAATGTATCCACTTATCGCTCAATTGCTTCAATAGAAATATATTCAAAGCATATACATACATATTATTAGGAATTTAAAGTTTTGCAATTCTAACTGCCTGTTTTTTCTTACGCACCAACATTTTTTAAATAACTGCTTATAACCAAGAGATGTAGAAAAATCACTACAAATAGCATATTAGTAGAAAGAACCAATGAAATTTAGAAAAGTGTGTCATAGAAATAATTATTTTGGACATCAAAATAAGGTTTTTACAGTTTCTAAAAACATGATTAGAAGATAGATCCTTTTTTTAATTAATTTTTTATATTTAAATTATTTTTTTAGCGTGATATTGGTAAAAATGATATATGATATCAAAATAAAATAATTGCTAATATTTGGGTTAGTAATATAAAAACGTGTTAATCGGGGTTTTTTCTGTATTTTATAAATATAAACCGATTTTTTAATGCCAACTATTTGACCTATTCGAAAACCGTTCTTTAGATAATGTAGAAGAATTTATCATTATTATACACATCATGTTACAAATATGTATGAATGCTTACATATACAAGTGTACAATAAAGATATATGTAACTAATTTTGCGAAGTTATACCAATGTTGTATAATTAACGAATTCCTTTCCTAATGGATCTATACAGTGCCAAAAATTTTTGACTTTAGTTTTGATGGTTTGGGCCGAGCGATAATCAATCAGTCCTTATATAAATAATTACAAAAAATATTTACCCATACAAGCTATTGCATATTACAGCTTACAGACAAATATAAACTGTTTTCACATACAATATATTACGCAGCAACTCGCTAACATATTTATAATACCCACATATATTTCATATGACTTGCCTATAATATTAAAAAATTTTCCTACACAAATTATTCGAAGTCAACAATATTGAAGCTATGCAAGCAATAATATACGAACATGAGATGTACGCAAGCAGAGCATATATGTGCCGACGAAAACACGAAACAAAACGATAGTCGCGACTATCAGGTTACAATATTTTTACTATCAAACTTAAATATTATTTACTATAGGAAATGACTTATGGTCTAAAATTTAACAGTTCATGTTGAACTTGAAAAATTATAAAATGTGAAAAATGTATGCAAGATATAACCAAATTTTATTTAGAAAATAATTGAAAACGTTTATATCTATGTATGTTTAATGTATATTATGGGAAAAATTTATGCATGAAATAACCAAATTTTAATTACAAAATTTTTTAATTGAATTATTGAATGTATGTAGGATTTATTAAATTTATGTGTAATTTTTATGTGGAGTGTTAAAATGTATGTATTTGTATTCATTGTAAAAAGTTATATAATTAGAAAAAAATTATATAAATACTTAGAGGATCATATGAATGTAAAAATATATTCAAAAATGGTTTACGCTAGGTCATTTGTTGCTTTACCTTTGAATTGGTTGTGGGAAGAAGATGTAATTGTAATGATTGCATTTTATACACAAAAAATACAATAATAAGAAAAACGAAATAATAAACAGTTATGAATATACATATGTGAATATGTACAGTGTCTCTCATAAGTATTCGAATTTATGTATACTATGAAAAGAAACCAAATTTATTAAATTGTTTGCGTGCAAAATAAATAAATAAATTTGTTATATTATCTAGACAGTCCTTAGGTTTCATATCACACTTTTTAAAATTTCAAAAATTTACATTTACTTAAATTATTTAAGCATTTTTTAAAGGAAGTACATAAAATTACCTCACAAAAGTATTCGAATTTTTCCTGTATTTCACGTTTTATCATATTATATAAAATATAAACGTTTTTTTATGGGGTTACTATCAACCGAAGGGATATATTTTTGGCCCATTTGGACTTCAATTTTGGGGGATAGTGCCATCTTTTTATGTAATATCATTAAAATGTCGATTTTTGGCGATGTTTGTAATTTTTTCTCCTTTTTTTCCAGAGATAAAACCAAAATTCGATATTGGGACTTAATAGACTCCTTGGGGTATCTAAAAATAATATTTTTTGTTACAAGAATCTGTATTTCAAAGTTCCAATATATATTTATTTGATCATTCTTCTGTAGCTAATTTAACTTTTTAGAACTTAAGTCCATTTTTATAATGCTAGGGTAAAACATTTTGGGGAAAGTTGTCTGGTATGTATTCTTATAGATATCAGCTTTTATGCATTTTAAGTTTTTAGTATATTGTAGAAGTATACAACTCCAAAACATGCCTCGAAGAAACGCCATTCAATATAGTAGAATCCATCTTTTTATAACCAATGGATTACAGGCTGAATGTTTCCATATCATTATGGTCTAACTCTAAAATATTGATATCTGGTTAAATTTTATTAACGATGATAAAAATAAACCCAAAATCTTTGACTTACAGTGTCATTTTAATGGGCAACATAAGCGTGAAAGTTATAAGTAGTAAAAACTTAAATCTACAGTAGAGGATGACGTTTTGTTAAGGCATGTTTTGGAGTTGTATTCCGCTACAATGTCGGGGAAATTGAAAATATATATGTGCTAATATATACATGAATATACACTAGCCAACTTTGCGATCTTAGTGGAACGAAAAGGAGCTTAAGATCCAGATAATTCAATTAGAAACAAAAGAACGATCCCAAAAATACATCATAGAACGTTTTTGTGAGGTAATTTTATTGACTTCTTTTAAAAGCTTAATTCATTTAAGTAAATGTAAATTTTTCAAGTTATAAAAATTGTGATATGAAACCTAAGGACTGTCCAGATAATATAACAAATGTATTTATTTATTTTGCACACAAAAAATATTATTAAATTTGGTTTCTTTCCATAGAATACCTAAATTCGAATACTTATGAGAGACACTGTACGTGTGAATCAATAACAAAAAACACACTCGTCATAAAAATGACATATAACAGTACTTCTCTTTCCTACTTTAAGGTTTTACGCACATTCCTACACGGTGGTTTACGCAAGGTCATTTTTTTTTTGCTATGCCTGAATTGGTCAAAAATTCAATATGTAAATTTATTAATAGCTATGTATATTTTTCTTCGCGCCTGTTCATTCATTATTGTTCAAGATCATTGGGAGTATGTAATAATAAAATATGTATACATACATACATACATACATACATACATACATACATACATACATACATATATACACCAGATATAAATATACATATGTTTTTCCCCCCGGGGCATGTTTCCATGATGAAATCTCTATCATGGTGTATTGCAATCCCGGGTAAAGTGGTGCAACCAATACCTCTAGTCTGCCGGGACTATAAACTGGTGATGTCAAATGTATCCTTGGCTTCGCCTCGGAATGATTTAGCATGAGGTCTAACCAGAGCACCATATAATCTGGCACTACGGGTGGCCAATTGCCCGCAGGAGTTTGTCCTGGCTGGACAGTTAGTTGAGGTTCCTTCGGGATCCACGTAGTGGCTGTGGTTTAATACCCAAAATCACGGGGAGAGAATGTTGGTTTGAGGACTTATATATCATATACCTAATGGGTTGGATAAATCTCTCTTCGAACAGGTCTGTGTAAAAAAGCAGCATATGCTGGATTCCTAAACCCGATCGGTATCTCTTACCATTCGTGTAGTGGGACGCCAGTATATGTATGTATGTATTTATGTATGTATGTATGTATGTATGTATGTATGTATGTATGTATGTATGTATGTATGTATGTATGTACGTATGTGTGCATACATAAGCATACACTTGTTAATGTAACTTATTTACACCTTTTTATGTTCTCCTGATACAATCAATACGAATTTGCAAAATTTACGTTTAATATCTAAATGAAATTGTTTGTAGTTTTTGCAACCTCATCCTCTAATATGTAAATAACTTTTTTCTAATTATATTACCTATTACAATCAATACAAATACATACATTTTAATACTCCACATACAAATTAAACATTAATTTAATATACATACATTCAATAATTCAATTCAAAAATTTTCTAATTAAAATTTTGTAATTTCATGCATACATATTTTCCATAATATACATAAAACATACATAGATACAAACGTTTTCAATTATTTTCTAAATAAAATTTGGTTATATCTTGTATACATTTTTCACATTTTATAATTTTTCAAGTCCAACATGAAATGTTAAATTTTAGACCATAAGTCATTTATTATAGTAAATAATATTTAAGTTTGATAGTATAAATATTGTAACCTGATAGTCGCGACTATCGTTTTGTTTCGTGTTTTCGTCGGCACATATATGCTCTGCTTGCGTACATTTCATGTTCGTATATTACTGCTTGCATGCCTTCAATATTGTTGACTTCGAATAATTTGTGTAGGAAAATATTTTAATATTATAGGCAAGCCATATGAAATATATGTGGGTATTATAAATATGTTAGCGAGTTGCTGCGTAATATATTGTATGTGATAACATTTTATATTTGTCTGTAAGCTGTAATATGCAATAGCTTGTATGGGTAAATATTTTTAGCAAAAATACTAGAAATATTTTGAACAGAACCATTTTTTAAATATGCATATTTTTAAATATGAGGTAAATGCATATTTATTGCAAAGTCAAAAATAAAAATATAAAAGCAAATATTTAAACTCTGGTATATTATTAGTAAATATTAGTATGTGAACTTTTTTAACAACCGCGAATAAAAAATTCCCTTGATTTTTTAGTAATAAACATATGCTCAATATACTCTAATATAAATTTTAACCTTTAAATACCATTTCATAAAGTTTTTTTATAAATATTTTTCTTACTTTCTGTATATAAAATACTTTACTATTAGCTTACAAAATTCAAATATAACTACTATGTAGAAAGGAAATAAAGTTTCTAACCTTTACTGCCTTATGGAAAAGGCAGTTAATATGCAAGCCAATTGTAAAATAGTATTAATTTATTAAACGAAATGAACTAAATTGAATTTTAAATTATATTTTTTATGCTCTATTCGACTATGCTATGCCAATATCCCTAGTGTACAATATTACAATTAACCATAATTTTAACCTTGTTGAAGCAAATAAGTGACATGCATGTACATTAGAGGTTTCAAAAAATATCAACATTATTTGGATGTATCTTATTTTTCACTAGCGTCTAAAACTAACGTGCCGAAAATATATAGGATAGGGTTAAATATAGACACTTCCTTAAAAAAGTTGGTAGATAGAATTTAGTCCATACAAAACTTGTTTATGTCGAATTTTATCGCTGTATTCTTATTTCTGTAATGATAGTAATTTTCTGAAGGGGCCTCACAGATGTAAGTAAAAAGATTTCGACTCAAATTTGTTTATGCCAATAATAAGTGTTAAAATAAATTTCTGAAGGAGACAGAGAGATTTTAACTCAAACAAAACTGGAAATATATATTTTTCATTGGTCAAAATGTGAAGAAAATATAGTGGCGCAATTTGTGAAGAACTTTAAAAGGTCATATTATTAACCCTGTTTAAGTACAAATCGATTATTTGCGGTATTTTTCCTCTAAGTGTAAATCCTAATGATTTACTACTTTAGTTTACATCTTTGATGGAAAACTATTAATTCAACGAGTAAGCCGCTAACTGTATTTAAACTTTGTTAGCTTTCATACTTAGATATAAGTAGTTGTTTATACTCTCGACATTAAGAAGCCTTAAATAGCACTTCTTGTTGTGCATACATGCTTAAGGTAATATATAAATAAAGGAAGACAAATCTTCTCCTTTTATAAAACTAATAATTATCTTTTGTGTTTTATTCTTTTTGGGCATTTACACTGAACCATATCGGATTGTCTCCGAATCAGTGGTCGCTTCGAACCGGATTAATTAAATTGTTGCTTCGAATCGAGGATAATCTCCACATCTTGATCTTAATCAAGCGGATAAAACACGAAGAAGTTCATCCTCCAGCATATGAAAGGAAGACCCTTGCCAAGGAATTTTAAGTGCCATTTTGTTTAAAGAGTTTTAAGATTGTTTTTTTTAAGGTTAGTAAATTGATATAAAAGTGATATAAAAGGAAAAGTACATAAACATACATAAATACATACATATGGATGTATATACGCACAATTGGGACGAACGAAGAATTTCGTATAGCACGACGAACTAGTCGACAACAATTCGTTGCGTAAATTCGTCAATTGTAACACATTCAAATTATTCGTACTGCGAATTCGTTTCAAAATTTGTTTGTTCGATTTTGGAAAAAGTAAAAAAAAAGAACAAAAATTTATTTTTTTGTGAAGCTCCACGATTTTGAGATAATTTTAACAGCTTTAAAATTTATTCGAATATTATTTCGAAATTAGAAAATGTAAGAAATTGGCCCTGAAAAAAGTAAAATCGGCCTCGAAAAGAACTAAAATTATATTTTTGTGAATATCCCCAATTTTGAGATTATTTTAACAGCTTCAAAATTTTTTCGAACATTACTTCGAATTTTCGAACTTAATTTTAAATATTCCAACATACCATTGTAGTGTCATCGAGTGTACTCCAAACTGACAAATTTCAGACAATTTGGGCCACCAGAACTGGTTTTAAAAGCTTTAAAATTCTTTCGAACTTAAGTTCGAATTTTCGAAAATTTTATTTTCAGTTTTAATGACCCAGAGATTATTTTAAGAGCATAAAAAATTTTTCGAACATAATATTGTATTGTCATTAGCTGTACTCACAACCGTCAAATTTCAGAAAATTCGGGCTACCGGAATTGGTCTTAAAACAATTTTCTCCAATTAATTCGTCGTTCGTCTGAGTAAGAAATAAACCTATCGCACAGTTCGTTACGTAAGACGAATTTCGTCATACGCATTGATTGTGCGTATTTTCATATGTGTTCTATATCTGACGACGATTCGTTCCGAAAAATTCGTCGTTCATCCCAATTAAGCGTAAAGCATATGTTATAAAGAAAAAAAACAAAAGAAAACAACAAGTGTCTATTGTCGAAAAAGGGAATTAATTTTACTTCCAATAATTTATTGTGAATAAATTTTAATTATATTTTATACAGTACCTGTTGACAGATAGTGATCGGTGCTTTTATAATCAAGGTTACGTTTGTTTACATTGGACAACAGCCATAATTGATAATTAAAATTTGCATTTTTCGGCAAATACTTAAATAAATAAATTATTTTCAATAATTAAATTTCATGAAAATTATTTTGGTGTAAATTTTCTTGTGAAACACATAGTGATCAAAATAATTAGTGACTTCATTTAATGCAATGTTTGTTCACATAAATTTAATATTAGTAATTGTGTTGTGAAAGATAAAATTTTTCTTCTTCCTCCTTTTACAAATTTTTGTTAGTTACCCTACGGTCGGTCGATTTGACTTAAAATAGTTAGTTTAGAAATTTATAATACAAATTCGATTTTTTGTGAATTTGAACGCTGCTTCCATTTTTATACTGTTTTACTGAATTAATCCAATCTTAAAATTGTGAAAAATGCCTTTGACAGCCCTCGACCGTTTCACTCGTGCTTCAGACGCCGTTATAAAATTTGAGGCAAACTTTAATAATATACGCGAGGAAGAACATCACTGAAAGTAAATTCCAGAGTACCCTTAATGTTTATGCGCGATGTTAAATGTCGATAAAAATTAAGATTGATTAATTGGAAGCAAAGACTAAGCATAAAGTTTCCCATCATCCAAACACTAATTCAAATTTTGATAATGATAGTCATAATTTACCTCTTCCGCCATGTGAACGGCGATTATCTCTCATGGCCTACATTTAGGGATCTTTTTACTGCCTTATATATTAATAACAGTCGACTTAGTAATATCGACCGATTATGTTATTTAGTAAAAAGAACAGATAACGAAGCGAGAGAAATTGTGTCTAAATGTCCGTTGACTAATACTGGGTTTGATATAGCGTGGAAAAGTTTGAAAAATACGTACGAAAATCTTCGAATTCAATAACAGAAGAGACTAGTTCCTTTTTGAAAAGGTTACAGCGCGGAATCAATGGATTTTTAACTGCTATGTCAATACATGAGATTCCCACTCAAAATTGGGATCCAATTATCGTTTTTATTTGTATACAAAGAATGCCGTCTCAGACAGTGACACTATGGGAACAAAGTGTTAAGGACAAAACTGCCTTATCTTTATGGAAAGATTTGGACATGTTTTTGACCGAAAGAATCCAAACGTTATATTGCAATACTGATAAGGAAGGCATTGAACGCAAGGAAAAGACACATGTTTTGAATACAAGTCCTACGAATGCTTGTGTTTTATGTAAAAAACCGGGTCATTTACTTCGTTTTTGTCGTCAGTTTGATAGAATGTCTATTCCTGAGATTTAGAATTGTCCAGGTAACTCACATGAAATTAATGGTTGTTTAAGTTAACATGGTTGTTCTATTTGTAATAAGCAGCACCATACTTCTTGGGTTTTTTTAATTGAACCTGCTTCAGAATGTACTATTCTGAAAAGTTGAGGAAAAGATTCAAAATTCCAACCATTTCCGAAGCAGCGAAGTTTTCGGGCGTAAATGAGGAATTTTCGGCCATAGGTTCTAGTACTGATTTATCATTTTTATTAAATACTGCTTATATTTTGCCAAGCATTTCGGGAAATTTGCTACTAATTAAAATGTTTGTAAACCTTTATTTTTCATATTGTCTACGAAAGAAGAATTTTTAAGTAATTTTACTATTTATCGCTTTGTATGGCAGACTTGTTGTTTCGAATTCCTAAATGATCACTATATATCAATTTACTTTACGAACCTTTTCCTAAATTATTTTTTATTCAACAAGAGTCATTAGTGATTCAACCGGAGTTTCATCATGGCTCAACCAGAGTCTCATTATGGCTCAACCAAAGTCTCATCATGGCTCAAACGGGTCCATAATGGCTCATTTTTAATTTGGAAGCAGTCCACGAGAGTCCTTAATGACTCGTCATTTACTTAGTTACAACTCCTTAAGTGTTGCAAGGGGGCCGGCAATGTTTAAGTACAAATCGATTATTTGCGGTAGTTTTCCTTTAAGTGTAAATCCTAATGATTTACTACTTTAGTTTACATCTTTGATGAAAACTATTATTAATTCAACGAGTAAACCACTAACTGTATTTAAACTTTGTTAGCTTCCATACTTAGAAATAAGTAGTGGTTTATACTCTAGTCTTAAAGAGCACTTGTTGTTGTGCATACATGCTTGAGGTAATATACAAATAAAGGAAGACAAATTTCCCCTTTTATAAAACTAATAATTATCATTTGTGTTTTATTCTTTTTGTGCATTTATGCTGAAACATATCGGATTGTCGCCGAAACAAACGCAAAACTTGACTTTTCAATAGCTTTCCGACGGGTTAGTTAGTTTTAGACTTTAATGAACAAAATTTGACACTTCTATGTGCATTAGAGTGCTCCAAGCTTGTATTATGGAAAACAAATTTTATCCTACAGGCCGTCCCCCCTCTAGAATTGTTCTATGGGTTATAAAAATAAGTCGTGCAAAAAATTAGGTCAATAGGATTACGTTAACTGGTGCCGCAACGGCTCTGAAGTTTGAAGATGCCCTTGTAAATATAAGGGGAAAATATGCATTTTTTCAGTTTTCACAAAAGTCTTGTCATTAAACAATTTGTTTTGTATTTTATTGTCAAAGAATCGTAATGTACACAGAGTTAGCGTTACAAAAAGATAAAAAACACAAAAATTGGTTGAAAAATGTAAAAGTTATTAAAAATTCCCCAGGCCATTATCGTGTCTCAGAGCACTTGAATTCGAAATGTGATAAAACACGTAAGAGTGCTATATTCGTCTGTGCCGAATCTTATATACCCTTCACCATAGTGTATTTTAAACATATTTTATAAATTTTAAATTTTCTCCCGACTACATTATTATTACATCAAAAGCTAAACAAAAAGAACAACAACAACGCTAAACGAAATAAAACACAAAATACACAAGGCATCTGTCTATAGCTAAGCGCATTTGTAAATGCGCTTAGCTATCGTATTCATTGCTGGTAAACATTGACGAGACGTAGATTTTGTTGTTGTTTATCGTAAAAAAAAATGTTTTAAAAAGCACTTGGAAAAAATTTGTGTTATTTTAAATTTCAAACTTACATTATTCGCATAAAAATTATTGTACAATAACTCACAATCTACTCTCATATAATTGAAAACATATTAAGTACTTTTTTCTATTCATTAAAAAATATATTTGCAAAACAAAAGGGAAAATTATTTTATTTTAACAAAAAATGCAAATCATATTTTTTTGCTGTGTATTTTAGTAGAAAATACACAGCTGAATAAAACCAAATACATCTACACACACACGTGTACATCTTTTTCTATATACAGTGTTGTTGTTGCTTTTATAACAATTTTTTGATGAAATTTTAAGAGGTTGTCTCGGATTTTTGCTCATATCTCCGTTATTTACCGACCGATTTTGCTGATTTTAAATAGCGATCTTCTCGAAAGCATGTCTAATAGAATTATTGAAGATTCGGATCTCGCCGATATCTGGGGTCCTCTTAAAACTGATTTCAACAGACAGGCGGACAGACAGATGGGCATGGCTTAATCGACTCCGCTATCTATAAGGATCCAGAATATATATACTTTATAGGGTCGGAAAATTATATTACAGAAATTACAAACATTACAAATTCAAATAAAACAATTGTATTACTTAAAACATATCTGTAGTTACTTGAATATGAGTTTTTGTCCTTATAGAATAACGTAAACCTGTTCTCAGCTATGGTCGAAAAATTTTGATATTTTTAAGGGTCGTTTCAAAATTCAAATTTTAGTTTTTTCGATACTTTGTTAAACAAATTTCAATATTTTTGGTAGAACTCATAGGGATTTATGGACAACAGATTAGGAAATAAAACAGTAAAAAAAATAGGTCAATACCTCTCATAGTTTGCCTGTACCTGCAATTTGAATTCAGCGGATTTCGAGAAAAACCTATTTTTATGTAATATTTTGCAAAATTAGCCTTTTTATTATATTGTTGTGTATTTTAAATGGAACCTTTTGTAAATTTATTAGTCCACATATTTCTAAATAAAAATCAAGAGTTTCATGCAATTAACCATAAACCCATAAACTTTAAAGGTCAAAGGTCAAATTTTGTAATATTTGCAATTTTTGATGGAAACCAATCGAAGTTGTTTCTATTTTTAAGTAGAATATCATAAAACTTAAGAAATTTATTTATTAACAACCGATATTTACAATAAGAGTTTACAATTACAAAAAGTATTACTGAAAAAATACTTCGGTTCAAATTGCCACCTTATTCAAAAAGGTTTAATGCCTAATTTTTTTAAGCTGAATTAATGGGATTGCAAACGGGTTTTATAGAAATAAGTTAAAATTGGCATGTTTTTAAAACATCGAGGTCATTTTGACCCCAAGGTCGTTAAGGGTTAATTTATTTTTTTCACTATTGTAAATATTTGTTGTTAATAAATTTCTTAAGTTTTATGATAATCTATCTAAAAATAGAAACAATTTCGACTAGTTTCCATCAAAAATTGCTAATATTACAAAATTTGACCTTTGACCTTTAAAGTTTATGGGTTGATGGCGTCCAATTTGCATGAAACTCTTGATTTTTATTTAGAAATATGTGGACTAATAAATTTACAAAAGGTTACATTCAAAATACACAACAATATAATAAAAAGGCTAATTTTGCAAAATATTACATAAAAATGGGTTTTTCTCGAAATCCGCTCAATTCAAATTGAAGGTACATGCAAACTATAAGAGGTATTGACCTAATTTTTTTACTGTTTTATTCCCTAATCTGTTGTCAATAAATATCTATGAGATCTCCCAAAAATATTGAATACAATATATAATACAATTGTGTTATTAGAATATTTTCAAAAATGTTTATTTTTTTTATCACATTTCGAATTCAAGTGCTCTGAGACACGATAATGGCCTGGGGAATTTTTAATAACTTTTACATTTTTCAACCAATTTTTGTGTTTTTATCTTTTTGTAACGCTAATTCTGTGTACATTACGATTCTTTGACAATAAAATACAAAACAAATTATTTAATGACAAAACTTTTATGAAAACTGAAAAAATGCATATTTTCCCCTTGTAAATGCATCTTCAAACTTCAGAGACGTTGCGGCACCAGTAACGTAGTCTTATTGACCTAATTTTTTGGACGACTTATTTTTATAACCCGTAGAACCATTTTAGGGGCGGGGACGGACAAAATTCAAAACTTAGTTTTTTTGGAGCACGCTAATGTACATACATATAAATCTAAACTTACATTGGACATATATTCCGATAAAAGATCCTGTAACGCCTGTCGTACAGCATTACATTCTGCAACAATACGCTCTCTTCGCTCATCTCTTGTACAATCTGCATCGGCCATCAAGGCTGCTGCACTAATTATACTCTCCAAACGTTCTTCCAATAATTGACGAGAGCGTTTTTCACTGTACGTCATGGGATCCATTATAACTCCCTCCTAAAAAATAAATGATTTTTATTTTTCATTAAATAATTTAAATACATAAAAATATTTCCTGTGCAATACGTACGTCAAAGTCATCCAATGCTGCAGCCAATTCCCCAGCTCCACTGTATATGTCTGTTGGTTGGCAAGATTTTCCTTGTGCTACGTCACTTATAGTATTAACTGCATCGCATACTTGTTTCAAAATAAAATCACGATTGACTTTAGCCAAATCTAATTCTGGATGTCGAACATAAACTTTTGAAGCTGTGAGCAACATAGTGGAATGTTTTTTTAGCATGGCTCGTGCAGCAGCCAAATCATCACGAAGTTGTGGATCTTTAAGTTCTTGTTGACGTTTAGCTGCCTGCTTAATGAGTTCGTTTGCATTTCGGCCAAATTGCTAGAAACAAATACGAAAAATTGATATAAAGCATTAGTTAAATTGTAGAATTATCCTAAACAAAGTTGAAAATACAAAAAAAAATATAGAAATTATTTTTAAGGATACTTTTTAATTATATTTGTTTTAGTTATATACTATCACACAGTGGGGCAAAATGGAAATTTTTTTAAATAAATCTGGCATTTCTAAACGGCTGATCCGATCGGGATAAAATTTGGCGTGAGCGTAGCCAAGGAGTATTCGAGTTTAAGTTTTGAAGATGAACCCCGCAGATGCCCCAGGGACGGAGCTGTGGCGGCTCAAAGTAGGGTACCTACGACATGTAAAATTTTTAAACTCGTGCCATTTTTTGGTTTTTCACCCAAATACAAAGATTTATATTTTCTGAAAGCGCTCAACGAGATCTTGAAAAAAACACGGATTTTTTACATTTTTGCCCATAGGGTCCACATTTCTTTCAGGGCTGGGAAAATACTTTTGGAGTAAATAGAAAACATATTGAGGTTTCCAAAACTGCTTTCAGTTTTCTGATCCCAGCTTTGGGATTTTAGAACATGTCGCCCAAAGTAGAAGTTTTGATAAAAAATAGGTCATATTCGGAAGGACGCAGTGGCAACATTTTCAAAAAATAGGACAAGTTTTTTACGCCAAAGCGTTCTGCGTAAAGATACCTTTTAGAAAACTATAAAATTGTTATATGTTTTTAAAGAAAATTTTATTTTATTAATAAAAGAGTTAAGACACATTTTGGACAAAAAACGGCAAAAATCTAAAACTTTTTGAATTTTTAAATTAAAAAACGTATATTTTTGGATCTGTAAATTATATTGATCTGAAATTTTTTGTATATTATTGGAAATTTTGTTGTCTAACTAACAAGAAATTGAATCCATTTGGTCCAAAATTACGCCCGGTATTCAAAAAAAGGCGGACTGGTAAATTTTGTATCACTAAATTTTTAAATGCCTATAACTCGGATATTATAAGAGATGTTTTTACAAGACCTCGTCGAGCGCTTTCAGAAAATATAAAAATCTTTGTATTTGAATGAAAAACCAAAAAATGGCACGAGTTTAAAAATTTTACATGTCGTAGGTACCCTGCTTTGAGCCGCCACAGCTCCGTCCCTGGGGCATCTGCGGGGTTCACCTTCAAAACTTAAACTCGAATACTCCTTGGCTACGCTCACGCCAAATTTTATCCCGATCGGATCAGCCGTTTAGAAATGTCAGATTTATTTCCAAAAAATTTCCATTCTGCCCCACTGTGTATCAGAGAACTACAAAGCAGTTAAATCGAATTACATTCTTCATTGAGTAATTTGGAAGAAATATATCCTTTAGACTTAATGATGACTTTGCTAACTTACAAGCTGAAATATTAATGATAAAAGAGGCAATTGCTATAAATAATATTCAATGCTAAGATTCTGTAGCTTCCTATGGATTTTCCTAATTAAAAAAAAATGGCCAATACTAAGTGTTAGAGCAAATTTGCAAATGTTTTTGTAAAATATCGATTTGGCACAAGAGTAAATTAATATTGACTAAGATCATATAGTAGTATATAGGCGAAACTGATGGTCAAAAAACCGATTTTGTCCATTTTGAATACCAATCAAACTGCAACAATAGTTTAGGCCCTATCTTTCTTTTAAGAGACTGAAAGTCTGACTGACTGACAGACATGTCTAGATCGTTTGAGAATAAGAACCTAGAGAATTTCAATGTTACAAATGAGATCATAAGTTTATAGTCGAAACTAGGTAATTCAATGTTTCGTTTTTCTTAGCTTTTTAATCACATTCTTTTTAAAAAAGGCGTTCCGTAACTATATATATCGGAAATTTATTGTACTGCCAGAACGTATGATAACTTCTGTAAACAAATTTTCAGAATTTATAAAACTTTTTGATGATATAAAAATACGATAAATAAACATTTTATAAAAAGTTCGGCGTTCGGTCAAAATTTCGCCGAACACCGAACATTGGTAGAACCTCACACTACAAGTTATACAAGCCCTATTCAGAAAACGATTCTGAGCCGATTGGTATACTTTAAGGTGGGAACAATATTATTGTGCGTTACAAACATCAGCACAAACCCAATATACCCTCCTCACTATATTTTTATGGTTTAAATATTTTTCAATTTATTAAGTTCTTAGATAGTTATCAAATATATGTATCTAATAGAGTCATTGCTTTGCACTCAACTCATTATTTTTTTAGCATAGTATTTAAAAAGTTTTGTTATACTCAAATATTTTAAGTACTATCAAGTGACTGTGCAACTACATACAAATCGAGTCAGTAAACAATTTGTTTATGTTGAAACAATACAAAATAGATTGTTGTAAATTGTAGTAGATGGTGAAAATTTTGAAGGCTGATAAAGCTATTTCTCATGGCTAAAATAATATTATGTTCGAATATTCAAAATTAAGTTAAAAATCGATGTTATGTTCGAAAAGAAATGTTATACCTTTAAATTATTCTTTGGATCCAAAAGCTTAAAAAATTAGAAAATTCTAGTTGACGGTACCATATTACCTTCGAATATTCAAAATAAAGTTTGAAAATTCAAAGTAACATTCGAAGTTAATAATAGTTTTGATTTCACTCGATTCAATCACTTTATTCTACTTGATTTGAATCACATAAACACTCTCATTACTTGTATCGTTTAAACTGAGTATTAGCTAACAATTCTTATATTCAAATACTCTATTCATTTCATCCATAAAATAATGATTGAGTCAAACACATTATTTGAAAAAAATCAATTATTTTAATCAATATTTTTTCACACATGCAGGGATTTAGTATATAACTGTATAAAATATTAACTGTAAATAACATTAGTATATAACATAATTTGTATTACTGTATTATAAATTTACCCTCATATTGTTTAAGAGCTCATCTTGGCTTGAAGCATTTTTTAAACGGTTTAAATCATCTTCGACCACGTGTAATGATTTCAAAAGCAAGTGTACATCAACCATATCAGCTAATATCAAAAGACGCGTAACAGCTGAAAGTAAATTTCGAGCAGCCCGTACCATGTTACCTCGCTTAAGAGAGCTACATGGGTCTTCAGAAAACTCTCTAGCTGCAATACTCATAGCATCGCCCGTTTTACGTACTTCGTCGACAGCAGCTAACATTTCTTGAGTAATATCCGGATTTTCATATGCTATTTGATCACCCTTTTGAATAAAATTTTCTGTAGCCTTTTCTACAGCACCCACTAAAGCACTAGCTCTTTTAGATTTACCTAGAATAAATATCAAAATAGTACATTAGATAAATGCTTAAGGATAAATGGTTTTATGCATTGTATTTCAAACTAATTCTATTAGCCGTTTACACAATTGGTACTAAAGTAACCTTGTAGTGTTGGTATGTTTTATATTTAATGTGCCACGAAAAAGAGTTTGTTATATATCGGGTTGATAAATTTATAATTAAAATAAATAAATGATAAAACATATAATGAAAAGTAGATGTGTTAGGAACACATAAGAAGGAATTTCGACCGTACCCCCAACTAGGGCCTTTTGGCTTATAATTAATTTAAATGATCTATTATGTTAACAAAAGTCGACAAAACTCAGTTTTATAGAACTTTAAATGACACTACCGATGATCGGGCTTCATTTGATCCTACCCCCATACAAACTCCCCTTCAGAAAATGACTTCAAGGTCAAAATTCACTTACAAACACTATTAACACTTTTAAATTCTACATAAATATTATTGAAGAAAACTTAACTCCCCCTACAACATTTTTAAGGATAGGGCCATATTTTGCCCTACTCCCCTTTGAACCCTCCTGTAAAAAAAATCTTTTTTTGCCAAAATAAAAGTAAAATTACTCCGAAATAAAGTTAAAAAAAAAACAAACCAAATGCTTTATTTTTTTAAATAATCCCCATTTTTAACATACATACTGACAAGTGTAGGGTATTATATAGTCGGCTACGCCCGACTATACAGTCATACTTGTTTTGAATTATTTATATGCAACATAAGTTAGAAATTATAGTCGGGCGAGGCAGACCATATAATCCCTACACTTGTTACAAAAATAGCATTTAAGTTGAATTGTACCTTCCTTCAGATATACTTAAGCCATTTATTGTTGAATAAAATTGTGGACATTTAAGCCAGACTGTCTTTTTATAGGGGCTAGGGTCAAATGAGACCATACTATTTAGAAAAATACCATTCGATTATAATTTTTGTGTTTCGTAAAATATGGTCAAATATGAAATACAGGAAAATTCGAATACTTTTTTATTAAATAAAGCTAAATTAATTTAAGTAAATGCGAATTTTTAAAGTTTTAAAAAGCATGATATCAAAGCTAAGGACTGTCCAGACAATTTAACTTATTAATTTTGCATACATAATATGTTATTAAATTTGGTTTCTTTTCACATTATACTTAAATTCGAATACTTATGAGAGGCACTGTACATGTTAAAGCAATTAATAGATAAAAATAAAAAAACTGTTAAGTGAGTTATATGGCGACTAGGGTTATATATATTTATTTATATATATGTAGTTGGAACTATAAAGAAAGCACTCGACATAAAAGCATATGTAATGGTTTCTTTCTTGGAAATATAACATATCCGCAATTGTCGATGCACTGGGTGACCAAGGTGTTGATCAGCGGAAAACATGCTCAAGAACAGGACTATTAACTCTAATATGGGTATTGGTAGGACAAAGAATGTTGTGACAAGGGGCATGCAACAAGGTGGTGTTATCTCTTAATTCCTGTGGAATCTTGATGTAAAAGATGAAATCCTTTGTGAAAAGATGGCGTCTGCTATTATACTTTATGCATTGTACGGTCATAAGACCTATTTTGACCTACGGAGCTCTTGTTTTGTGGAGATACCAAACAAGGCACAAATATTCTAAACAAGGCACAAATATTAGCATGTGTTGTAATCACTGGCTATTCGATTTGTCCATCAAAATAGTAATATTTTAAAATAATAATAAAATAATAATAATAATAATAATAATAATAACAGTAATAATAATAATAATAATAATAATAAGAATAATAATAAGAAAATAATTTAGTATTTTCTTCAGAACTAGTAACCCGAACTGCTTCAAATTCGGGTGAAAAACCTATAAATTTTACATTAGCGTGTCACTGGAGGGATGTTGTCGAAGCAGTAAAAAACCGATATTTGGATGTCAAAAATAAAACAAATTCTGTTCATTATACTCTTATGAAAATTTCACTGGTTTTTGGCAAAATCTTGATGTACTTTAAATATGTTATTTGTAATGACTTTTTTACATACATTTTCTTACTTTTAACGAGGTTTTCATTTGTGAGGCAATATTTGTTTTGTAAAAGGTATATAAGAACCCCTGCATTTTTTGATGTATCAATGTGATATTCTTTGAAATGGACCAAAGTACATTACAGCCACCTAAAAGTTTCTTCGGATTTTCTTAAGCGCTTGAAAGACTTTTCGTTCGGTTTTTACATTTCCTTAAGCTAGCTTATGTACATTATAGTTAGGCCTAAAGAAATATTTTGCCGCAAACACTGTCTGAAATTCGTCTGTCTCTTAGACCACCTGACACCTTCACGGTTATTCAGACAGAGATATGTGCTACGTATACAGCCGCGAGGAGAATTCGGGAACTAAATATCGAAAACTCGATATCTTTTAACGGATTAGTCTTGTATATGACTTCCAGACTTGCCAAGAATAGGCTTAATTTTCTAAAAATGTGACATCTATAGCTATTTACGAATACAGTTGTAATACCGCGTAAATTTAATCCCATTATAATTAATACCTCCGGGTCAAATGCGCAATAAAAATTTTGTAAATGCAAACTTTTTATGATAATTTTAAAATTTAATTTTTTTCTTTGTATTTCAAACTTAAGACGTGATGCAAACATTTTGTAAATTTTATGGTGTAAATTATATTGATGAATTAAATAGAAAGAGAAATAAAATTTCTTCTTTTAATGCGGCCCTAGAAGCGTTTATCTGAAAAACATTTTCTTTCAGACAACTATAGCGCCATATGATTTGCGGAAATATTAGTGTAAAATAAAAGCTTTCTTTTTGTATTATGCAAAATCCGGTGCGCATTGAAAAATATTTTAAGGATATGCAGTTTTACGACCTAAATACAAATTTCATAACATTAAAAATAAATTGTATATGTATACAGAAAAATTTTTAGAAATTTTAAAACATTCACTAATGCGGTGAAAAAAATTTATTTGCAAAAAAATATTAATTTTCTACTTTGATTCGATATAAAAATATACGCGAATGCTATCTCAAATGACTATATTTTCAAACCGACTGATATATTAACCTAGTTCTTTTTGCAACTCATTGAAAAACTTCTCTAATTTTAGGATAATATTTTCGAATTTTTTTATTTGCTAAATTTTAAGTTTTGGAATGAATTTTTTTTAATTATCAGAGTATTTTCTGAAATATGAAATTTGAGATACTTATTTTAAAATGCGCTGATAGTCCTTATAAATGTTAACTAATTGATAGTTATTTTATTTTAAATAAACCTTAAACCAAGCAAAATATATGTGCAGACTTTTCTGATTATGTGCATATTTATCAAATATAATTCGTTAGTGATTTTATCTTTTACTTCAGAAATATTCTCCTTAGGTCTAAAGAAGAATATAAGAATAAAAAACAAATTGTCCTCCGCAAATGTGCAGAGTAGTCTCATAATTGTCGTAATACTAAAATTCCCTTTCGACAATGTGTAGATAAGACTGATGTTAATTGTTTAATACGTTAGAAAATGTGCAGAAAAGTCTAATAAAAAGTTTGATGATTATTCTGTAAAATGTCTAAGGGAAATTTAGAAATTCGTTAAAAATTCTGATAAAGTTAAAAAATATTTCAGAAAATTTCTGACATTAGACATGTCCGACCGAACTTTCGGGTACGGGTGAGGTTCGACCAATGTTCGGTGTTCGTTGAACACCGAACATTGGTCTAGTTTCGACTATATATCTTTGATATCACTTGTAACATTAAAAGTTTCTAGGTCCTTATTCTCAAACGATCTAGACATGTCTGTCAGTCAGTCTCTTAACTAATGATGCAGATTGATTGGTATTCAAAATGGACAAAATCGGTTTACATTTTGACATGGTCTCCATATAAGGTTCGCTTTAAAAAATGCCTAATTAAAAACCCTTTTCAAAAAATCTTCCGGATGTTTATATTTTGGTTTTAAATGTTATAAATTTATTACTTTTTAATCATAAATGCGTTTTTCATTTAAAATAAAGTTCGTGTTCACCGAACTTTCAAATTTACCGAAGTTCAGGTTTGGTGTTCGTTACCGAACGAAATTTTGAGTTCGGTCGGACTCCAATTAAAATGTTAAATTTATTGAAAAATATAAGTTATGGGGACTTCACAATAATTTTTTTTGTTTGAAATTTAACTTTTCTTCTTTCTTAAAACATGCATCATTTTGATAACAAAGAGTGACGTTTTGTATGGCAACAATGCAAATATTAATATTGTACTCTATTATTGTACTAAATTTATTATTATTTTTAGATTAACTAATCTGATCATTAATTGGCATTTGATTGCCAACTCAAAAACCCTCTCTAAAAAGAATCGTTTTATTTTTTGTAAATGAGAAATATCTTTTTTTTTAATTTTTAGACAATTAATTTTTGAGGAATGTAAATAAAATTTTAAAATTTTTTTCTGCGATAAGCTCCTAAAAACGGAAGTTTTAAGACCAATTTCGGAAAATATTGCATAAAATATTTTTTTACAAATATTGTTATTATTTTTCTTATATTTAGTACATACATACAGTGTCTCTCATAAGTATTCGAATTTAGGTATAATATGAAAAGAAACCAAATTTAATAACATATTTTGTATGCAAAATTAATAAATTAATTTGTTAAATTGCCTAGACAGTCCATAGCTTTGATATCACGTTTTTTAAAACTTTAAAAATTCACATTTACTTAAATTAATTCAACTTTTTTAAAAAAAGTCTATAAAATTACTTCACAAAAGTATTCGAATTTTTCCTGTATTTCATGTTTGACCATATTTTACGAAACATAAAAATTAGAATGGAATGGTCTTTTTGCTTTGTATGGTACACTTTTCATATAATATTATTAAAATTACGATTTTTGACCATATTTGCCATTTTTTTCTCTTTTCCAGAGATAAAACCAAAATTGAATATTGGGATTTAATAGATTCATTGAGGTGTCTAAAAATAATAATTTTTGTTATAAGGATCTGTTTTTAAACATTCCAAGATATATTTTTGGTATCTTTTTCCGTTTCTAATTAAATTATCTGGATCTTAACACCCTTTTCGTACCACTAGGATCGATATTTTCCGACAAAGTTGGCTAGTATATATTATTGTAGATATAAGCACTAATATATTTTTATTTTCGTAGCGGTACACGTGTGTGTGAAGTTAAATTCGAATTTAACTAGCAGAGACACAAACCACATTTTTTAACATTGCTCTTTTTGCAGCTAACAGAGCACTGTTAAGCATTTAACAGAAAGTACATGAAAAATTAAAAATAAATACTTTAAAATTTTCAGAAAATGAAAAACGAAAATTTCAAAACTTAAAAAAATATGAAAAATAAAAAAAATATTTTTTTAAAAAAATCAATATTTTAATAAAAAAGAAAAAAAATCTCTAAAAAATCACTATTTCAATAAGAAAAATGTTAAAAATTCTCTAAAGGATTGGTGTCCAATTTGGACAAATATGGGAATGCACACGTATACCACTATATATGAGTAGTAGTCTAAAGGGTCCCTAACAGGATTCTAGTAGTCATATGTCTGGAATAGTTTTGGAAGTTTTTTAAAAAATTTTTGAAAAAATCAATATTTCAATAAGAAAAATGTTAAAAATTCTCTAAAGGATTGGTGTCCAATTTGGACAAATATGGAAATGCACACGTATACCACTATATAGGTGTAGTAGTCTGAAGGGTCCTTAACAGGATTCCGGTAGTCATATGTCTGGAATAGTTTTGGAAGTTTTTTAAAAAATTTTTGAAAAAATCAATATTTCAATAAGAAAAATGTTAAAAATTCTCTAAAGGATTGGTGTCCAATTTGGACAAATATGGAAATGCACACGTATACCACTACATAGGTGTAGTAGTCTGAAGGGTCCTTAACAGGATTCCGGTAGTCATATGTCTGGAATAGTTTTGGAAGTTTTTTAAAAAATTTTTGAAAAAATCAATATTTCAATAAGAAAAATGTTAAAAATTCTCTAAAGGATTGGTGTCCAATTTGGACAAATATGGAAATGCACACGTATACCACTATATAGGAGTAGTAGTCTAAAGGGT
Source organism: Lucilia cuprina (assembly GCF_022045245.1). Lineage (NCBI taxonomy): Eukaryota > Metazoa > Arthropoda > Insecta > Diptera > Calliphoridae > Lucilia > Lucilia cuprina. The sequence goes on from NC_060952.1 coordinate 65,282,871, forward strand.
CCCTAACAGGATTCCGGTAGTCATATGTCTGGAATAGTCTTGGAAGTTTTTTAAAAAATTTTTGAATAATCAATATTTCAATAAGAAAAATGTTAAAAATTCTCTAAAGGATTGGTGTCCAATTTGGACAAATATGGAAATGCACACGTATACCACTATATAGGAGTAGTAGTCTAAAGGGTCCCTAACAGGATTCCGGTAGTCATATGTCTGGAATAGTTTTGGAAGTTTTTTAAAAAAATTTTGAAAAAATCAATATTTCAATAAGAAAAATGTTAAAAATTCTCTAAAGGATTGGTGTCCAATTTGGACAAATATGGAAATGCACACGTATACCACTATATAGGAGTAGTAGTCTAAAGGGTCCCTAACAGGATTCCGGTAGTCATATGTCTGGAATAGTTTTGGAAGTTTTTTAAAAAATTTTTGAAAAAATCAATATTTCAATAAGAAAAATGTTAAAAATTCTCTAAAGGATTGGTGTCCAATTTGGACAAATATGGAAATGCACACGTATACCACTATATAAGTGTAGTAGTCTGAAGGGCCCTTAACAGGATTCTGGTAGTCATATGTCTGGAGTAGTTTTGGAAGTTTTTTAAAAAATTTTTGAAAAAATCAATATTTCAATAAGAAAAATGTTAAAAATTATCTAAAGGATTGGTGTCCAATTTGGACAAATATGGAAATGCACACGTATACCACTATATAGGAGTAGTAGTCTAAAGGGTCCCTAACAGGATTCTGGTAGTCAAATTGTAAAAAATGGATATTTTAATAATAAAATTATTTATTTTTTTTTCGTCTTAAAGTAAAAAATGTAAAATGGTATGTTTTAACTGTATGTGTGCATAAAAATTGTCAGCTCAAAAAACTTAATGTGGATAAATAAGAAACCTAATAGTGTTAATGTTACTTTTTATCTGAAAATCTCTTTTACAATTGGCCGCAATCTAGCTTTCTCTTAAAATTTATGTATTAAATGTCATCTACAACGGACCAATTCTTTTTTGTAAGAATTTTTTAACAAAAGATGAGCATACAAATAAATAACATTAACTTTTACTGAATTTTACTTTTTCCTTTTTTATATAAAATGAAAAAAACATTAACATTAAAGTTTTTGAAAAACTCTTTATTGAGTTGTTTTTTTGTGTTTCTAGTAAAGATAAAAGTGTTTCTATTAGTGATTTTAAAAGTGGCGGTGTAACAGAGTTGTATGAAATATATTTTGAAAAATACAATTCTATAGCAAGTAGTCTTAAAACCTTACAAAAGGCTAACAATAGAACACAACGACTGCGTGTATATACGCATATTAGAAATACTGTAAGTATCGTTTTTAAAATCTTTACAGGTAGTATGTATAAAAATTGTTACATTTCTTTGAAGATATAAATCAATTATGTACTTGTTAACTTTAATATTTTTGTGGTCTGTGTGAAATTTATAACATAGCCTTTTTTAAATAGCCTTTTTTTAAAACAATGACTTCTTATATTTTAATGTTAATTTATTCTTTTTTGAATTTGTTATGTTTATATTATTTGTTACAATTAGTATAAAAAACTACAATATTTTTTATTGTTCCTCTTTTTTGTTTCAAAATTCATTCAAATTTACGCACAAAAATTGTTCTCTATTAAATGCATTGGCATTGTTTTCTTTTGTTTATGTAATAAACAAATAAATAGGGAATAACTTTACATACATATGTATATATGTATGTGTTTATAATTATACAGGCGAACTTTTTTTATTTTAATTTCCAATCAAGAAAATCAAAACAAAAACAATCAAAATACGTAGGGTAAATGCACCTAATGTCGGCATGACCCAGTAGTCGGCATTTTTTAAATAAAATTGTAAATAATTACGAGAAACAGTGCAAATTTATTAAGGTTCCACCTTTATTTGATAAAAAATATGGTGTTTTTGCTCTATGAAATGAGTAAATTTAAGTAGGATGAATAATTTCGACTCTATTTGACATTATTTAGTGACACCTTTTTAGCTTTTTCAGTACTGTCAGTTTTCTTAAAAAAAGATTAGTTTTAGTGCCACCTTAAACAAGTGAATATTAATAATAAATTAAATGATTTATTTGACAAACATTGGTTTTAATGAAAGAAAACAGTTGAAATATTCATTTTAAAGTGAAAAAGTTATTTAAAAATATTTTTTTTTGTAATTTTAATCCCTGCGGCCATTAGGGACAAAATTTTATATGATTTTCTATAGTCGGCATCGAAGTGCCGACTGCTGGGTATTAAGTTCGAACATAAGTATTCTATAGTCGGCACTTTAAAATTTTTAATTTCTCTATAGAAAATTGGGTATATTATAAAAAATTTGTATATAACATTTTTCTCTTCAAAAATTATATGTATACGAGTTATTTTTGTAAAGAAAATTTATGTATAACACTTTTTTCTATAAAAATTTATGTGTATTACAATTTTCTCTATAGAAGATTGATTGTACAAAATTTGTTTCTAAAGGGAATTATGTGTATACAATTTTTTCTATAGAAAATTTTAAGTATAACAATTTTTTATACAAAAAATTATGTGTATAACAGTTTTTATTAAAAATTGTGTGTATACCCAATTCTTTAAATAGAAAATTAGTTCAATAATAGGTTTTTCTATAGATGATCAACATCTTCTCTACAGAATATAATTTTCTATACAAAAAATATGTGTAACTTTTGTATATTGAAATTTATCTAACAAAGATTGCTTCTCAACTGTTTTTCTACAAAAAACATTATGAGTATAACAGTTTTTTTCTATAGTAAATTTCTAATATGACAATTCTTCTATAGATTCTTCTATAGTTTTTAAAAAAATTCCAAAACTATTCCAGACATATGACTACCGGAATCCTGTTAAGGACCCTTTAGACTACTACACCTATATAGTGGTATACGTGTGCATTTTCATATTTGTCCAAATTGGGCACCAATCCTTTAGAGATTTTTTAACATTTTTCTTATTGAAATATTGATTTTTTCAAAAATTTTTTAAAAAACTTCCAAGACTATTCCAGACATATGACTACCGGAATCCTGTTAGGAACCCTTTAGACTACTACTCCTATATAGTGGTATACGTGTGCATTTCCATATTTGTCCAAAATCGACACCAATCCTTCAGAGAATTTTTAACATTTTTCTAATTGAAATATTGATTTTTTCAAAAATTTTTTAAAAAACTTTCAAAACTATTCCAGACATATGACTACCGGAGTCCTGTTAAGGACCCTTTAGACTACTACTCCTATATAGTGGTATACGTGTGCATTTCCATATTTGTCCAAATTGGACACCAATCCTTTAGAGAATTTTTAACATTTTTCTTATTGAAATATTGATTTTTTCAAAATTTTTTATAAAAAACTTCCAAGACTATTCCAGACATATGACTACCGGAATCCCGTTAGGGACCCTTTAGACTACTACTCCTATATAGTGGTATACGTGTGCATTTCCATATTTGTCCAAATTGGACACCAATCCTTTAGAGAATTTTTAACATTTTTCTTATTGAAATATTGATTTTTTCAAAAATTTTTTAAAAAACTTCCAAAACTATTCCAGATATATGACTACCGGAATCCTGTTAAGGACCCTTCAGACTACTACACCTATATAGTGGTATACGTGTGCATTTCCATATTTGTCCAAATTGGACACCAATCCTTTAGAGAATTTTTAACATTTTTCTTATTGAAATATTGATTTTTTCAAAAATTTTTTAAAAAACTTCCAAAACTATTCCAGACATATGACTACTAGAATCCTGTTAGGGACCCTTTAGACTACTACTCATATATAGTGGTATACGTGTGCATTCCCATATTTGTCCAAATTGGACACCAATCCTTTAGAGAATTTTTAACATTTTTCTTATTGAAATAGTGATTTTTTAGAGATTTTTTTTTCTTTTTTATTAAAATATTGATTTTTTTCAAAAAATATTTTTTTATTTTTCATATTTTTTTAAGTTCTGAAATTTTCGTTTTTCATTTTCTGAAAATTTTAAAGTATTTATTTTTAATTTTTCATGTACTTTCTGTTAAATGCTTAACAGTGCTCTGTTAGCTGCAAAAAGAGCAATGTTAAAAAATGTGGTTTGTGTCTCTGCTAGTTAAATTCGAATTTAACTTCACACACATTAATACTTTTGTCTCAATCGAATCAAATTTTTAACAATAATTTGACATTTTGAAAATAAAAACAAGTAATTGTGCTATATTCGGCTGTGCCGAATCTTATATACCCTTCACCATAGTGTATTTTAAACATCTTTTATAAATTTTAAATTTTTTTTCCCGACTACATTATTATTACATCAAAAGCTAAACAAAAAGAACAACAACAACGCTAAACGAAATAAAACACAAGATACACAAGGCATCTAAACCCGCGGTGGCCTGAAAGAGAATGAATGAAAATACGTGTACTTTGCACTGAAAAAAATTTTATGGTTGTACATATTTGTGCCCTATGCACTTGGTACTCTTTTGTTTTTGTAAATGCGCTTAGCTATAGACAGTTTTCTATAAACTTATATACGCTTAACACTAGCAATACGTTGTTGTTGTTCTTAACAGTATACAAGCAAGAGTAAAACAACAACACTTTCGTATTCAATGCTAGTAAACATTGACGAGACGTAGATTTTGTTTTTGTTTATCGAAAAAACAATGTTTTAAAAAGCACTTGGAAAAATATTGTGTTAGTTTTAAATTTCAAACTTACATTATTCGCATAAAAATTATTGTACAATAACTCACAATCTACTCTCATATAATTGAAAACGTTTTAAATACTTTTTTCTATTCATTAAAAAATATATTTGCAAAACAAAAGGGAAAATTATTTTATTTTAACAAAAAATGCAAATCATATTTTTTTGCTGTGTATTTTTTGTATGTTTGGATTCCAAACATAGCTTGTCTAATAGAATTATTGAAGATTCGGATCTCGCCGATATCTGGGATCCTCTAAAAACTGTCAGACAGACGGACAGACGGACAGACAGACGGGCGGACTCCGCTATCTATAAGGATCCAGAATATATATACTTTATAGGTTCGGAAAATTATATTATAGAAATTACACACGGAATGACAAACTTATATATACCATTCTCACGAAGGTGAAGGGTATAAAAACAATTCTTTTCTGATCGTCAACATAAGTACTACGTGCTCTTGTCGTTATTACTTCTACGAGGTAAAATAATAATAATAATAATAATAAATACAAAGAGATCTACGTCTCATTAAATTTGCAAATATTTTGTTTTATTTCCATAAAATCTTGGGAAATTGTGGTGGAGCTGAACATTTGGTCCTAGCGAACCGGATTTTTGTGTATCATATATGGATTTTTGGCATCTTCACTCCAACATCCCTTGGAAAACATACAGTCCACCGAAGATATATTTATTATTAATTTTTACGAAGTTTCTACGAAATAAGGTACGTACAGTGTCTCTCATAAGTATTTGAATTTAGGTATAGTATGAAAAGAAACCTAATTTAATAACATATTTTGTATGCAAAATTAATAAATTAATTTGTTAAATTGTTTAAACTGTCCTTACCTTTGATATCACGCTTTTGAAAACATTAAAAATCCACATTTACTTAAATTAATTAAGCCTTATTTAAAAAAAGTCCATAAAATTACCTCACAAAAGTATACGAATTTTTTCTGTATTTCATATTTGACTATATTATACGAAACACAAAAATTAGAATATGTTTTTTTGCTACAAATTGTTTTAAGGGTAACTATCAACCGAATGGATATATTTTGGACCATTTGGTCCACAATTTTGGGGAATTTGTACCATCTTTTCATGTAATATCATTAAAATGGCGATTTTTGGCAATATTTGTATTTTTTCTCTTTTTTCCCAGCGATAAAATCAAAATTTGTTATTGGGATTTAATAGATTCCTTCAGGTATCTAAAAATAATATTTTTTGTTACAAGAATCTGTATTAAAACGTTCCAAGATATATTATTGGAATCATTCTTCTATCGCTAATTCAATTTATTGGAACTCAAGTCCATTTTTATAATACTAGGGTCAAAATTTTTCGGGGAAACTTGTCTTCTATATATTGTTTTAGATATCAGCTGTTATACATTTTAAGTTTTTAATATATTGTGGAAGTGTACAACTCCAAAGCATTTATCGAAGAAACGTCATTCAATAAAGTGGAATCATTCTTTTTATAATAAATGGCCTCTAGGCTGAATGCCACCATATAATTATGGTCTAACTCAAAAATATTGATATCTGTTTAAATATTATCTACTATGATCAAAATAAACCCAAAATTTTGAACATACAGTGTTGTTGTAATGGGCAACATAATCATGAATGTTATGAGTAGTAACAACTAAAATTTACTGTATAGGATCACGTTTTGTTAAGGCATGTTTTGGAGTTGTATACCGCTACGATGTCTTGAAAATTTTAAATATATTAGTGCTTATATCTACAATAATATATACTAGCCAAATTTGTCGGAAAATATCGATCCTAGTGGTACGAAAAGGGTGTTAAGATCCAGATAATTTAATTAGAAACAGAAGAACGATACCAAAAATATATCTTGGAATGTTTAAAAACAGATCCTTATAACAAAAATTGTTATTTTTAGACACCTCAAGGAATCTATTAAATCCCAATATAAAATTTTGGTTTTATCACTGGAAAAAGAGAAAAAAATGGCAAATATGGTCAAAAATCGTAATTTTAATGATATTATATGAAAAGATGGTACAAATGCCCTAAAATTGTGGGCCAAATGGGCCAAAAATATATCTTTTCGGTTGATAGTAACCTCTTAAAACAATTTTAAGCAAAAAGACCATTCCATTCTAATTTTTATGTTTCATAAAATATGGACAAACATGAAATACAGGAAAAATTCGAATACTTTTGTGAAGTAATTTTATAGACTTTTTTTAAAAAAAGTTAAATTAATTTAAGTAAATGTGAATTTTTAAAGTTTTAAAAAACGTGATATCAAAGCTAAGGACTGTCAAGACAATTTAACAAATTAATTCATTAATTTTGCATACAAAATATGTTATTAAATTTGGTTTCTTTTCATATAATACCTAAATTCGAATACTTATGAGAGATACGGTAAATATATTTCAATTGTGAGCAAGTGATAAAAAATTCTATAGTTGTTTCGCGAACACACACACACACATATTTTTTGTGATTTTTCAATTTGTTTAACTTGTTGTATTTGTGGATATTTTGCACTAATTGTAACTTTAATTTATATCAAAAAATATTTAAATTCTTTTGATCCTACGGACAATAATTAAAATCGATATTATTGATCATATTATACACTTCACCTTCGTGAGAAGGGTATATACATATAAGTTTGTCATTCCGTTGGTAATTTCTATAATATAATTTTCCGACCCTATAAAGTATATATATTCTGGATCCTTATAGATAGCGGAGTCCGTCTGTCTGTCTGTCTGTCTGTCCGTCTGTCTGTTGAAATCAGTTTTTAGAGGACCCCAGATATCGGCGAGATCCGAATCTTCAATAATTCTATTAGACATGCTTTCGAGAAGATCGCTATTTAAAATCAGCAAAATCGGTCGGTAAATAACGGAGATATGAGCAAAAATCCGAGACAACCTCTGAAAATTTCATCAAAAAATTGTTATAAAAGCAACAACAACACTGCATATAGAAAAAGATGTACAGGTGTGTGTGTAGATGTATTTGGTTTTATTCAGCTGTGTATTTTCTACTAAAATACACAGCAAAAAAATATGATTTGCATTTTTTGTTAAAATAAAATAATTTTCCCTTTTGTTTTGCAAATATATTTTTTAATGAATAGAGCAAGTTCACACAACGTTTTCAATTATATGAGAGTAGATTGTGAGTTATTGTACAATAATTTTTATGCGAATAATGTAAGTTTGAAATTTAAAACTAACACAAATTTTTTCCAAGTGCTTTTTAAAACAATTTTTTTTACGATAAACAAAAACAAAATCTACGTCTCGTCAATGTTTACCAGCAATGAATATGAAAGTGTTGTTTTACTCTTGCTTGTATACTGTTAAGAACAACAACAACGTATTGCTAGTATTAAGCGCATATAAGTGTATAGAAAACACACTGTCTATAGCTAAGCGCATTTACAAAAACAAAAGAATACCAAGCGCATAGGGCTTAGGCAGCCTTTTTTTGGATGCTGTTGGCGTTATTGCGTTGTTATTTTTGTTTTTCTGTTTTTTTCTTTATGTATGTTTAGATGTCTGTTGGTTTAGATGCCTTGTGTATTTTGTGGTTTATTTCGTTTAGCGTTGTTGTTGTTCTTTTTGTTTAGCTTTTGATGTAATAATAATGTAGTCGGGAAAAAATTTAAAATTTATAAAAGATGTTTAACAGTGAATGAGCATAACTTCTGCACTAATTGTCTTTCGAGGACACATACTGCCAGAAGTTGCAAAATAAATAATAATTGTTATATGCAATAATCGACATCACTCGACGCTTCATATACAACATTTAGAAAATTCTGTGGTTGAAAGACCTACTGTTTCTACGGAACAGAACTCTGGTGCGGTTCTACGACCTACTAACTCCCACTACCAACAATCATATACGTCCAATAATGTAACGTCCAATTCACAAGCGTTTCATACTAGTCAAAACCAGTCTGTTCTATTAGGGACAGCTATGGTAAATATAATTCATAATAACAATAAGTATCAGGTCCGCGCTTTAATTGATTCGGATTCGGAATGCTCTTACATTTCTGAACGATTACGGAAAAGGTTAAAACTTTCCACGCATTCTGTATACGCTCAAGTTTCTGGCATCAATAATGTAGTTATTGGAGTTTCTAAATATTGTCCTGTGGAAATTGGTTCCGACTTAGACTCTTCAGTAAACCTTAGTACAAACGCATTTGTTTTACCAAAAATTTCGGGAAATTTGCCTTCAACTTCCGTAAATATCGATATTAAAAAGTTATTGCCAAATCTTCGTTTGGCGGATTCAATTTTTTTAGATAGTAAGCCTGTAGATATTCTTATTGGTGCGGATTTATATCATCGTATAATTTTACCGGAAGTACAGCAAAATATATTAGGGTCATTATTGGCACAAAAAACTATATTTGGATGGATTCTGACAGGACCAGCCAATCCCAGGGACTTTGAATCACATATCGCAAATTTACAATACACTACGTGGTCTAACGCTTCTTAACGTTTGTTTGAATATCACTAAAAATGCTCACAAGAATATATTTACGTCTACTTTAATATACATACTAAATTTAAATACACCACTTTGAGGTTGGGTCATTTATGACCATGCCCCTCTTTAAGGGGCCCAGTTCATGTCTGCTTAAAACCATTCTCCATTTGAGAGCAGTATGTAGTCTGCGAAAAACTACATCCCATAGGCTTTGTCCTATGGGAACCATTATTTTACCAGCCCAGTCTGGTATGATACCTTGTTTTATAAAAAAATATATATTACAAAAAAGAAAAAAAAACATAATAAATCTATAGATCTCAATGTTAATTGTAACACTCTTTAGTGTTGCAAGGTGGCCGGTAATGTTCAAGTTCGATTTATGGTTTACACTAGTTTTGATAACATATGCAAATACTATTTTTTGCGACGTTAGTTTGCCACCAATTTACGTTTTGTAAAGTAAAAAACACTTATTTTCTGATCGTCAACATAAGCACTACGTGCTCTTGTCGTTATTACTTCTACGAGGTAAAATAATAATAAATACAGAGAAATCTACGTCTCATTAAATTTGCAAATATTTTGTTTTATTTTCATAAAATCTTAGGAAATTGTGGTGGAGCTGAACAATACCTGAAGTATGGATACATTTTAATTTCAAGAAATGTTTGAAGCTGGAAAAGATTGCAGTACGCACATTATATTTTCCTGGGTAAAATTCTTATCAAGTTAAATGTTATTTAAAATTACGAAAATAAAAAAAATATCAAGATTTCATTACTATAATCGAATTTTTCAATACCATTTGGAGTTATGGTAACTATTTTTTCGGTTAGTCTACATATAGGCATTTTCACCGAAAAGTCCACCGTGGCTCAAAAACTAAAAGTCATCAAAAATAAAATTTCAATTTCTATTATAGAAAAAGATTAAAATTTTATTAAATTAAAGAGCCCAGAACTTTTCTTAACCACTATGATGAGAAATCGGAATTAAAAGTTACAATAATATTTCAGGCACATTTTTGCACCTTTAGTAGCATTTGCTTTTAATAGTTTTTATTATTTTAAAGGCTAATATTTAAATGAACTTTTATCGGAACACATTTGTTGAAATAATAGTTATCCTAAAACATACAAATATAAAAAGATAAAGGCAAATTTTTGGTTTTCTTTCATAGAATTTTAAATGTCACGATTTATCCCGATAACTCTTTAGTTGGTGTTCAGAAGTATTCAAAACTTTTAATCTAAATCAAGTTTAGGATATAGAACTCAATTTAAAAGAAAAAAAATAATTCTAAGCGGGGTTATTTTTTATAGAATTTCAAAGTCTGTCACGTCACGTCACATCACATAAATTTTCTCAAGTGCAACCATCGAATTGTGAAATATTGTTATTTAAAAAGATGTGATATTTAGGCAATTTATTCAATTAGGTGATAGTTATGATTTTTTAGTTGATAAGTGGAAGAAAAAGCACAGAAATTCAACAAATGATATTTTTAAGAAATGTATAGAAAAAAAGTGATTTTCGGATATCGGCTTTATATGGGCGATATGACCGATTATTGTATTATCATCAGAAGGGTCAGTAGTTGTACATTTGGAAGTTTTTTATGTGTTTGTATTATCAGGATGGCGAAATATTAGTTATATATCCAAGTTTATGGGTATATCAAATGTGGGCTTTGTATGGAAGCTATGCCTAATCATGGACCAATTTTTTAAAAAATTAGGATGAACGATTTTTGTGTATGTCAAAAATATTTGTGTTGAATTTTATGGTCATATAAGCAATTTTAAAAGTTTTATGTTAATTAATGTTAATTCTTATATTATTCTTGTACGGGAACTATTTTCAACTAAAATGTTATTAAATAGTCGAAATATTTCTCCGATTCCAAAAACTTTCAACAATGTCCGTCCAAAATAAACCTATGGACTAATTAATTTTCAATAATATTGCAAATTTCATCAATGGGAATTTTTGTCACATGTCACGTCACGTCACACATAACGGCTTGTACAAAAAATCTGAAAACAATTTTTTAGTTCTAAAAGCTGAAAAACAATCAATAAATTACTATAAAAAAGGTTTTAACCAAATAGCCAGGTGAAACTCGCAGATTTATACATGTTTGTCAAAAAAGAAATAAGCAACTTCTATTTCTGTCAGATCACGTCACTACTTATATCTTATGGAGCTATTGAAGCCCTATATAAAAATATAAAAAATATATAAGTATATATATATTTTTCATCTCTTTTAAACGTACGACCAAAATAGTACTGAAATATTCGGCTATTACAATCGATTGATGTGATAGTTGTCGTAACTGACCAAATTCGATTGGCGACAAATTCTGTTGCCACAACGAAACTGTTTTCTCTGTGTAGCTGTTTCCTAAAACTTGGCCGATGGCCGATCCTAAAAAAAATGGTAGACAGGCTTTGATTCGTAAAAACTTACTTATACCGAATTTCATCGCTATACTCACATTTTTCGGCCGGTAAGGAGCTTTAAAGTTAAATTCTGAAGAGGACTTTTTATGGAGGGTAGGGTCAATTATGGACCGATCCACATAAAATTTCACAAAGACCTTTTGTCTATCATGGAACTTTTGTGTGTCGAATTTTATTGCTATATTCGTATTTTCATGCCAGTAATGAGCATTTAAATCATTTTTTGAAGGGAATCTTATAAGTAGGGTCAATTATGGATGGATCCATATAAAATTTAGTAGATTTTGACTCGCATGAAACTTATGTGTATGAATTTCATTGCTATATTCTTATTTTTAAGCTTATAATGAGTGTTGTAGTGATTTTCCGAAGTGGACCTTATATGGGGGGTAGGGTCAATTATGGTCCGATCCTAAAAAAATGGTAGACAGGTTTTGATTCGTAAGACACTTACTTATACCGAATTTAATCGCTATAATCGCATTTTTGGGCCGGTAATGAGTGTTAAAGTCATTTGCTAAAGGGGACCTTATATGGGGGGTAGGTCAATTATGGACCGATCCTAAAAAAAATTGTAGAAAAATTTTGGCTTATATAAAACCTCTTTATGTCGAATTTCATCGCTATGCTCGTGGTTCTAAAGCAGCAGTTAAAGCTGTTTTCTGGAGGTCCTCTTGTATGGAGGCTATTCGAAAAAGTGAACCGTTAGCAATTATCGTTAACTTTAGGTCAGTCTAAACAGAATGTTAGGGCGCAATTTATACGGACAGAATCCTATCTCTTGAGAAATCCTGTCATCAAGAATATGTATGATGACGTCGTTAGGGAATATTTAACTTTAGACCATATGCATCCTTCTTCTTGCTACCTGCCTCATCATCCTGTTATTAAATTGGACAGAAAGACTACAAAATTACGGGTGGTTTTCAATGCGTCGAATAAAACGTCTCACGGCAACAGTCTTAACGATTGTTTATTTGTGGGACCCACATTACAGGCAGATCTCGTTTTCCTGATTTTACGTTGGCGCTTTTTTAGGTTTGTGTTTAATTGTGATATAACACAAATGTATAGGCAGATTAGACTTGATAGTTCTCATACTCCATTTCAACGAATTTTGTTTCGTGATTCTCCGACGGAGGAAATTCAAGAGTATGAGTTACAGACTGTAACCTTGGGTGTAAATTGTGCACCTTATCTTGCCATCCGTACTTTGGTACAATTGGCTGAAGATTCCGAAGCTGAGTACCCTCTAGCGGCGAAAATACTTCGGAAATGTATGTACGTCGATGACGTACATACACGAGATCCCAACCGCTTTGATCGCGCGAGATCAACTTATAGCGGCATTAGCATCAGCGGGGTTTGTTCTTAGGAAATGGACTTCGAATGAGAAATCCATCTTATCTGGTATACCCGTTGAGCATTTAGTAGATGCCAAACTATTGACATTTATTGAGTCAAGTAGCTCAAAAACTCTTGGGTTACAGTGGAATGCTTATTCTGACTCGTTTTATTTTAATGTGGATCGTATTTCGATGCGATGAAGTCACACAAAAAGAGAGTTACTATCTATAATAGCTAGATTATTTTACCCTGTTGGATGGTTAGGACCATTCATTATTGTCGCTAAGATGATAATGCAGAAGGTTTGGCAAGACCAGATATATTGGGACGCATCTCTTAAGCCCGCTACTGAAGCCGAATGGCAAAAATTTGCTACTTCATATCATGAAGTAAACGACATTCAGATTCCTAGATGTGTTAATTATATACCTAATTCTACAGTGGAGCTTCATGTCTTTTCAGATGCATCTGAAAAAGCCTATGCAGGGGTAATTTATGCTAGAGTCGAAAGACCTAATGGCGAAATTTATACCCATTTGTTAACTGCTAAAACAAAAGTAGCTCCCATCAAATCAATTTCTCTACCACGACTTGAACTCTGTGGTGCAGTTCTTGCGACGGATCTTTTAAAATCCGTATTATATGAAATTGACATCCCATTATGTCAAATATATTGTTGGACTGATTCTACAATCGTCCTTGCTTGGCTGAAAAAGGACCCTTGTTCATGGGCAACCTTTGTAGCCAACAGAGTTTGTAAAATTCAGGAAGTGGTCGGAAGACATAATTGGCACCATGTCAAATCTTACGAAAACCCAGCAGACTTGGGAAGTCGAGGTATTTCACCCTCTGATTTGACACAGAACAAACTATGGTGGCATGCTCCAAATTGGCTTCGGGAAAAAAGCACTACCTGGAATCTAGGAAATTTGTCTTTATTAGATACGGACTTAGAGGCTCGTGCAGTAAAATCTCATGCTTCATTTTTTTCGAATTATGAAGACATTCTTGAGAGATTTTCTTCTCTTGATAGGGCAATGCGAGTGTTAGCCTATGTATTTAGATTTTTCTATAATACTCACCCGGCTCATAGGAATCGAAATTCCTTTGAGACTACTATTGTGACAAACATTGAGAAAGTAAAACTACGATTGGCAGTTTTGGCTCAAAAAGTAAATTTTGTCGAAGAATACCAATGTCTTTTGGATAAAAGACCACTATCTTCGAAAAGTCCTTTATTGACTTTGAATCCATTTCTGGATAATGAGGGTGTTATGAGACTTAATGGTCGTTTGACAAAATCACCTTCGTTAGTCTATACCGAACGGCATCCCATATTGTTGCCATATTCATGTCGCTTTACCCGTCTTTTGATTGAGTTCGTACATACGATTTCTATCCACGGTGGAAATCAGTTAATGCTCAGGATCTAAGGATCGAATATTGGGTACCCCGACTAAAAACACTAGTTCGAGCTGTTATTAATCGATGCAAACGGTGTATTCTTGACCGTAAGCGCACCCGTACCCAAATAATTCCAGCATTACCCCCCGAACGAACTCAGATAGGCCGACCATTTACGACAACTGGAGTCGACTTTGCTGGGCCTTTTGATATAAGAAACTTAAATAGTAGATCGTGTCAAACTTTAAAGGCCTACGTTTGTATTTTTGTCTGTTTTGCGACTAAGGCCATTCATTTGGAAGTCACTTCAGATTTATCAACTGATAGATTTCTGGCTGCTTTTAATCGGTTTATATCGAGACGAGGTTGTCCCACTACTATGTTTTTCGACAACGGAACGAACTTTGTGGGAGCTTCTCGTGAAATAGAAAGGGATTTTAGAACATTTTTGTCAGAAAGTCGTGCTCGGATGTATTCCACTTACGGTATTAATGGACTAACATGGCGATTTATTCCAGCGGGCGCTCCTCATATGGGAGGCTTATGGTAAGCGGGAGTTCGAAGTTTTAAACTTAATTTCCGTAAAGAAGCTAAGTCCGTGAAAAATACCTTTGAGGAATTATCGACGGTTCTCGCAAGAATTGAGGCTTGTCTCAATTCGAGACCGTTGTGTCCTATGAGTGATGATCCGAATGAGCCAGTAGCTCTTACGCCTGGTCATTTTTTGATTGGATCACCCATCCTTGCTCCACCGGAGCCTTCTATTTACGAATCTCCAATCAGTCTCATAAATAGATATATGAAAGTTAAAGCTCTCACCCATCATTTCTGCAAACGATGGACGGAAGAATATCTTTCAAATCTTCATAAAAGATATAAATGGAAATACCCTGAACGAGACATAGCTGTAGGTGACTTAGTAGTTATAAAAAATGAACCAATGTCTCCGACTTCCTGGAAACTTGGTAGAGTCGTTAAAACTTATCCGGGAAGTGATGAACACGTTCGCGTGGCTGACATACGAACAGAAAATGGCATAATAAAGCGACCAATCACAAAATTAGTTGTTTTGACTAATGAAACTTTATAAAATTAATATTAAATAATTTTCCTTGTTCCTAGTACCATGGAAGCTTTAACCATTGCAATGGAAGATGCGCTCTTAGAGTCCGACAAGGAAGTAATGGAGGTAGAGGACCAAGGATCTAAGGTGGCTACAGTAGCTGATCCAGCCCCTATTCCAGCCCCTGCTACGATTCCGGATCCAGTTCCTGCTCCAACACCATCTCCAACACCATCGCTAACCCCTACTTTGGTATCTGCTTCAGCATCAGAGTTGCTTGCCTTAAAAGTCGCTTCGGTTGAGAAGTTTTCTAAATCTACGGATCCAGACCCGGCAGCAGCTCCCACACCCGCAAAGGCATCAAATGTGGAATCCTCGGGCTCGAATGTATGTAAACAGTGTAGAGGAAGACACCCGCACTCACCAGGAAAAAGTCAAAAGAAGAAAGGCGCGAAACCTAAACCTCCTACTTCAGCGCAGGCAAAAGCGAAATCTATGCCCTATCCCGTCCAGACTTCTCTTGTGCCATAAAGACATTCTATTAACCTGTCTCCGACCTTAAAGGTAAATTTGTTGATAGGTAACCGTCGAATTTTGGTCCGAGCGGTTTTAGACCTGTGTTCTCCGGCCAATCTCCATATTGAGAAAGTAAAAACCATATTTAATTGTGCTGTGAATGTTATTTATTCATGGGTACAGTCGAGAGACTGAAAAAAATCCTCCTGTGGGACTTCGGTTCTATGGGGAAATTCGAGAGACTTCTTAAAAATCCTCCTGTGGGACTTTGGTTCTATGGGGAAAGTCGAGAGACTTCTTAAAAATCCTCCTGTGGGACTTCGGTTCTATGGGGAAAGTCGAGAGACTTCTTAAAAATCTAAGCAGGTCCTTTGACCTTTCGTCGATAATTTTAAAATTTGAAAAAATAATAATTATGAAAAAAAATTGAAAAGAAAACATAATAAGGAGTGAGATCGAAAAATTCTTAACACACGTTTTTCATTACATTTTTCAACCAAAGTATTATTTAATTTTTTTTTTTTTTTTGATCAAGTTACCTTTGAAAAACATGTCAGTTATTATGTGTAATGTCAATAATATTAATTTTTTTGTTAATCTGATTAAAATGAGTGACCAGAAAAAAGTGCGTACTGAAATTATTAAATATTTTCAACTAAACCCAACTTGGTCTTACAAAAAGTTGGCCAAGCATACAAAGGTCTGCCGTCAAACTGTTTCCAATGTTATTAAACAGTACCGGGAGAACTTGTCAGTTGATAGAAAACCTGGTTGAGGTAGAAGGAATGGTCCACATGATGTTTCTAAAGCCAAAAAAAAAAATAGAACGCATTTTCAAAAGAGCTCCCAACATATCCGGTAGGAAAGCAGCTCGGTTAGCTCAGTGCTCGGACTATTTGGTACGAAAAGTTAAAGCTAATGCAGGTTTAAAAACATACAAGGCTCAAAAAGTTCCTGACAGGAACGCTGCTAAACATTTAGAGGCCAAAAACAGAGCACGGAAATTGAAGTCAAGTTTTATAAAAAAAATATTCTTGCTGCATAATGGATAACGAAACGTATGTTCTGGCAGATTTTTCGCAACTTCCAGGTCAAAAGTTTTATGTTGCTGATGCTCGAGGGAATGTTGAAGAAAAGTTTAGGACCCAAAAACAGACAAAATTTCCCAGAAAGTTCTTGGTATGGCAAGCAATATGCAGTTGCGGGAAAAGAAGCCAATCATTTGTTTCAACGGGCTCTATAAATACCGAAATTTACATCAAGGAATGTTTACAAAAAAGGATGCTTCCATTCATAAGACTTCATAATGTGTCCACTTATTTTTGGCCTGACTTGGCATCCTGTCACTATGGTAAACAAGCCCTTGAGTGGTACAAGAACAATAATGTGGTATTTGTACCAAGAGAGGCAAATCCTCCAAACTGCCCGGAGCTAAGGCCAGTGGAGAGATATTGGGCTCTTGTTAAAAGAGAATTGAAGAGTACAAAAAAGGTGTCCAAAAGTGTGGTAGATTTTAAACGGAGATGGACTACATGTTCGAGCAAAGTGACAGAAAGCACTATAAAAACGTTAATGGAAGGGTTTCCGAAAAGGGTTCAAAATTTCATCACTAGTGATTAAAACTATAAAAATATTTTTTTTTTGTAAATTGTAATAATAATTTGAATCAAATAAAAAAAATAAAGCTGTAAGTTTAGTGGTTTCTTTTTTATAAACATATATGTATGTTAAGAATTTTTCGATCTCACTCCTTATAAATAGATATATAATAATGGGAAAAAATGTACACACAGAAAAAAGATTGATTGGAAATCGGCTACTATGATAAATATTTTGTTAAATTAATTAAAATTCTATTGCTGTTATTAAAAATCTGTAAAATTAACAAATTTTCTATATTCAGTACTAAAAAACCATAATTATAATCGAATGGTGGTTTTAACAATTTTCATATCAATAATTTGAACTGAATTGTATCGATTATTAAATTTTTTTGTAAATTCAGTAAATGAAGCAGATTTTAATTTAGAATTAAATCGTCAGAACATCAAATATTAGTCGTTGCAACTGAAAAATAGTAGAGAGTAAAAAATATTGAGCACTTCAACCAATTATCAATGGAAACATTATTTAAAATTGAATGATGATTAGAGGAACTAAATTCGAAGTTCACAACCAATAAGTTGGTGATTTTAGTTGACGTTTATAAAAATATATAAAATAAAATGAATTTATATTTAAAAAAAAGCCAAATTAAATTTGCGGATAAATAAAATCGGAAAGATCGGATAGAAAAGGTAATGTTTAATATGTTTTTTATCTTCTAATATATTTTGTGTTATTTTAGTTTTCATAATTTTACAGCTGCGGAAATGTAGTACTCCTTTGGACATGTTGGACAGGATGAAGAGCAAAATTTCCGACATATAAACATCAAATTTTCATTATCAACCATCAACTTATATATCTATATAAGTTTTGTAAGCTTATTCATTCATATTTTATTGTAAATATTTTAAATAAAATTAAATATATTTTAAAATACACAAAATCCACAAATTTGTTTTCAATAAATAATATTTCAGTTGCAAATACCAATAATTTCAAACCACATTACCGAATAAATAACAAAAATAGTTATGTACACCATATATTAAGTTATAGTAACCGAATTTTTCAATAATTACAATCGAATTTTGGTATAGTTGTGAGAACCGACTGAATTCGATTGGAAACAAATTCGGTTATCACAACGAATCTGTTTTCTCTGTGTATATATGTATAAGTTTATCCTAGATTTATTAACCTTTATTTCTCATTTGTTGTTGCAACTAACTTCGTCGTTGCAAGGTGGCCGGCAATGTTCATTTTAGAAATTAATTTGAAACCCTATTTTCTATTCCCTTTGTACTACGTTAGGATTTATCTAACTACTTCTTTTTTCATCTTTGAAAAAGTGTAGAGATAAATTCTAACTAGTAAAACCGCTAACGGTATAAAGTAATTCGCAACTAGTTGCATAGTTTTTTTTTTGTTTTTTAAAACACTTGTTAAGTGAACGCCATTACAACCACTTGGTTTAGTGCACAACCCCTATTGAGAATCTTGAAGGTAATTATAAATTTAATAAATAAACTTTTTATTGAAAAAACATAACTTTTTCTTGTCTTTTTATTTCTTTTTTTGCACACACACAATCATTTGGTCCTTCGAGCCGGATTTTTGAAGCCGGATTATTGAAGCACTAAGATTAATTTTCTTATTTTTGTTTTTTCTTAAGATCGCCATCTTTTCTTCGAAAGAAAAAACCACCACCATTTCAATCACCAACATCAATAAAAACTTTGGATTAATAAGGTGCGTAATCTTTAAATTTGAGTGTTATTATTAAAAAGTGCATACAAAAGAATAAATATAAAAGAAAGACAAAAGAAAAAAGTCTTGTTTATTAAATTTATATTAACACATACACAGAAATCTTTCTTGTGTGCTATTGTGATTGATAGATTTGCCAACTGTTTTTTGTTTGACATTAGTGACTACCTTTTTGTCAGTGCCTTATATATCTACCGTGCATTTGTTTACATAAACGGACAGACATAGTAAAGATAAAATTAAAAAATTCTTAAGAAAGTTCGAAAAAATAAATTTAATAAAATCGTGTGTGAAAAATATTAATTAAATAATAACAAATAAAATATAAAAATAAATATAATAACAAATAAAACAAAGAAGAAGTGAAATAAATAAAGAATTTTATGTTTATGTACCTTGTACATAATCTTTAATCCGGTTTGAGTTGTTACCCTACGGTCGGTCAATTTGACTAATATAAAATTTCATTATTTAAATATTTTTTCACGGTTTTTAATAAAATTTGTTTCAAATTTAAAAATTTTATTAAATTATTTGTTTCTTTGTGCAATTTAAATACGTTACGTAATAATAAATCGTCATAGATTGAAGTCTTTTAAATAAAGATAAAATTAAATTGAATTAAATTATTAAATTTATTTATTAAATCGCTTTTATATCAAAATAACTATGTCTGTGCCTGCTCTTGCTCTCTTTATTAGAGCTTCTGATGCTCTCATAAGCTTTGAAGCTAATGTGAACAATCTTAGGGAAGAAAGACTCACTGTTTTTAGTTTAGAGGTTCATTCCGATGAATTGAAGCTTTTAATGAACGAGTTAAGTCAACCTATCAGACATATTTGGACTATTTAGCTACTTCGGACACAACAGAACCTGATGATATAGATGTCGTCTCATCACTTATAATGCATTCGTTAACTGTTTATCGAATATTAAAGAACGATTGTATACGTATGCCCAAGCTCAAAAGACTAGTGATTCTCCAGTAGTTAGCCAGAACTATACGGAAACTCACCATAGTTTAGTAGTACCGCCCTGTGATGTTGAGACCTTTGACGGAGATTATCTTTCTTGGCCCGCTTTTAGGGATCTATTTACTGTTTTATACGTAAATAATACTCGTCTTACCAACATAGAAAGGATGTGTCATCTTATACGTAAGACTAGTGGTGATGCAAAGGAAATAGTAACTAAATATCCTATTTCGCATTTAGGATTTGATATGGCGTGGAATAGCCTTAGGGCTGCTTATGAAAATCCACGTATGTTGGTTAAGACATTAGGGAAGTCCCACAATCGAAAAAATTATCGACTCCAAAGGTGAAGGCGCACCATGCCACTTCATCTTCTTCTCTTTCTTACATTTTATGTAAGAATCAAAGCCATTTTCTACGGGATTGTAAGAGATTTAAAAAACTTTCGGTAATGGACAGATTCTCGACTATTAAGAAACATCACTATTGCATTAATTGTTTGTCACGAAATCATGAAGTAAAAGATTGTAAGAGTCTGCATTGTTGTTCTATTTGTAAAAAGAAGCACAATACTATGTTACATAGAAATGTGCCTCCTTCAGAAGATTCAAATGGAACTTCTAGAACTTTTAATTCGGGTCCGAGCACAAGTGCTTTATCACAAGCTGCTCTATCTATACCCACAGTTTCTTCTCAAGTAGCAACATCTAACAGCTCTAGCACTTCAGCTCCTATTAATAGACAGGCGTTTTATACTTCGCAAAACCAAACAGTATTGTTAGGAACAGCGATGGTGAATATTTATCACCAGGGTATGACGTACCCAGCTCGTGCTCTCATTGACCCTGCTTCGGAAACATCGTTTATTTCCGAAAGAGTACAAAATCGTTTAAAAATTTTGACGCAATCGACGAATGCTCAAATATCTGGTATCAACCAGGCGAATTCTGTAATATCAAGGAAATCGTGTTCCATTTATATTGGCACGCCCTTGGACTCTTCAATTGTTTTGAGTACAGTAGCTCTCGTTTTGCCAACGATCTCTGGTAATTTACCCTCAATTATTATATCGAATGAGTATCGAAATGATTTGCCAAATATACTTTTGGCAGATACTAACTTATTTGATTCTAAACCAGTAGATCTGCTCTTAGGGGCAGATTTATATCCACGAATTTAGAAATTTTAGAAATTAATTTGAAACCCTATTTTCTATTCCCTTTGTACTACGTTAGGATATATCTAACTACTTCTTTTTTCATCTTTGAAAAAGTGTAGAGATAAATTCTAACTAGTAAAACCGCTAACGGTATAAAGTAAAACACTTGTTAAGTAAACGCCATTACAACCACTTGGTTTAGTGCAAGAAAAAACATAACTTTTTCTTGTCTTTTTATTTCTTTTTTTGCACACACACAAACACAATACTATAAAGTTTTTTCTTAAATATTAGAAAATATTTTTATGTGAAATAGTCTTCTTTATAAAGAAAATAAGTTTATTAAATTTATGCTTTTGAGTTTTTTAAATGAATTCAAGAATTCATACGTTCTAATGAAACTAGTGTATAACTACCCAGCAAAAAAGTGAGGAAAAAGAAGTAGAATTTTAACCACAAATAACATAGTTGCAGTACTTCAAATTTGGTGAAAAACCTATGAATTTTACATAAGCGTGTCATTGGAGGGATGTTGTTCATTTTTGACAACTATTAACTACATCTAATCTTATTCATAGATGCAATAAAAATCCGATATTTTGATATCAAAAATAAACCGATCTATTCCCTTTGTACTACGTTAGGATATATCTAACTACTTCTTTTTTCATCTTTGAAAAAGTGTAGAGATAAATTCTAACTAGTAAAACGCTAACGGTATAAAGTAAAACACTTGTTAAGTGAACGCCATTACAACCACTTGGTTTAGTGCAAGAAAAAACATAACTTTTTCTTGTCTTTTTATTTCTTTTTTTGCACACACACAAACACAATACTATAAAGTTTTTTCCTAATCTTATTCATAGATGCAATAAAAATCCGATATTTTGATATCAAAAATAAACCGAATTGGTTCGATGACATCCTTATGTTAATTTCATTCGTACTTAATATGTACTTAATATGATGTACTTAATATGTCATTTGTAATGACTTTTCTACATCTATTTCCTCACTTTTAACTGGGTTTTCATTTGTAAAAGCGAAAAAATATATAGTCGCATTTTTAGATGTGATTAATATGTCGTTTGTAAAGTATGACATCAATTATTTTTGCTGGGTATGTATTGTTTAAAAACTTATTAGAAATACTTAAGAAACACAACACTATTCCTCAAACTGGATGTAGAAGTAAAAGCGATATCATTATTTTCAAGATTTATTTTCTGAAATCTGAAATGTTTTTTAATGAACCCATTCTAAAAGTAGCTTAATCAGAACAACTTATTACATACAATGTTTCTGAAATATTGTTATAAAATCATCCAATAAATATTCTTCATTATAGAAAATTAAGAAATTAATACAAAAAGTAAATTTATTATAAAAAATATTTAATTTTGCATAAGATATTGTTGTGAAATTGTTATATACATATTCAATATTATAGAATCCATTAATTTTATAACCAGTGGCTAAAGTCAATTTTATAAGGAAACCAGTAAGAAGTTATAGTCGGGCAAGGCCGACCATATAATACCCTACACCTGTATACGAATAAAGTGTGATTTAGTTTTCCTAATAAAGCATTTAAGTTGAATTGTACCTTGAGTTAGATATACTGAATCCATTTATAGATTAATAAAACTGTGGATATTTAAGGAAAATTTTTGATGGGGGCTTTTAAGAGGGGCTAGGGTCAAATGAGGCCCTATAATTATAAAGTTCATCAGTGTCATCAAGACTAGTATAGAACTTGGTTTTGCAGGTTTTTGTCGAGATACGAGTATATTAAACTGTTCAAACATATTTGAACATAGTTTAAAATCTAATTTTGGTGCATGTGTTTGGTCATTAAAACTATTTGATTAGTTCACTTGAGTTATAAATAAATATTTATCGGTTAAATTCTTTATGACCTTTAGTAATGATAAGAATGGTAGCACAGCACTAAGATGCACATTAATTCTCTTGTTTATGTAACGCATAGACATTATGAGATATAATTAGAAATAGATCATATTCTTATCACTAGCGCACTTGAAAACCCACCCTTAAAAGGGAATATGAAATTGATAAGATTGAATGCATAAAAAGAGTGCATGAGGTCTTATCTTAGTTCTAAGTTAGTTTTAAGATTTTGTTTTATTAGTTCTTAAGTTTTTAGTTTTTAAAATAAATTTAGTGTTATTCAAGATTCGTAAGAGTGCTTTACAACCACTCGCGGTCTTGTAACATTCACCGGTAAATTTTGTATTTTTACTTAATACATTTTTTACATTTGGTCCTTCGAACCGGATCAGTGCCGTGGCCAGGTTCACTGTTCGTGAAAAAAGCGTCAATCTCGGCTTTGACAGAGATTGAATTAGCAACAGCTAATTTTAAATTTAATAATAATTTAATAATAATTATATATGAAAAGTATATTAAAAAATAAATAAAAAGTATATAAAAAAGAAGTATACAATATGTCGACAACAATAGAAGAAGACCTAGAAACTAGGCTAGGAAAGTACATGGAATCCACGATAATCTCCATTAAAGAAACGATGAGAGATGAGTTAAAAAGAGCTCTAAGAGAGCCTGAAAATGCTCAGAAAAAGCAAAAAGTTCCAAGAGAGCTAAAACTGGCTTCAATGCCAAAAGAGGTTCCAAGAGAACCGAGAGAAGCTTCAAGAGAGCTAGAGGATGCTCCAAAGAAGGACAAGGCGCCAAAGGAGGTTCCAAGAGAACCAGTAAAAACTCCACGAGAGTTAAAGATGACTCCACGAGAGTCAAAAAATGCTCCAAGAGAGCAAAAAATCTCTATAAAAAAGAGATAATGAATGCTCCACGAGAGCTGGAAATGGCATCAATGCCAGAACAGGGTTCAAGAAACCAAGAAAAAACTCCACGTGAGTTAAAAAGTACTCCAAGGGAGCATAATGAAGACTGTTGCGATGAAAAGAAGGAGGTAACGGAAAATTATGACGATGATCAAACGGTGGTTGCCGTTGAAGAAGATTATCTGCAAGAGGAAGATACTAATCCTAAACAACAAAAAGAACAGTATAAACAAAACATAGAAGTGTTTAAGAAGGTAACATTTAATCTATGCGTGTTGCTATCGTGGTGAACATGAATTTCAAGAATGCCCAAAATTTGCTTCTCTTTCACATGAGAACAAATTTTGGGAAATTGAAAAGAAAATGGGAAGATCAAGAGAAGGTATAAGCGGAGTTGTAAATTTGTTTAATTCTGTAAGCGATATTGACGAAAAAATTATACAGTTGAGCAACTCTATGAAGCAATTGGAATATTGCTATTCTCAGTGCGGTAAGTTCGAAATGGACATAATGATTCAGTGGCACAGATCAAATGTCGAATACGAAAAAGTACTCCAATTGCTAAGGCAGAGAAGAGCAAAAATTAGTAAAGAAGCAGAAGACGAGAATAATGAATCTTATTACAAATACAGATTTATTTTAACAATTGAACACTCTGAAGAAACCGATTCAGTTAGTGGTTTGTCTGATGTTCCTGCTAACATTTCCCCGGCAAGTCCTCACTATGGAGGATGTTATGATGGTGACAACATATTCTTGGGTGCTTCTGCTCAATATGGTGTTCATGAATCAATCGTTGAAGAAGCCGTGAGAAATGAAGTTGGAGCTAATGAAGAAGATAAAAGAGGGGAGTACTGGTGTTGTTTTGGAAACTCCTCTTGCTGTAATTGATGTTTCGAGCGCTTATTATGATACTATAGTTGATGAAAAAGATGCACTAGGTAAACAACTCAACAATATCAACACTGAAGTTAAATATGCCACTGAAAATGCTAATAATAATGCTGATGAAACTAATACTATTGATATTAGAACTGAAGCCAACATAGACGATGCGTCTTCTACTAAAGCCTGTGCAAATGTGTGTATTAAAGCCAATAATGAAAATGCCGATGATGACAACGATGCTAAAGGAAATAATGGTGATGATAAAATTGCCTGTAATAAAACTGGGGCTATCGATAAAGAAGGAAGTGCCGAATTAGCCGAAGATGTTACTATCGATGCTGGTGACGAAACGTTATCTTACGCAAACAAAGATAATAATCCAGCAAATGAAGAAGAGTATCTTGATGGAGATTTAGAATTGAAGAAAGCGAGCCGGGAGAAGAGAGCTAAGCTGTGGTTGTGGGTTCCTGGCTACTACTGCTACAAGTATAGGAAGAGAAAGTCATGCAAATAATTCTGTACCGGTTCATTATACATAAGTATTCATAAATTACTGTTACATATTTAGACAAAATAATTATACATATATTTAGTATTTCCCCTGGCAGAATGTTCAAACATATTTGAACATAGTTTAAAATCTAATTTTGGTGCATGTGTTTGGTCATTAAAACTATTTGATTAGTTCACTTGAGTTATAAATAAATATTTATCGTTTAAGTTCTTTATGACCTTTAGTAATGATAAGAATGGTAGCACTAAGATGCACATTAATTCTCTTGTTTATGTAACGCATAGACATTATGAGATATAATTAGAAATAGATCATATTCTTATCACTAGCGCACTTGAAAACCCACCCTTAAAAGGGAATATGAAATTGATAAGATTGAATGCATAAAAAGAGTGCATGAGGTCTTATCTTAGTTCTAAGTTAGTTTTAAGATTTTGTTTATTAGTTCTTAAGTTTTTAGTTTTTAAAAATAAATTTAGTGTTATTCAAGATTCGTAAGAGTGCTTTACAACCACTCGCGGTCTTGTAACATTCACCGGTAAATTTTGTATTTTTACTTAATACATTTTTTACATAAACATAATTATAAACTTAAAATTCCTATTTGGCGGGTTCATTTCTATGGGGCCTAGGTGAAATAATGGACCGATGTTAACTATTTTCAATAAGCTTTGTCTACAGTACCATAAAAGATCACGTGCCAAATTTCATTGAATTATCTCAAAAATTACAAGCCCTATTCGGGGTACAGTAGAAGATCATGTACCAAATTTCATTCAATTATCTTCAAAATTGCCTGTAGTTTGATTACAAGGTTTTCATGGACGGACAGACGGACATAGCTAATCGACTCAAAAAATAATTCTGAGCCGATTGGTATACTTTAAGGTTAGGATATAGGACTAATATTATTGTGCGTTACAAACATCAGCACAAACCCAATATACCCTCCCCACTAAAGTGGTGTAGGGTATAAACATACATATTGTTTAAGCGAGTTTTGTTGCGAGCTGAATTTTGGTAATTGCTCCTTTTAATGAATAATACTATTTTTAACAACGTTAGAATCTAATGCCAATATTATACATCTTTGCTGGAAGATTCTAACGAGTAAACCGTTAACGGTACTTAAATATTGTTTGCCACCAAATTAAGCTTGTTTTTTTACACGGTCTTAAGATATTGATGTTGTCTACGACAAGCACTACGTGCACATTATCTTTTACATAAAAAACCTGCAAACCTTCTACGAGGTAATATTTGGCTTTAAATAAAAGAGATCTACGTCTCATAAAATTTGAAACTTTATTTTGTTTTATTTTCATAAAAACTTGGACAAATTGGATTGATGCCAAACACATATATTAAAATATTAATATTGTAAAAATGCAGTACCAAACTTAACAATAATAGTTTTATATACAGTATTGTTCGAAACATAAGCAACTTTTTTGGCATTGTATACAAAGTGCTATATTTTCTATTTTAATCGATTTATTCAAAATTATATAATTGATAATAATAACATTATGTGTCTACATTATAATAACAACAACAAAACTTTAATTCCATTTCGCTGTGAGTTACAACAAAATAATAACTGAATTATAGCTGTTCGAAACTTAAGCAACTTTTTGATGTTCTTATGGAAATCGTTGGTTCTTTTGAGTTCCAAACACCTTTATGGAATATATTATTTACTAGTGTAGTTAGTAATTAATCCCAAGCGGATTTTAAGCCATTCGCAAGCTGCAATGTTTTCTAAAACTGCGAGTTTCGACCCAGCGTTTCAGAATGCCGAATAGCATCTCTAGGGGACTTCAGTCGGGAGATTTTGATGGACAATCAAATAATTTTGGTCGCGTTACTCGATAACTACTCTTAGATCAACTTTTCCAAAGGTTTTGGTTCATTATTATGCTGAAAATCGCAATAAAGTAAGTTGTTCTGTTCGTTGTTCTCAATCATATAATTCATTTTGTTTGCGAAAAACGTCCCAAGAAGAAAAACAATCCAACTCTGTTTGTATTTCAACATCAGGAATAACCCTTCTCTTCAAAAATCATGGCCACACCCTTAAATTTTTGCTCTCCATTCATTATTGGGCCTTCAGCCTTTGAGCCTCACATACTTTGCTGAATTTAAGAAGGAAAATGTGGACCCGTTTATAAATAAAACTGTTGTTTATTAGTCTTGCGTAATCTATTTCAATATTCTACCCAAAATTGTACAGAATTTGTAAAAAAATCGAATTTCTTTAAGTAAATTCTGTGCCATGTCACTGCGGGATTCATATGCGGTTACATGATCGTACATTAAAGGCTTAAAAAACATGGAGGTCAAATAATTAAGGTTGTGGGTAAGATTTTTGGTGAGTAGAGAAAGTCCTGATGTTGAAATGCAAATAAAATTGGATTGTTTTACTTTCTGTGACATTTTTGGCCAACAAAATGAACCATAGGATTAAGTACATTGAACAGAACAACTTACTTTATTGCGATTTGTAGCATGATAATGGACCAAAACCTTTGGAAAAATTGATCTAAGATTAGTTATCGAGTAATAGGGCCCAAACTCTTTGATTGTCCATCAAAATCTCCCAACTCAAGTCCCTTAGAGATGCTGTTCGGCATTCTGAAGCCCTGGGTCGAAACTCGCAGTTTTAGAAAACATTGCAGCTTTCGAATGGCTTAAAATCCGCTTGGGATTAATTACGAACTACACTAGTAACTAATCTATTCCATAAAGGTGTTTGAAACTCAAAAGGAACAAAGAATTTCATAAGAAGATCAAAAAGTTGCTTAAGTTTCGAACAGCTATTTATGGAGTTAATTCAATTATTATTTTCTAGTAACTCACAGCGAAATGGAATTAAAGTTTTGTTGTTGTTAGTATAATGTAGACACATAATATTATTATTATCAATTATATAATTTTGAATAAATCAATTAAAATAGAAATTATTGCACTTTGTATACAATGCCAAAAAAAGTTGCTTAGGTTTCGAACAATACTGTATATACTAAAAATAAATTGGCCCGAGGCAATGTCGTGAGCAGGGATGGCAAAATTGGTACTATGGTACTTTTTTGATACTATTTGATGTGCAAAAGTACCGTGATACTTCCGAGTCTTATTTGATACTTTCAGAGCTACATATAACGCCCATTCTAATTTAAAAATGTATAAATATATTTCAGAAATTACAAAAGTTTAGCAAAAAAAATATTTTAGTACTTTGGATTGTAAGAAAGCTTTAACTGAATACTCTCCCAGAGGTAGGTTTCACATCATATGGGTACCAGCCCACTCGGGAATAGTCGGTATCGAAAGAGCGATTGTAATAGCTTTAGAGGGAATGAAGCTCGAGGCAGTTGACCTGACAAACGCAAAACCATTCGACGCAACAAAAGCTGAACTAAAAATATGGGTGAGAGAATCCCATAAAACCTCTTGGAATAATGAAACAGTGAGTAGAACCACGAAAATCCTATGGGGTGACCCTGATAAGAGCAATACGGCAAATCTCCTAAAAGTAAGCAAGTCTGAAGTTAGTAAGATAGTACGTATTCGGATTACGATTACGAGCACATGCAAAATTGGACGTGCAGATTCAGACGTATATAGAGCATGTAGAGAGGACAGTGGAACTCTAAAGCACTTTCTTTGCCACTGCCCGACAATCATCGAAGTTAGATCCAAGTATCTTGGAAGTTCCGAAAAACCATTCCTGATAAACACTGGCTGGAAGATTCATCGGAATTACCTTCAGTAAACTGAGTTTCTGAACACTGAAAATAAATCATTCCGTTCTTTTTTTTTACGATAAAGAGCAACAGGCCCGATTGTGGCCTTGGTGTATTTTTTCAGATTTGATGTAGTACACATCTTCCTATCAACCTAACCTAAGTTCTTTGCGACCCAAAAAGTACTCTCTGAAATATATTTTGATACTGAAACAAAATCTCTTTTTCCATCCCTGGTCGTGAGAGTTTATCTCACATACTACTAATTAACATAAAATTAAATTTTACATTATTGCTAATATATAGGTACATGAATATGTAGTAGCAAAATTTTTAACCTAGTGGTACGAAAAGGAACTAAAAATACAGATAATTCAATTAAAAAATTGAATTATTAACGTTTAATCTGAATTCTCTAACATCAAAAGATGGTACAAATGCCCCAAAATGTAGACCAAATGGTCTAAAATTTGTCCTTTCGGTTAGAGTAAACTCTTAAAACAATAAAAAAGCATACGATTATTTTTTTTCGTGTTTCGTATAATATGGTCAGACATGAAATGCAGAAAAAATTCTAATACTTTTTTTGCCATGTAATTTTATGGTTTTTTAATAAAGTTTAATTTATTTAAGTAAATGTAATTTCAACAAATTTTAAAGAGTGTAAATTTTTATTTTTTTAAAATTTTAAATTTTTAAATGTGTGATATTAAGCCTTTGGACCTATGAAGCCTAGACTCTAGACAGTAAGACAAATATTATTATTCATTTCACTCACCAAAATTTTTATTATGTTTCTCTTCAAATACACCTTAATGCGAATGCTTATATGAGACAAAGTATATGTATGTATGTAATTACATTGCTAATACAAATGTACTGTAGAATTTCAAAACTATAGTTTATGAAAAGAAAATATTTTAAACAACAATAAGTAGTCATTATGGAATTTCCTTTCCTCAGTAAGATAAGTATGATCTGACTATCGATTTTAAGTAATCTAATTAAAAAATACATTGGATTAGTTTTGAAGCCTTACCTTTTTTCTTCTTGCTTGGCCCCTTTGTATTTACAAGTGTTGTTACTTGCAATACCAACGGCTCCAGTGTTTTTTCTACAGACATAGTACGAATTTCCAAATTTTTCGGATCCCATTTCATTGCTATTTGACCAAAATCCGATAAAGTACCCATTATGGCTTTTGTTTAATTCACTTAACACTTTTCTGTAGATGAAGACAAAAATGTACTAGAAGACGCCTTTTTTAGATACACAATAAGTACAATGTGGAAATGAAATACAGATATACAATGAACTCAACTTTAATGTTCAATGAGAATTTAAAATCAAAAACAATATTTGTACTCTAGTTACTATTTTATGATTAATATAATTCTAAGTCTTTTTCTGAATAAATTTAGAAACAAAAAATATTTTTCTGTAACCTTTCCACAGTTTCACAGTTTCACTAAACAAAACACATTCATTTCTCATCGTTCCGATTGGAGCTACCAGATAGATATTTATGATGCTTTTTTTACATCGTTTAATAATAATTATTAATTTTAAAATTTTTTGTCAAATAAATAGTGTGTTAAATAATTGATCAAATATACTTTAAAAATTTATATAAAATTGGCAAAATAAAATATGAGTTAAGCTGCACTAAACAAAACACATTCATTTCTCATCGTTCCGATTGGAGCTACCAGATAGATATTTATGATGCTTTTTTTACATCGTTTAATAATAATTATTCATTTTAAAACTTTTTGTCAAATAAATAGTGTGTTAAATAATTGATCAAATATACTTTAAAAATTTATATAAAATTGGCAAAATAAAATATGAGTTAAGCTGAGAAATATTGCTATTAACAAGTAAATATTTAAAATATTTAATATTTTCGCACACGATAAGAGTTCTATAGTTGAAAGAAAAAGTCAACTTCTACACAATTAAAAATATGTATATAAAAAGTCAATTTTTAATCTTTTCAAATTTATGAAAAGTCAATCTTTCGACTTTTTGTGAATAATGAAATGTCGATACCAAAGAATAATAAGAAGTTGGACTATTACATTGTTTTAAAACATTAACATTTCACGCACATAAAGAAAACAACCAGACGAAATATAAAACAAACCGAACAGCTGTTTTATCAAAATAAACATTTTTTTTGGTGTGGTGAGTTATTTTTGTTTACAAATATGTGTTTCTGCACGTGGAAAACACGCAAAAACTCGTTTTCATTATTTACATTTTCAATATGTGTTTATGCACGTAGAAAAAATTCAACAAAAAAATGATTTTCATGATTTACATTGTATTATGTATATGTATATAAACGTGGAAAGGAACAAATCTGATAAAATATAAATATATTTGGGATTATATCGTTACAGAATGCCTTTTAATAAAAAACATTCAAAAAATGTTACTATGGTCATATATAAAAAATGATATATAAATGATATCGGACGATCTTGTGCAAGATAAAAACCTATATAGAACTTTAAGTTGGAAGTGTAGAAATCGGATGGCATACATTTTTTCCGGATTTCATCGTTCTAGGTTGTGTACTACAACAACAAACTTTTTTTTACAAAAAATATTACTATAGCCGTATATATAAAATGATATATAAGTGCTATCGGACAATCTTGTGCACGAAAGAAATCTATATAGAACTTTAAGTTGGAAGTGTAGAAATCGGATGGCATACATTTTTTTCCGGATTTCATCGTTCTAGGGTGTGTACTACAACAACAAACTTTTTTTACAAAAAATGTTACTATAGCTGTATATATAAAATGATATATAACTGCTATCGGACGATCTTGTGCACGATAAAAGCCTATATAGAACTTTAAGTTGGAAGTG
The DNA here is from genome assembly GCF_022045245.1 of Lucilia cuprina. Taxonomy (NCBI): domain Eukaryota; kingdom Metazoa; phylum Arthropoda; class Insecta; order Diptera; family Calliphoridae; genus Lucilia; species Lucilia cuprina. The sequence goes on from NC_060952.1 coordinate 65,315,310, forward strand.
TAGAAATCGGATGGCATACATTTTTTCCGGATTTCATCGTTCTAGGGTGTGTACTACAACAACAAACCTTTTTTTTACAAAAAAAGTTACTATAGCCGTATATATAAAATGATATATAACTGCTATCGGACGATCTTGTGCACGATAAAAACTTATATAGAACTTTAAGTTGGAAGTGTAGAAATCGGATGGC
>NC_060952.1:65315602-65332286 GCF_022045245.1 Lucilia cuprina
GTTTAGTGCACAACCCCTATTGAGAATCTTGAAGGTAATTATAAATTTAATAAATAAACTTTTTATTGAAAAAACATAACTTTTTCTTGTCTTTTTATTTCTTTTTTTGCACACACACAATCATTTGGTCCTTCGAGCCGGATTTTTGAAGCCGGATTATTGAAGCACTAAGATTAATTTTCTTATTTTTGTTTTTTCTTAAGATCGCCATCTTTTCTTCGAAAGAAAAAACCACCACCATTTCAATCACCAACATCAATAAAAACTTTGGATTAATAAGGTGCGTAATCTTTAAATTTGAGTGTTATTATTAAAAAGTGCATACAAAAGAATAAATATAAAAGAAAGACAAAAGAAAAAAGTCTTGTTTATTAAATTTATATTAACACATACACAGAAATCTTTCTTGTGTGCTATTGTGATTGATAGATTTGCCAACTGTTTTTTGTTTGACATTAGTGACTACCTTTTTGTCAGTGCCTTATATATCTACCGTGCATTTGTTTACATAAACGGACAGACATAGTAAAGATAAAATTAAAAAATTCTTAAGAAAGTTCGAAAAATAAATTTAATAAAATCGTGTGTGAAAAATATTAATTAAATAATAACAAATAAAATATAAAAATAAATATAATAACAAATAAAACAAAGAAGAAGTGAAATAAATAAAGAATTTTATGTTTATGTACCTTGTACATAATCTTTAATCCGGTTTGAGTTGTTACCCTACGGTCGGTCAATTTGACTAATATAAAATTTCATTATTTAAATATTTTTTCACGGTTTTTAATAAAATTTGTTTCAAATTTAAAAATTTTATTAAATTATTTGTTTCTTTGTGCAATTTAAATACGTTACGTAATAATAAATCGTCATAGATTGAAGTCTTTTAAATAAAGATAAAATTAAATTGAATTAAATTATTAAATTTATTTATTAAATCGCTTTTATATCAAAATAACTATGTCTGTGCCTGCTCTTGCTCTCTTTATTAGAGCTTCTGATGCTCTCATAAGCTTTGAAGCTAATGTGAACAATCTTAGGGAAGAAAGACTCACTGTTTTTAGTTTAGAGGTTCATTCCGATGAATTGAAGCTTTTAATGAACGAGGTTAAGTCAACCTATCAGACATATTTGGACTATTTAGCTACTTCGGACACAACAGAACCTGATGATATAGATGTCGTCTCATCACTTATAATGCATTCGTTAACTGTTTATCGAATATTAAAGAACGATTGTATACGTATGCCCAAGCTCAAAAGACTAGTGATTCTCCAGTAGTTAGCCAGAACTATACGGAAACTCACCATAGTTTAGTAGTACCGCCCTGTGATGTTGAGACCTTTGACGGAGATTATCTTTCTTGGCCCGCTTTTAGGGATCTATTTACTGTTTTATACGTAAATAATACTCGTCTTACCAACATAGAAAGGATGTGTCATCTTATACGTAAGACTAGTGGTGATGCAAAGGAAATAGTAACTAAATATCCTATTTCGCATTTAGGATTTGATATGGCGTGGAATAGCCTTAGGGCTGCTTATGAAAATCCACGTATGTTGGTTAAGACATTAGGGAAGTCCCACAATCGAAAAAATTATCGACTCCAAAGGTGAAGGCGCACCATGCCACTTCATCTTCTTCTCTTTCTTACATTTTATGTAAGAATCAAAGCCATTTTCTACGGGATTGTAAGAGATTTAAAAAACTTTCGGTAATGGACAGATTCTCGACTATTAAGAAACATCACTATTGCATTAATTGTTTGTCACGAAATCATGAAGTAAAAGATTGTAAGAGTCTGCATTGTTGTTCTATTTGTAAAAAGAAGCACAATACTATGTTACATAGAAATGTGCCTCCTTCAGAAGATTCAAATGGAACTTCTAGAACTTTTAATTCGGGTCCGAGCACAAGTGCTTTATCACAAGCTGCTCTATCTATACCCACAGTTTCTTCTCAAGTAGCAACATCTAACAGCTCTAGCACTTCAGCTCCTATTAATAGACAGGCGTTTTATACTTCGCAAAACCAAACAGTATTGTTAGGAACAGCGATGGTGAATATTTATCACCAGGGTATGACGTACCCAGCTCGTGCTCTCATTGACCCTGCTTCGGAAACATCGTTTATTTCCGAAAGAGTACAAAATCGTTTAAAAATTTTGACGCAATCGACGAATGCTCAAATATCTGGTATCAACCAGGCGAATTCTGTAATATCAAGGAAATCGTGTTCCATTTATATTGGCACGCCCTTGGACTCTTCAATTGTTTTGAGTACAGTAGCTCTCGTTTTGCCAACGATCTCTGGTAATTTACCCTCAATTATTATATCGAATGAGTATCGAAATGATTTGCCAAATATACTTTTGGCAGATACTAACTTATTTGATTCTAAACCAGTAGATCTGCTCTTAGGGGCAGATTTATATCCACGAATTTAGAAATTTTAGAAATTAATTTGAAACCCTATTTTCTATTCCCTTTGTACTACGTTAGGATATATCTAACTACTTCTTTTTTCATCTTTGAAAAAGTGTAGAGATAAATTCTAACTAGTAAAACCGCTAACGGTATAAAGTAAAACACTTGTTAAGTAAACGCCATTACAACCACTTGGTTTAGTGCAAGAAAAAACATAACTTTTTCTTGTCTTTTTATTTCTTTTTTTGCACACACACAAACACAATACTATAAAGTTTTTTCTTAAATATTAGAAAATATTTTTATGTGAAATAGTCTTCTTTATAAAGAAAATAAGTTTATTAAATTTATGCTTTTGAGTTTTTTAAATGAATTCAAGAATTCATACGTTCTAATGAACTAGTGTATAACTACCCAGCAAAAAAGTGAGGAAAAAGAAGTAGAATTTTAACCACAAATAACATAGTTGCAGTACTTCAAATTTTGGTGAAAAACCTATGAATTTTACATAAGCGTGTCATTGGAGGGATGTTGTTCATTTTTGACAACTATTAACTACATCTAATCTTATTCATAGATGCAATAAAAATCCGATATTTTGATATCAAAAATAAACCGATCTATTCCCTTTGTACTACGTTAGGATATATCTAACTACTTCTTTTTTCATCTTTGAAAAAGTGTAGAGATAAATTCTAACTAGTAAAACCGCTAACGGTATAAAGTAAAACACTTGTTAAGTGAACGCCATTACAACCACTTGGTTTAGTGCAAGAAAAAACATAACTTTTTCTTGTCTTTTTATTTCTTTTTTTGCACACACACAAACACAATACTATAAAGTTTTTTCCTAATCTTATTCATAGATGCAATAAAAATCCGATATTTTGATATCAAAAATAAACCGAATTGGTTCGATGACATCCTTATGTTAATTTCATTCGTACTTAATATGTACTTAATATGATGTACTTAATATGTCATTTGTAATGACTTTTCTACATCTATTTCCTCACTTTTAACTGGGTTTTCATTTGTAAAAGCGAAAAATATATAGTCGCATTTTTAGATGTGATTAATATGTCGTTTGTAAAGTATGACATCAATTATTTTTGCTGGGTATGTATTGTTTAAAAACTTATTAGAAATACTTAAGAAACACAACACTATTCCTCAAACTGGATGTAGAAGTAAAAGCGATATCATTATTTTCAAGATTTATTTTCTGAAATCTGAAATGTTTTTTAATGAACCCATTCTAAAAGTAGCTTAATCAGAACAACTTATTACATACAATGTTTCTGAAATATTGTTATAAAATCATCCAATAAATATTCTTCATTATAGAAAATTAAGAAATTAATACAAAAAGTAAATTTATTATAAAAAATATTTAATTTTGCATAAGATATTGTTGTGAAATTGTTATATACATATTCAATATTATAGAATCCATTAATTTTATAACCAGTGGCTAAAGTCAATTTTATAAGGAAACCAGTAAGAAGTTATAGTCGGGCAAGGCCGACCATATAATACCCTACACCTGTATACGAATAAAGTGTGATTTAGTTTTCCTAATAAAGCATTTAAGTTGAATTGTACCTTGAGTTAGATATACTGAATCCATTTATAGATTAATAAAACTGTGGATATTTAAGGAAAATTTTGATGGGGGCTTTTAAGAGGGGCTAGGGTCAAATGAGGCCCTATAATTATAAAGTTCATCAGTGTCATCAAGACTAGTATAGAACTTGGTTTTGCAGGTTTTTGTCGAGATACGAGTATATTAAACTGTTCAAACATATTTGAACATAGTTTAAAATCTAATTTTGGTGCATGTGTTTGGTCATTAAAACTATTTGATTAGTTCACTTGAGTTATAAATAAATATTTATCGGTTAAATTCTTTATGACCTTTAGTAATGATAAGAATGGTAGCACTAAGATGCACATTAATTCTCTTGTTTATGTAACGCATAGACATTATGAGATATAATTAGAAATAGATCATATTCTTATCACTAGCGCACTTGAAAACCCACCCTTAAAAGGGAATATGAAATTGATAAGATTGAATGCATAAAAAGAGTGCATGAGGTCTTATCTTAGTTCTAAGTTAGTTTTAAGATTTTGTTTATTAGTTCTTAAGTTTTTAGTTTTTAAAATAAATTTAGTGTTATTCAAGATTCGTAAGAGTGCTTTACAACCACTCGCGGTCTTGTAACATTCACCGGTAAATTTTGTATTTTTACTTAATACATTTTTTACATTTGGTCCTTCGAACCGGATCAGTGCCGTGGCCAGGTTCACTGTTCGTGAAAAAAGCGTCAATCTCGGCTTTGACAGAGATTGAATTAGCAACAGCTAATTTTAAATTTAATAATAATTTAATAATAATTATATATGAAAAGTATATTAAAAAATAAATAAAAAGTATATAAAAAAGAAGTATACAATATGTCGACAACAATAGAAGAAGACCTAGAAACTAGGCTAGGAAAGTACATGGAATCCACGATAATCTCCATTAAAGAAACGATGAGAGATGAGTTAAAAAGAGCTCTAAGAGAGCCTGAAAATGCTCAGAAAAAGCAAAAAGTTCCAAGAGAGCTAAAACTGGCTTCAATGCCAAAAGAGGTTCCAAGAGAACCGAGAGAAGCTTCAAGAGAGCTAGAGGATGCTCCAAAGCGAGTTTTGTTGCGAGCTGAATTTTGGTAATTGCTCCTTTTAATGAATAATACTATTTTAACAACGTTAGAATCTAATGCCAATATTATACATCTTTGCTGGAAGATTCTAACGAGTAAACCGTTAACGGTACTTAAATATTGTTTGCCACCAAATTAAGCTTGTTTTTTTACACGGTCTTAAGATATTGATGTTGTCTACGACAAGCACTACGTGCACATTATCTTTTACATAAAAAACCTGCAAACCTTCTACGAGGTAATATTTGGCTTTAAATAAAAGAGATCTACGTCTCATAAAATTTGAAACTTTATTTTGTTTTTTTTCATAAAAACTTGGACAAATTGGATTGATGCCAAACACATATATTAAAATATTAATATTGTAAAAATGCAGTACCAAACTTAACAATAATAGTTTTATATACAGTATTGTTCGAAACATAAGCAACTTTTTTGGCATTGTATACAAAGTGCTATATTTTCTATTTTAATCGATTTATTCAAAATTATATAATTGATAATAATAACATTATGTGTCTACATTATAATAACAACAACAAAACTTTAATTCCATTTCGCTGTGAGTTACAACAAAATAATAACTGAATTATAGCTGTTCGAAACTTAAGCAACTTTTTGATGTTCTTATGGAAATCGTTGGTTCTTTTGAGTTCCAAACACCTTTATGGAATATATTATTTACTAGTGTAGTTAGTAATTAATCCCAAGCGGATTTTAAGCCATTCGCAAGCTGCAATGTTTTCTAAAACTGCGAGTTTCGACCCAGCGTTTCAGAATGCCGAATAGCATCTCTAGGGGACTTCAGTCGGGAGATTTTGATGGACAATCAAATAATTTTGGTCGCGTTACTCGATAACTACTCTTAGATCAACTTTTCCAAAGGTTTTGGTTCATTATTATGCTGAAAATCGCAATAAAGTAAGTTGTTCTGTTCGTTGTTCTCAATCATATAATTCATTTTGTTTGCGAAAAACGTCCCAAGAAGAAAAACAATCCAACTCTGTTTGTATTTCAACATCAGGAATAACCCTTCTCTTCAAAAATCATGGCCACACCCTTAAATTTTTGCTCTCCATTCATTATTGGGCCTTCAGCCTTTGAGCCTCACATACTTTGCTGAATTTAAGAAGGAAAATGTGGACCCGTTTATAAATAAAACTGTTGTTTATTAGTCTTGCGTAATCTATTTCAATATTCTACCCAAAATTGTACAGAATTTGTAAAAAAATCGAATTTCTTTAAGTAAATTCTGTGCCATGTCACTGCGGGATTCATATGCGGTTACATGATCGTACATTAAAGGCTTAAAAAACATGGAGGTCAAATAATTAAGGTTGTGGGTAAGATTTTTGGTGAGTAGAGAAAGTCCTGATGTTGAAATGCAAATAAAATTGGATTGTTTTACTTTCTGTGACATTTTTGGCCAACAAAATGAACCATAGGATTAAGTACATTGAACAGAACAACTTACTTTATTGCGATTTGTAGCATGATAATGGACCAAAACCTTTGGAAAAATTGATCTAAGATTAGTTATCGAGTAATAGGGCCCAAACTCTTTGATTGTCCATCAAAATCTCCCAACTCAAGTCCCTTAGAGATGCTGTTCGGCATTCTGAAGCCCTGGGTCGAAACTCGCAGTTTTAGAAAACATTGCAGCTTTCGAATGGCTTAAAATCCGCTTGGGATTAATTACGAACTACACTAGTAACTAATCTATTCCATAAAGGTGTTTGAAACTCAAAAGGAACAAAGAATTTCATAAGAAGATCAAAAAGTTGCTTAAGTTTCGAACAGCTATTTATGGAGTTAATTCAATTATTATTTTCTAGTAACTCACAGCGAAATGGAATTAAAGTTTTGTTGTTGTTAGTATAATGTAGACACATAATATTATTATTATCAATTATATAATTTTGAATAAATCAATTAAAATAGAAATTATTGCACTTTGTATACAATGCCAAAAAAAGTTGCTTAGGTTTCGAACAATACTGTATATACTAAAAATAAATTGGCCCGAGGCAATGTCGTGAGCAGGGATGGCAAAATTGGTACTATGGTACTTTTTTGATACTATTTGATGTGCAAAAGTACCGTGATACTTCCGAGTCTTATTTGATACTTTCAGAGCTACATATAACGCCCATTCTAATTTAAAAATGTATAAATATATTTCAGAAATTACAAAAGTTTAGCAAAAAAAATATTTTAGTACTTTGGATTGTAAGAAAGCTTTAACTGAATACTCTCCCAGAGGTAGGTTTCACATCATATGGGTACCAGCCCACTCGGGAATAGTCGGTATCGAAAGAGCGATTGTAATAGCTTTAGAGGGAATGAAGCTCGAGGCAGTTGACCTGACAAACGCAAAACCATTCGACGCAACAAAAGCTGAACTAAAAATATGGGTGAGAGAATCCCATAAAACCTCTTGGAATAATGAAACAGTGAGTAGAACCACGAAAATCCTATGGGGTGACCCTGATAAGAGCAATACGGCAAATCTCCTAAAAGTAAGCAAGTCTGAAGTTAGTAAGATAGTACGTATTCGGATTACGATTACGAGCACATGCAAAATTGGACGTGCAGATTCAGACGTATATAGAGCATGTAGAGAGGACAGTGGAACTCTAAAGCACTTTCTTTGCCACTGCCCGACAATCATCGAAGTTAGATCCAAGTATCTTGGAAGTTCCGAAAAACCATTCCTGATAAACACTGGCTGGAAGATTCATCGGAATTACCTTCAGTAAACTGAGTTTCTGAACACTGAAAATAAATCATTCCGTTCTTTTTTTTTACGATAAAGAGCAACAGGCCCGATTGTGGCCTTGGTGTATTTTTTCAGATTTGATGTAGTACACATCTTCCTATCAACCTAACCTAAGTTCTTTGCGACCCAAAAAGTACTCTCTGAAATATATTTTGATACTGAAACAAAATCTCTTTTTCCATCCCTGGTCGTGAGAGTTTATCTCACATACTACTAATTAACATAAAATTAAATTTTACATTATTGCTAATATATAGGTACATGAATATGTAGTAGCAAAATTTTTAACCTAGTGGTACGAAAAGGAACTAAAAATACAGATAATTCAATTAAAAAATTGAATTATTAACGTTTAATCTGAATTCTCTAACATCAAAAGATGGTACAAATGCCCCAAAATGTAGACCAAATGGTCTAAAATTTGTCCTTTCGGTTAGAGTAAACTCTTAAAACAATAAAAAAGCATACGATTATTTTTTTTCGTGTTTCGTATAATATGGTCAGACATGAAATGCAGAAAAAATTCTAATACTTTTTTTGCCATGTAATTTTATGGTTTTTTAATAAAGTTTAATTTATTTAAGTAAATGTAATTTCAACAAATTTTAAAGAGTGTAAATTTTTATTTTTTTAAAATTTTAAATTTTTAAATGTGTGATATTAAGCCTTTGGACCTATGAAGCCTAGACTCTAGACAGTAAGACAAATATTATTATTCATTTCACTCACCAAAATTTTTATTATGTTTCTCTTCAAATACACCTTAATGCGAATGCTTATATGAGACAAAGTATATGTATGTATGTAATTACATTGCTAATACAAATGTACTGTAGAATTTCAAAACTATAGTTTATGAAAAGAAAATATTTTAAACAACAATAAGTAGTCATTATGGAATTTCCTTTCCTCAGTAAGATAAGTATGATCTGACTATCGATTTTAAGTAATCTAATTAAAAAATACATTGGATTAGTTTTGAAGCCTTACCTTTTTTCTTCTTGCTTGGCCCCTTTGTATTTACAAGTGTTGTTACTTGCAATACCAACGGCTCCAGTGTTTTTTCTACAGACATAGTACGAATTTCCAAATTTTTCGGATCCCATTTCATTGCTATTTGACCAAAATCCGATAAAGTACCCATTATGGCTTTTGTTTAATTCACTTAACACTTTTCTGTAGATGAAGACAAAAATGTACTAGAAGACGCCTTTTTTAGATACACAATAAGTACAATGTGGAAATGAAATACAGATATACAATGAACTCAACTTTAATGTTCAATGAGAATTTAAAATCAAAAACAATATTTGTACTCTAGTTACTATTTTATGATTAATATAATTCTAAGTCTTTTTCTGAATAAATTTAGAAACAAAAAATATTTTTCTGTAACCTTTCCACAGTTTCACAGTTTCACTAAACAAAACACATTCATTTCTCATCGTTCCGATTGGAGCTACCAGATAGATATTTATGATGCTTTTTTTACATCGTTTAATAATAATTATTAATTTTAAAATTTTTTGTCAAATAAATAGTGTGTTAAATAATTGATCAAATATACTTTAAAAATTTATATAAAATTGGCAAAATAAAATATGAGTTAAGCTGCACTAAACAAAACACATTCATTTCTCATCGTTCCGATTGGAGCTACCAGATAGATATTTATGATGCTTTTTTTACATCGTTTAATAATAATTATTCATTTTAAAACTTTTTGTCAAATAAATAGTGTGTTAAATAATTGATCAAATATACTTTAAAAATTTATATAAAATTGGCAAAATAAAATATGAGTTAAGCTGAGAAATATTGCTATTAACAAGTAAATATTTAAAATATTTAATATTTTCGCACACGATAAGAGTTCTATAGTTGAAAGAAAAAGTCAACTTCTACACAATTAAAAATATGTATATAAAAAGTCAATTTTTAATCTTTTCAAATTTATGAAAAGTCAATCTTTCGACTTTTTGTGAATAATGAAATGTCGATACCAAAGAATAATAAGAAGTTGGACTATTACATTGTTTTAAAACATTAACATTTCACGCACATAAAGAAAACAACCAGACGAAATATAAAACAAACCGAACAGCTGTTTTATCAAAATAAACATTTTTTTTGGTGTGGTGAGTTATTTTTGTTTACAAATATGTGTTTCTGCACGTGGAAAACACGCAAAAACTCGTTTTCATTATTTACATTTTCAATATGTGTTTATGCACGTAGAAAAAATTCAACAAAAAAATGATTTTCATGATTTACATTGTATTATGTATATGTATATAAACGTGGAAAGGAACAAATCTGATAAAATATAAATATATTTGGGATTATATCGTTACAGAATGCCTTTTAATAAAAAACATTCAAAAAATGTTACTATGGTCATATATAAAAAATGATATATAAATGATATCGGACGATCTTGTGCAAGATAAAAACCTATATAGAACTTTAAGTTGGAAGTGTAGAAATCGGATGGCATACATTTTTTCCGGATTTCATCGTTCTAGGTTGTGTACTACAACAACAAACTTTTTTTTACAAAAAATATTACTATAGCCGTATATATAAAATGATATATAAGTGCTATCGGACAATCTTGTGCACGAAAGAAATCTATATAGAACTTTAAGTTGGAAGTGTAGAAATCGGATGGCATACATTTTTTTCCGGATTTCATCGTTCTAGGGTGTGTACTACAACAACAAACTTTTTTTACAAAAAATGTTACTATAGCTGTATATATAAAATGATATATAACTGCTATCGGACGATCTTGTGCACGATAAAAGCCTATATAGAACTTTAAGTTGGAAGTGTAGAAATCGGATGGCATACATTTTTTCCGGATTTCATCGTTCTAGGGTGTGTACTACAACAACAAACCTTTTTTTTACAAAAAAAGTTACTATAGCCGTATATATAAAATGATATATAACTGCTATCGGACGATCTTGTGCACGATAAAAACTTATATAGAACTTTAAGTTGGAAGTGTAGAAATCGGATGGCATACATTTTTTTCCGGATTTCATCGTTCTAGGGTGTGTACTACAACAACAAACTTTTTTTTACAAAAAATGTTACTATAGCCGTATATATAAAATGATATATAACTGCTATCGGACGATCTTGTGCACGATAAAAACCTATATAGAACTTTAAGTCAGAAGTGTAGAAATCGGATGATATACATTTTTTCCGGATTTCATCGTTCTAGGGTGTGTACTACAACAACAAACTTTTTTTTACAAAAAATGTAACTATAGCCGTATATATAAAATGATATATAACTGCTATCGGACGATCTTGTGCACGATAAAAACCTATATAGAACTTTAAGTCAGAAGTGTAGAAATCGGATGATATACATTTTTTTCCGGATTTCATCGTTCTAGGGTGTGTACTACAACAACAAACTTCTTTTTTACAAAAAATGTTACTATAGCCGTATATATAAAATGATATATAACTGCTATCGGACGATCTTGTGCACGATAAAAACCTATATAGAACTTTAAGTCAGAAGTGTAGAAATCGGATGATTTACATTTTTTTCCGGATTTCATCGTTCTAGGGTGTGTACTACAACAACAAACTTTTTTTTACAAAAAATGTTACTATAGCCGTATATATAAAATGATATATAACTGCTATCGGACGATCTTGTGCACGATAAAAGCCTATATAGAATCTTAAGTTGGAAGTGTAGAAACCGGATGGCATACATTTTTTTCCGGATTTCATCGTTCTAGGGTGTGTACTACAACAACAAACTTTTTTTTTACAAAAAATGTTACTATAGCCGTATATATAAAATGATATATAACTGCTATCGGACGATCTTGTGCACGATAAAAACCTATATAGAACTTTAAGTTGGAAGTGTAGAAATCGGATGGCATACATTTTTTTCCGGATTTCATCGTTCTAGGGTGTGTACTACAACAACAAACTTTTTTTTTACAAAAAATGTTACTATAGCCGTATATATAAAATGATATATAACTGCTATCGGACGATCTTGTGCACGATAAAAACTTATATAGAACTTTAAGTTGGAAGTGTAGAAATCGGATGGCATACATTTTTTTCCGGATTTCATCGTTCTAGGGTGTGTACTACAACAACAAACTTTTTTTTACAAAAAATGTTACTATAGCCGTATATATAAAATGATATATAACTGCTATCGGACGATCTTGTGCACGATAAAAACCTATATAGAACTTTAAGTCAGAAGTGTAGAAATCGGATGATATACATTTTTTCCGGATTTCATCGTTCTAGGGTGTGTACTACAACAACAAACTTTTTTTTACAAAAAATGTTACTATAGCCGTATATATAAAATGATATATAACTGCTATCGGACGATCTTGTGCACGATAAAAACCTATATAGAACTTTAAGTCAGAAGTGTAGAAATCGGATGATATACATTTTTTTCCGGATTTCATCGTTCTAGGGTGTGTACTACAACAACAAACTTTTTTTTTACAAAAAATGTTACTATAGCCGTATATATAAAATGATATATAACTGCTATCGGACGATCTTGTGCACGATAAAAACCTATATAGAACTTTAAGTTGGAAGTGTAGAAATCGGATGGCATACATTTTTTTCCGGATTTCATCGTTCTAGGGTGTGTACTACAACAACAAACTTTTTTTTTACAAAAAATGTTACTATAGCCGTATATATAAAATGATATATAACTGCTATCGGACGATCTTGTGCACGATAAAAACCTATATAGAACTTTAAGTTGGAAGTGTAGAAACCGGATGGCATACATTTTTTTCCGGATTTCATCGTTCTAGGGTGTGTACTACAACAACAAACTTTTTTTTTACAAAAAATGTTACTATAGCCGTATATATAAAATGATATATAACTGCTATCGGACGATCTTGTGCACGATAAAAACCTATATAGAACTTTAAGTTAGGAGTGTAGAAATCGGATGGCATACATTTTTTTCCGGATTTCATCGTTCTAGGGTGTGTACTACAACAACAAACTTTTTTTTTACAAAAAATGTTACTATAGCCGTATATATAAAATGATATATAACTGCTATCGGACGATCTTGTGCACGATAAAAACTTATATAGAACTTTAAGTTGGAAGTGTAGAAATCGGATGGCATACATTTTTTCCGGATTTCATCGTTCTAGGGTGTGTACTACAACAACAAACTTTTTTTTTACAAAAAATGTTACTATAGCCGTATATATAAAATGATATATAACTGCTATCGGACGATCTTGTGCACGATAAAAACCTATATAGAACTTTAAGTCAGAAGTGTAGAAATCGGATGATATACATTTTTTTCCGGATTTCATCGTTCTAGGGTGTGTACTACAACAACAAACTTTTTTTTTACAAAAAATGTTACTATAGCCGTATATATAAAATGATATATAACTGCTATCGGACGATCTTGTGCACGATAAAAGCCTATATAGAATCTTAAGTTGGAAGTGTAGAAACCGGATGGCATACATTTTTTTCCGGATTTCATCGTTCTAGGGTGTGTACTACAACAACAAACTTTTTTTTTTACAAAAAATGTTACTATAGCCGTATATATAAAATGATATATAACTGCTATCGGACGATCTTGTGCACGATAAAAACCTATATAGAACTTTAAGTTGGAAGTGTAGAAACCGGATGGCATACACTTCCAACTTAAAGTTCTATATAAGTTTTTATCGTGCACAAGATCGTCCGATAGCAGTTATATATCATTTTATATATACGGCTATAGTAACATTTTTTGTAAAAAAAAAGTTTGTTGTTGTAGTACACACCCTAGAACGATGAAATCCGGAAAAAAATGTATGCCATCCGATTTCTACACTTCCAACTTAAAGTTCTATATAGGTTTTTATCGTGCACAAGATCGTCCGATAGCACTTATATATCATTTTATATATATGACCATAGTAACATTTTTTGAATGTTTTTTATTAAAAGGCATTCTGTAACGATATAATCCCAATTATATTTATATTTTATCAGATTTGTTCCTTTCCACATTTATACACATATTTTAATTGATCAAAAATATTTTTTTTTAATGTAAATCATGAAAATCAATTTTTTTGAATTTTTTCCACGTGCTTAAACACATATTGAAAATGTAAATAATGAAAACGAGTTTTTGCGTCTTTTCCATGTGCAGAAACACATATTTGTAAACAAAAATAACTCACCACACCAAAAAAAATGTTTATTTTGATAAAACAGCTGTTACGGTTTGTTTTATTTTTCGTCGGGTTGTTTTCTTTATGTGCGTGGAAAAATCGACTTTGCATGAAATGAACAGTCGAAAAGTCGACTTTTAACTAAATGCAAAAAGTCGAATAGTCGACTTTTCGTTTCAACTATAGATCCCTAGTCATATAGCAGTATATATATAAGTCCCCTGTCAAAGACCTAACTGGTGAGAATGTATTAGTAGAAGCACACAAATAGACGCAGGTTTTTAAAATGTACCAAATAAAATATGTATTTTTTGACGTTATAGGTAAAAATGAGAATATTAGTTAATTATTTTTTGGAAAAGATATTTTATCTTAGAACATATTATAAACACGTCTTTTCGTCATATTTTCTGCACTAATGCAAAATTAAAAAAAGAAATGTAAAATACTTTTTTGATTTTCAGTACAAAAATGTACAACTTTTCTTTTATCAGTTTTAATTAAAATAAAATGGCAAAGAATAAAAAATATTTTTTTTTTTTCGTTTGTAAAATATAAATTATTTTCGGGGTTTTAAATAAATGAAAAGTGTTGAAAAAAATAATAAACATTAAGTTTATGTGATAAGAAAAACTAATAAGTGGTAATATCCTCGCAATTTTGCGAAGAAAATTTGATGTTTAGTGAGTGCGTTTAGTTCTCACAAGTTTGTTTTATTCTCTCAGAGCTCTTCTGTGTGAAGAGAAAAAACATTTTTCTTTGAAAACCCCGTCAGTTTCGCCTATATGTACTACTATATGGGCACAGTATTCTATGCACAGTATTTATTTTATATCGGCACAGGGTATACATAGAGCAAAAAGCTATTTCCCTCTCTTGCACACAATACGATTTTAATGTTTTTATATACCTCTTCTCACCCACAATTTCAAAATCAAACAATAGCTGCTTTTAGACTTGTTCAAATATCTAAAACCAGCTTTGTTTTAGATATAATTTTGTGATATCGGAGTTTTCAATCAACGGTACAAAAGATATCTACTTTTAATTTTTATAATTCCATATTTTTACGTATTTCTTTACAGAAAACTAATTTTCATATATTAAATGGGTAATCAGAGGACTTAAATTTCTGCGAGGTATATAAAATGGTGAAACAATAGCGTATTTATGTATTAATAAATAAATAGATATTAATAAAGTAATTAAAATATATATGATAAAATGTTAATAAATAGTGTTTTGTTATAAAAGGTATAGCCGACAGATTTGACGGATATGGTCATAAAGTGTGATTGGTCAACTGTGATGGATACCAAAGCGAATTCATACAATGTGGTTTTATTCAATCTTCTGATATTTTTTTCTTAATTCGCTTGGTTTACGTAGCTTTCAAGGTTTGTTATTGTTTACATTTTTATTCCGTTAAACGGTAAAATACTTTGTTTATATTTTGAATTATTTAAGTAAAAAATCTAAAAATACCAAGCATTTCGTAAAATATCATTTTATTTAAATAATGATATAAATGTATGTATAAAAAAATTGTAATTAAGAAAAGATTATTTTTCTATTAAATTTTAACTTATTAAAGGGCACTTCACACAATCACACTTTACGTACATTATATATATTTATTATGCTAAACGTCAAAAAGTTATCATGATAACAAATTAGCAAGTACAGACGGTGTTTATTAGTGTTATAACGTCGTTATGACAGTGTTGTCTAAAGAATTGTTTAGACAACGTTGTTTTGATAATAAACGTCATTTTATTGTAAAATTTGTGTAAAATTTTGTTTTTGTGAAATTTAAATAGATTTTTAACATACGTTTTAGTGAAATTAGTGTTTATTTACAAAATATACATTTAATTTTATCCGTTTTTATCAAAAATAGCATTATTTCAACAAAATTATCTGTGGGTTGTCGTGATATAATCAGCATTTTGTTACCCCTATGAATGACAATCAACAAAAAACTGACAATTTTTCTGCTGACGTTTTGTCAAGTGTCATGAGAAATATTTGTCAAATATATACATGGGGTAAAGTATAATGAAAAAGTGAAATGAAATTCTATATGTATAACAAAAAAGAGAATAAACGTCGTATGATTTATATGTTTTGTGTTTACACGATTGCACAGTGAGGCATTTCTAAACGGCTGATCCGATCGAGATAAAATTTCGAGCGTAGCCAAGGAGTATTCGACTTTAAGTTTTGAAGATGAACCCCGCAGATACCCCAGGGACGGAGCTGTGGCGGCTCAAAGTAGAGTACCTACGACATGTAAAATTTTTAAACTCGTACCATTTTTTTGTTTTTCACCCAAATACAAAGATTTTTTATATATTTTCTGAAAGCGCTCGACGAGATCTTGAAAAAACATGCTTGGACATACTACTTATCTCATTTAAATTTTAGTGATACAACAATTTAGTCCATATTTATCCCTTAGTATCTTTTTTAGTTAGATATGGAAATTCTCGACCCTTTACAAAAAATTTCAAGCCAATATCTCAA
>NC_060952.1:65332296-65332491 GCF_022045245.1 Lucilia cuprina
AAATATGTTCATTTAAACCTGTGTCCTTTAATTTCATCTTTTTCATATTTTAGTATTAAATATGAACATGTTTAAATCTTATATTTGCCTATTTTCTATTTGTTTGCTTATCCTTATAATTGAAAGATCCTATTATGCTTAAATTTTCAGAAATTTATAACTATTTTTTACCTAAATTTTTTCGACAGATCATTT
>NC_060952.1:65332511-65335011 GCF_022045245.1 Lucilia cuprina
GTTTATGATCATGTAGGTAAAAATATACAGGTAATGATAATTTCGATTCATTCACTAATAAGAAATATCAATGACTGAATTACTGGTTATAGTAATATAGTCCTAAATGTTAATAGGTAGACAGTTCGTAATTTTTTACTTTTAGAATACCTGTATCGGAAATGACAAGAATTGATAGAATTCTCAGATTTTAAGTACCATATTTAATAAATCTACAATGAAGTTTACATTAAAGTATGAAGAGTTGTGTTCCGTTTTATGGAGTGTATCTTCAAAAGGGCCAGAAAGAATTGAAGACATTTCAAATTATATAAAAACTACATATAGTAGAGAAGTAGACAAAACAGGCATATCAAAAATTGAAAACTTTTTGATGTAAAAAGTAAGTCTGTGGATGGAAATCAAAAGAAATTTTCATTAAAATTTTGTAGTTGGATGGAAACTACCAGTGTACACTTAATAAGGTAGCCTCGTCGCTACAACAAATACAACAATACAAAAACAACAGGCGATTTGTTATTGTAGAATAATCCCATCTGTCAAAAAAAGCTGTGTGTGTAGAATGAAAAAGCAACAAATAAACACAATAAAAATATGAGTTTTTAGCAATTATTTAAATTTTTAACTATTAATATTAATATATTATATTAATTAAACGTGGAATGTCTGAAAATCATAACTATATCTATTGGGAAGACCAATTTTCCGAATTAAACGTGTTTTTTGTGAAAAGTGATTGGTCGTGTTAAAAATAGTTGAAACTGATTTGGAACGTATGCCGGAGCTAAAGATTTTCTTTTTTTTTATCAAGAGAGAGGGATAACAAAGACATTTAATCACGATTGACCTAGAAAACTCCTTTAAAACCATAATTTTCTTCACTTTTTAAAATTTTTACACCTTTTGCGATTTTTTTTCTATGTAAACAAACAGGAATTTTGACAGATAAGATTGTAAAAGCTGATGATCAGCTGTGCGGACGAGGCTACCTTATTAAGTGTACACTGGAAACTACAACGGAAATCTCAACTTACAACACATCAGCAGGAGCGCCTTGAAAAAAAGTGCAATATCAAAGTACTACAGGGAGTTCAGCGTACACGTATAAGTGTACGCTGAACACTACAGGTGTATTATTAGATATTACAGAGACAATAAGAATGTCTGTTGATAGGGGAGATGTTTCTACATTAATATTTTTGGATTTTCGTAAAGCATTTGATTGTATAATATTGAAGTTTTAATTGGAAAATTAATAAATCAGTTTGGTTTCAGTTCATATAGTTGTAAATTGGTCTGGTCTTTACTGACAAATCGTAGACAGTTTGTACAAGTTGGTGAACAACGATCAGGTATTGTTGGAGTCTTCAGGGGGGTAACCCAAGGTTCTATATTAGGTCCCTTATTTTTTCTTTTATATATCAATGATATTTTTCAGAAATTAACTTTCTTAACATGCTACACATACGCTGACGATATTCAGTTACTGGCTTCTTCGCCAAATTCTGATCTACGATATGTAGAGTGTCGAATAAATAATGATCTTAAGGAAATAATGGAATGGTCCAGAAATAATTATCTGGAACTAAATCAAATGAAATGCAAGGTTATGTTTTTCTCAAAGTACTCGAATTTAACATTGAATATTTTGCTTGATGGTGAACCTTTGGAAGTTGTTACGCACTTTAAGTCGTTGGGTCTCATTATTGATGATAATTTGAACTTTGATAAACATATTAATCTTATAATATCCAGAGTTTCTTGTACCCTACGAAGAATATATTCTGTTTCATATTACCTACCTTTCGCAGTTAGATATAGAGTAGCAATGGCAACATGTTTGCCATGTTTCTCTATGGAATGGAAATATACTCATGTACATCGGAGAGGAATTTAAATAGGTTGGTTAAATGCTTTAACAGGGTGGTCCGTTACATTTTTGGTCTGCACGTAAGGGAAAGTGTATCGCAACATCGAAAAACCATATTAAAATGTGAATTTGAACAATATATTGACCTAAGACGAATCTTATTTTTTTACAGGACTGTTAAAACAGGTAATCCTGCATATTTAATGAGTAAATTTGAATTTGGTACATCTAGTAGAACTCATGTTTTTAACATGTCCTAGACACTCATCACTGATCATGAGTCGATCGTTTTGAGTCAGAGTCACTAGATTATGGAATACAAGGATTTCTTACCAAGATCGGAGATTTTCACACTCCACATTATCTTTTAGAAATATTTTTCTGGCAAATTGTTGAACATTTGTATACAATTTAATTGCATCTCTGTATAAAATTTCTGCTACATAAATATATCCTGTCGATAAATGTTTGATTGATTTTTTTAAAAAAAGCAACACTGTAATTATAGAGTTAAATGCATTTAAATGTTCTTTCGCGATATATTTTTGATTTTTTGTCGAAATGCAACTATGTAAGTACAGGGTAGTTCTACATGGTTACTCAATACTCTTGTCACTTTATTGGAGAAAC
>NC_060952.1:65337511-65340011 GCF_022045245.1 Lucilia cuprina
CTGAAGTGGTTTTCAAAGAAAAATTTTTATTCTCTTCACACAGAAGAGCTCTGAGAGAATAAAACAAACTTGTGAGAACTTAACGCACTCACTAAACATCAAATTTTCTTCGCAAAATTGCGAGGATATTACCACTTATTAGTTTTTCTTATCACTTGAACTTAATGTTTATTATTTTTTTCAACACTTTTCATTTATTTAAAACCCCGAAAATAATTTATATTTATTTTTATTTATTTATTTATTTATTTCCAAAAATATGCCGCAAGCCTTTTTTAAGGCCCAATTAGCAATACTACAATTTTTGTTATATATTGTAAACTTCAATTCAGTATAAAAAAAATGTATAACAATAAGTAAATGTATAACAATAAGTAAATAATATAAAGAAAAAAATATATATGTATGTAATACACGATTTTCATCACAAACCAACCGTTACTTATATAATAAAATAGTTGTAATTGTTATTGTTTGGGTTTCTCCAATAAAGTGACAAGAGTATTGAGTAACCATGTAGAACTACCCTGTACTTACATAGTTGCATTTCGACAAAAAATCAAAAATATATCGCGAAAGAACATTTAAATGCATTTAACTCTATAATTACAGTGTTGCTTTTTTTAAAAAAATCAATCAAACATTTATCGACAGGATATATTTATGTAGCAGAAATTTTATACAGAGATGCAATTAAATTGTATACAAATGTTCAACAATTTGCCAGAAAAATATTTCTAAAAGATAATGTGGAGTGTGAAAATCTCCGATCTTGGTAAGAAATCCTTGTATTCCATAATCTAGTGACTCTGACTCAAAACGATCGACTCATGATCAGTGATGAGTGTCTAGGACATGTTAAAACATGAGTTCTACTAGATGTACCAAATTCAAATTTACTCATTAAATATGCAGGATTACCTGTTTTAACAGTCCTGTAAAAAAATAAGATTCGTCTTAGGTCAATATATTGTTCAAATTCACATTTTAATATGGTTTTTCGATGTTGCGATACACTTTCCCTTACGTGCAGACCAAAAATGTAACGGACCACCCTGTTAAAGCATTTAACCAACCTATTTAAATTCCTCTCCGATGTACATGAGTATATTTCCATTCCATAGAGAAACAATGGCAAACATGTTGCCATTGCTACTCTATATCTAACTGCGAAAGGTAGGTAATATGAAACAGAATATATTCTTCGTAGGGTACAAGAAACTCTGGATATTATAAGATTAATATGTTTATCAAAGTTCAAATTATCATCAATAATGAGACCCAACGACTTAAAGTGCGTAACAACTTCCAAAGGTTCACCATCAAGCAAAATATTCAATGTTAAATTCGAGTACTTTGAGAAAAACATAACCTTGCATTTCATTTGATTTAGTTCCAGATAATTATTTCTGGACCATTCCATTATTTCCTTAAGATCATTATTTATTCGACACTCTACATATCGTAGATCAGAATTTGGCGAAGAAGCCAGTAACTGAATATCGTCAGCGTATGTGTAGCATGTTAAGAAAGTTAATTTCTGAAAAATATCATTGATATATAAAAGAAAAAATAAGGGACCTAATATAGAACCTTGGGTTACCCCCCTGAAGACTCCAACAATACCTGATCGTTGTTCACCAACTTGTACAAACTGTCTACGATTTGTCAGTAAAGACCAGACCAATTTACAACTATATGAACTGAAACCAAACTGATTTATTAATTTTCCAATTAAAACTTCAATATTAATACAATCAAATGCTTTACGAAAATCCAAAAATATTAATGTAGAAACATCTCCCCTATCAACAGACATTCTTATTGTCTCTGTAATATCTAATAATACACCTGTAGTGCTATGATTTTTTCTAAAACCCGATTGAAAATCAGATATACTCCTGGGTAAGTTCAAATGTTGCAAAATCTGGTCTCTTAATAAAACTTCCAGAATTTTCAAGCATATGGGAAGAATGTTGATAGGTCGATAGTCCGCTAATACTTTTGGATTTCTAATTTTTGGAATCGGAACAATTCTGCTGACTTTCCAACTGCTTGGAATCGTAGAAGAAGTGATGATGGTGTTCATGAGATATGTAAAATGCTCAGATATTAGTGGGAAAATTAATTTTAAAAATTTAAGCTGAATGCCATCAGCTCCAATCGCATTTGATTTTATGCTTAACATCACATCACAAAGTTCGCTTACAGATACATTACGAAAAGAAAATCCTTCAATATAGGGAATGTTTGTTGGGTTGAAATTCAAATTTTCAGTTACTATATGCGGCATTCGAGAATTTTCATTAAATTCATCAAGATTCAAAGAATACTGTATGCTGTTGTCACCAAGTACACCAATTGATTTTAATTTACACCATAGCTGCCTTTGATCGCAACTTGAAAAAAATCTCACACACATCTCTCTTCGAACCTTACGTACAACTGCCTTTAACCTATTTCTACATACACGATAATTCCTATAATTCTCATCAGTATT
>NC_060952.1:65345011-65356269 GCF_022045245.1 Lucilia cuprina
TTATATAATATCCTTCGGAATCTTGATAACTCGTTGACATTGTGTAAGGATTCACAGTACTGGGTCCATGAAATCCTTTTTGCCCTTTTGAGATCAGCTTTATACTTATTAAAACACATTTTATAGTTGTTCCAGTCAATTTCTCGACCTGTAAGCTTGGCCCTATTAAACAACTTCCTAACAGTCGACCTTTGAAGTCTAAGTTCTTTGGTCTACCATTTAGGTTGCACTATTTCTCCCAGGAAAGTAACCGGACAAGATAGTTACTCTTAATAAGGTCTGTGAACTCGTTCACAACCCCCATCTAAATCAGTTGGCAACAAATCGCACAAGACTCGTTGTGCCAACACATACTCCACCCTATCAATAAAGGTTTCCCAATTTGTTTTCCTAAGATCCCTAAAAGGTGGACTCCTAGCCAAGACAAAATCCAGTGTGAAGGTAATGCGACTGTGGTCGGAAAATGAACAATCCGTTGCAATCTTCCAATCCCTAACGAGATCTTCTAAACGGGTAGTTAAAGTTAATTCTATAAGTGCCTCCCTATCCTTATTCCTGAACGTCGGCGTGTCGCCCTTGTTACAGATGATGAGATTATTATCAGTTATAAAGTCTAATATTAACTCACCTCTTTTGATATCCTTGCTGCCCATTGGCAATGATGAGCATTAGCATCGCAGCCCATCACAAGGATCGCACTTTTTCTTCTCGCATATACCGTCAACTCACACACCTCAGAGCCGGGTGGGTCAGTCGCCTCATACTGCATATACACCGAAGCCAATGGAAGTGTACGCCTACCTTTGG
Source organism: Lucilia cuprina (assembly GCF_022045245.1). Classification (NCBI taxonomy): domain Eukaryota; kingdom Metazoa; phylum Arthropoda; class Insecta; order Diptera; family Calliphoridae; genus Lucilia; species Lucilia cuprina. Next base: position 65,345,819 of record NC_060952.1, read on the forward strand.
CTTCACTGTTTATTATGGTTATGTCACCGCTCCAAAAAAATGAGAAAACCTAATTCATTCTTGACCAGGGTACAAGTTCATACCTTGTCCTTGGTAGGCGAGACAAATAAGGTGTAACCTTTGACCCTTAAACCACAAACCTTATTGTTGTTAATTCAAGATTCTTGGATAAGGGCCAGTTCCGTCTGCGAATCAATGAGAAAGGTTACTAAATTGGCTGAAGCTGCTTCACAGTAATGCAGGTTTATCTGCACCAATAGCAACATATTTGGTTCTGTCATGTTTTGGTAACCTGACAGAGCCAAGACAAACTTCTTACATACCATTGAGTTCACATGTCTCTATTGGTCTGTAGGAAGACTACCATTCTGTTTGGCCAATACACCGTTCTTACGGGTGGTGGAATCCACACTGTTACTATTGACCGTAGTGACAGTTCTGAAGCCTGTATCATCTCAAGCTCTGCTGCTGGGTTAATGTTGCCATTTGACAATTGCCGATTTTAAGAATTCCAAGGAATTCCCTTAACCAAGTCTGCACCTTTTAAGGATACATCCTCCGACCCACCGTCAAAGATGGCGATTTCATCAATCAGCCTACCATGAATTGATTGCCAGAAATTGGTATTGATCCTCCCATCTGGATAATTCCGATCAATGACTGCCACTTGAAGGCATACATCCAGGCTGGTTGACTTCTTCACCTTCTTACTGTATGTAGAGGGTTGGTCATCACCAGATCTGGCTCTCTCTATTGTCTCCTTACGGTGACTTTAGGGATTGCCAGCCGGGGATGGACCTGACCTCATCCTTTTGCTAGGTGACTTTGACACCACTGGTTTGGAGGGTCGGTGTCGTGGTGTCGTGGTGTCGTATCAATCTTGCTAGGGTTTTTGGGCGGTAGACCTTTAACCTCTGTAGCTCGCTCCGGGGACATGAGCGCATTGGATACCAGGATACCACCCTCTTTGCCTATTGGTTGATGTTGCTATCGAGCCATCATTCTTTTGAGTGTTAGCTCGTTTGATTGCAGCATCCACCTGTTGTCTCCAGGGAATGGACCAACCCAGAACGTCACCAACGGGGCGATATATTCTCTTTGCGACGCTTTGTCGGTGCATTCTGAGCAGGAGCCTCACCTTGACGAGAACTTTGAAGAATCAACCTTTGCCATCTTAGACAGAAAGGCGAGAGACCTCAAAGTCCCGTTCCTTACCTTCTCCTCCTTCGTTCGGCCTGTATAATTAATATCTCGTAAAGGGGTACTTGGCTTCTCCTCTACGGCTACTTGCCGAACGACCTGTGGACGGGCTTCTCCCAAGGATCCTTTTGGCCTCTTTAGCAGGGGATGTTACCTTAACAGTCTGACTGTCAGCAAGCTCATCGTTAGACAGAGATAAATTCCTTAGCTTCTGTGTGGCACTAGTTTCAGCAGAGGAGTCACTTGACAACTCCAGAAGACCTCCATGTCTAAGTCGTTTAATACCTGTCCTTCATGCTCAACAATTCTGGCATGGATGTCAGTAAGGGTAACGCCACCGTCCTGCCATGTACTGTCCAACTCCCCATTATCCTCGTTGACCGTGACGTACGGATTGCCTTTCCCTAACAGGACCCCTTCCGTCCATACTCTCATCCTTTTTTGTTTTTGTACTTTGTTCCTCAATTTTGAATCCCACGAGTATGCACGTATAGACGGACGATCCACGCACTGACGGCATACGTGGACTAGGCAACTACATTACAACAGAGCTTTCCCATGACGCTGAGGGGAGCTGTTAGCAACTAGCCTCTTTATGCACTGGCTAACTATCAAGGCCTTCGGCACTGCTACCACTCACTATGCCTAAACGGTAAAGCCCTTACTACTCAAAGAGCCAAATCGAATAACATAGCGTATCATCTATGCCCTGATAGAAGGAGGTAGGATTGACAGACACATACCACACTAACTATCTTGACAAGATGAGTAACCTAACTTAAGGTTACTCATCTTGTTATGGTTTCAAAGAAGGTTATGGCTTCTTTGAAACCATAACTTCCTGTGGCTGGATACCTTTTTTGCTACTAAGTTCATTTTGCACCGTGGTGAATAATTAATGTCAAACTTTGTTTACATTTTGAGTTGTCAAAATTTGTGTTCATTTTGTTAATGTCAACCTGGTTTCATGAAATTTGTAATTAAAGTGAAATTGTGTGATTAGGGTATATTTTTGTGTTTTTAATCTTTAAGAGTTTAAACATCAGAATAAATTATAAATAGATTAAAATTTATAAATATTTTTTTAATAGTAATTCGCTTTGATTTATTTGTCAGTTGTTTTTGTAAATTTTCCCTGACAGGCAATTCGCTTTCAATTGCAGGCACAATGTCAAACTACATAAAAAAATATAACCAATTGCTTGGTATTCTGAATTCGCCGATGAAACTCCCTTATAAAATTAATATACCTAGCTATTGGACGATCTTGTGCCTGATAAATAACCTGCATCGAACTTAAGAGGCAAGGTAAAGTGTACTATTTACTATGTACTACTATGTACGATTTGATCGATAAAGCTGCGCGTCTAACTCGACCTAACAAACTCGACCGCAAACCCCCGAAGAGCACGAACGGAGGAAATACGGATGACCTCGTCGACACTTACGAAATGAAGAACACCCAAACAAGCTCAGCCTTGCTTGGCGATCTCTTCACTAGCCAGTGCTATTACATATACATACATGAATTCGCAATCTTCATTTTAGACAAAACATTTTCCTTCTCCACAATAAATGTCATGTTTTTTATAGTTACAGTTCTTGTTATTTCAACATTTAACTGCATAAAATTGTCAGCTATCGAGCCCATACTACCCTTCATATATCTCAACCTCAAACTATCAATATCAATGTGATCCACATCTTCGTTCGTCAAAAAAAAAAACTGCTTACAATTCCATACTTGGACATCACTATATTCTCCTGCACCTGTTCTATCTTATCCTTCACCTCATTAATCAACAATATGAAATTATTATACTTTGTCTCTTTTAAACATTCATCGACCATACCTGTGTATGTTCTATTAAACCATTTCATTCTGTTCCATAACCAATCGAATATTCAGCAAGTAACTTTGCATCTATTTATTTATTTTTACTTCTTTATTTAAATTATTAATAATATTCTTCTGATTCAAATCTATATCTTTGAGATGATCCTCTATTCTCAATCTCACCTCATCGTCCATATTACCAAACAGCCAATTTATCAGTCTACTTCCTGAATTTATTAATGCACTTTTTCCTTGAACTTGTGTGAATTTTAAGTATTTGCAACGAGTGTTCCAGCTCGTTAATTTTCCTATTAAGGCTTATTGGAAGCCAACCATCATCCACTTCAAAGTTATGAGAAATACTCAATTTTGATTTTTGAATTGTATCCCTCGATATCGATAATCGATCACGTGGATTAAATCTGGGAAACTTTCAATTATGCTGAGAGGCTCACCCTGCAACACCGCATAACCCGCCTAGGTCTCGATACCTTCAATTCGGACCGCTGACATGGGGCCAACCAAAACAGCAGAAGTACCAGTTTTCAATGGTCTTTTAATATTTGCCAAATTCATCTTATTAGGATTATTAGCATAGTATTTTAAAAATCTTTTAGCCGTTTTTTTGTCTATTGGCTCCGGTTTTTTTCATATACAACTCCCGATAATCATAGTAGGGAACTTTCTCTCTTTTCGAATTAACCTTATTAATAGCCTTCCTCTTTCTATGAAACATATTTCACCCATATGGAAATCTATTATGACATCCATAGGCATCAATGCTTTATTTCAGTTTATATATATATATATATATATATATATATATATATATATATATATATATATATATATATATATATATATATATATATAATATATATATATATATATATATAATATATATATATATATATATAATATATATAATATATATATTATAATATATATATATATATATAATATATATATATATATTATATAATATATATATATATAATATATATATATATATTCATTATGAGCCGATCTCCTAAAAGGCAATAGAGAGGTCATGGCTAGTTAGTGATGATCGTTAAAGTTAAAGAAAACTGTCAATATTTCGATGGTGGGTATAAAAAGAAATTCGACACAAGTAAGATTCTTATGATCCAAAATCAGTATGCAAAATTTTATGAGGACCGGTCCATAATTGATCCTACCCCCCATATAAGTTCCCCTTCAGAAAATGACTGCAACGCTCATTAATGACTTACAAAATACAAGTGTAGCGATAAAATTCGACACAAATAAATTTAAATCGAACCAAATTCTTTCTATCAAATTTGTGTAATTATTAGATTGAAATAATGACCAATTAAATTAATTTTTATTCCACGAAAGATTAGTTTAACATGTAGTTAGGGAATCATTATAGGGCTATATTGCGATTCGATTTTTATTATAAGATAGTAAGGTTGGGAGGGTCAAGAGAGGGAAGAAATACCACCATCTTCTCTTGACATTAAGTTCAAACTTCTTTCATTTAAATTTTTTTGTTTTAGTTTAGGTAATATTTTGAAGCTACCTTTTTAAATGAATGTGCGGTTCTTAGCCTATCCTGAAAGAGACAAGAACACCACCCCAAACCCTGAGCACGGTCGGAATAATAGGTAGCGCAGGTCTCCTGAAGGATAGGACACATCGCTTGAACCGTTACATAAATACCGTTACAATAGAAGGGTTATGCAATGCTCGTAGCTTACCGCCATTCAGTGGGTCAACAGAATAAGCTCTAACAATCTATTCGCGCGACGTAAATACGGTACTGTCCTTAGTGGGAGAGATCGGTTCTACCAAACCGTCTTCAAGGTAAAGCCTTGAAAGCAATTGAAAAAGTAGTAGTCCCAACGTGGGAACAAATTATTGACAAAATTCAAGAAGAATTTGGTGTAAAGGAATCGTTTTTGGGGTTGCGAAACCAAGCCATGAACGTAGTGGCTTTGATCGTGGAGGAACTCCACCATAAGTTAAGTGACATATTAAATCTCATGAACACTAAATATAGTCTCAATAACGCTAGATATAAATCAAACATTAATTTTTGAGATATATTTAAACTCTCTGCCTTTAAATATAGAGACATTTCTCATTCAAAATAACATTGCAACCATTTCTGGTGCACAGCCATACCTTATTGAGAACAATTTGATGAAAGACGGAAATTATAGACAAAATTTCAATAATAGATCAGATAAACCAAATCCTCAAAACATGGCCCAACCTAGTGGAAATAACTTTGAAAGAAGGGGTTCAGGTCAATATAGGAGTACTGGTTATGACCAAAAGGGTTCAGGTCAATATAGGAATGCAGGTTATGACCAAAGGGGTTCAGGTCAAAATAGACGTGTTGGTTCAGATCAGAACAATAATAATAATAATAATAGACCCGTACCAATAGGGGTGGAAAATATTAGCATGAACGAAAATTTTCATGTACCGCCTCCGGATCCCAAGTACCGATAGTCATATCACAATAAATAACGTTAAAATTAGATGTTTGGTTGACAGCGATTTTTGAGGGGTCTTTGAAAAGAAGACTTTTGAACAAAATGAAATTAAATACATTAACCTTTACTAAAATGGTGGATGAAGAGTTTATAGTTAATGTCCCTTTGGAGTTTAATGCAGGGGATGAAACTATGTCTATCAAACTTGTTGATTTGAAAAATAAAGCATTCGAAATTACAAACGGAATGACTCCAAAAAAACTAAGTTCCGAATTTTGCACGTCCCACCCCCTAAAATTGTTCTACGGGTTATAAAAATAAGTCGTGCAAAAAAATTAGGTCAATAGGACTACGTTAACTGGTGCCGCAACGGCTCTGAAGTTTGAAGATGCATTTACAAGGGGAAAATATGCAATTTTTTCAGTTTTCACAAAAGTTTTGTCATTAAACAATTAGTTTTGCATTTTATTGTCATAGAATCGTAATGTACACAAAATTAGAGTTACAAAAAGATAAAAAACACAAAAATTGGTTGAAAAATGTAAAAGTTATTAAAAATTCCCCAGGCCATTATCGTATCTCAGAGCACTTGAATTCGAAATGTGATAAAGAAATAAACATAGTTTTGAAAATATTCTAATAAAACAATTGTATTACTTAAAATACATCTGTAGTTACTTGAATATGAGTTTTTGACCTTATAGAATAACGTAAACCTGTTCTCAGCTATGGTCGAAAAATGTTGATATTTTTAATGGTCGTTTCAAAATTCCAATTTTAGTTTTTTTGATACTTTGTTAAACAAATTTCACTATTTTTGGCAGCTTTTTGAATCATAGCGCATTGTAACCGTAAAATCAAAATTATACATGTTATGAGTCTTATAGAATATTTTGAATTTAAATAAATATATTTAATTTAATTAAATTAATTTCACTTATTTACTAAAAATCATATGACAATGTAAACAAGAACTCGATATAAGGAATTTTGAAATATATTTGTCAAATTATACAGATAATAACTGAAATCAATTGAAATTTATAACAAGTAACAGTGTTATATTCGGCTATGCCAAATCTTATATACTCACCATCAAACTTCGTTTGACTCGAATGAAACTTACTTATGTCGAATTCCATCTATATACCAGTTATAAACGTCAAAGTAATTAGGGGGTATGGTCAATTATGGGTCGATCCTCATAAAATTTGATAGAAAGAATTTGGTTCGATTTAAATTCATTTGTGTCGAATTTTATCGCTACACTTGTATTTTGTAAGTCATTAATGAGCGTTGCAGTCATTTTCTGAAGGGGAACTTATATGGGGGGTAGGATCAATTATGGACTGCAACGCTCATTAATGACTTACAAAATACAAGTGTAGCGATAAAATTCGACACAAATAAATTTAAATCGAACCAAATTCTTTCTATCAAATTTTATGAGGATCGACCCATAATTGACCATACCCCCTAATTACTTTGACGTTTATAACTGGTATATAGATGGAATTCGACATAAGTAAGTTTCATTCGAGTCAAACGAAGTTTGATGGTGAGTATATAAGATTTGGCATAGCCGAATATAACACTGTTACTTGTTATAAATTTCAATTGATTTCAGTTATTATCTGTATAATTTGACAAATATATTTCAAAATTCCTTATATCGAGTTCTTGTTTACATTGTCATATGATTTTTAGTAAATAAGTGAAATTAATTTAATTAAATTAAATATATTTATTTAAATTCAAAATATTCTATAAGACTCATAACATGTATAATTTTGATTTTACGGTTACAATGCGCTATGATTCAAAAAGCTGCCAAAAATAGTGAAATTTGTTTAACAAAGTATCAAAAAAACTAAAATTGGAATTTTGAAACGACCGTTAAAAATATCAACATTTTTCGACCATAGCTGAGAACAGGTTTACGTTATTCTATAAGGTCAAAAACTCATATTCAAGTAACTACAGATGTATTTTAAGTAATACAATTGTTTTATTAGAATATTTTCAAAACTATGTTTATTTCTTTATCACATTTCGAATTCAAGTGCTCTGAGATACGATAATGGCCTGGGGAATTTTTAATAACTTTTACATTTTTCAACCAATTTTTGTGTTTTTTATCTTTTTGTAACTCTAATTTTGTGTACATTACGATTCTATGACAATAAAATGCAAAACTAATTGTTTAATGACAAAACTTTTGTGAAAACTGAAAAAATTGCATATTTTCCCCTTGTAAATGCATCTTCAAACTTCAGAGCACGACTTATTTTTATAACCCGTAGAACAATTTTAGGGGGTGGGACGTGCAAAATTCGGAACTTAGTTTTTTTGGAGTCATTCCGTTTGTAATTTCGAATGCTTTATTTTTCAAATCAACAAGTTTGATAGACATAGTTTCATCCCCTGCATTAAACTCCAAAGGGACATTAACTATAAACTCTTCATCCACCATTTTAGTAAAGGTTAATGTATTTAATTTCATTTTGTTCAAAAGTCTTCTTTTCAAAGACCCCTCAAAAATCGCTGTCAACCAAACATCTAATTTTAACGTTATTTATTGTGATATGACTATCGGTACTTGGGATCCGGAGGCGGTACATGAAAATTTTCGTTCATGCTAATATTTTCCACCCCTATTGGTACGGGTCTATTATTATTATTATTGTTCTGATCTGAACCAACACGTCTATTTTGACCTGAACCCCTTTGGTCATAACCTGCATTCCTATATTGACCTGAACCCTTTTGGTCATAACCAGTACTCCTATATTGACCTGAACCCCTTCTTTCAAAGTTATTTCCACTAGGTTGGGACATGTTTTGAGGATTTGGTTTATCTGATCTATTATTGAAATTTTGTCTATAATTTCCGTCTTTCATCAAATTGTTCTCAATAAGGTATGGCTGTGCACCAGAAATGGTTGCAATGTTATTTTGAATGAGAAATGTCTCTATATTTAAAGGCAGAGAGTTTAAATATATCTCAAAAATTAATGTTTGATTTATATCTAGCGTTATTGAGACTATATTTAGTGTTCATGAGATTTAATATCTCACTTAACTTATGGTGGAGTTCCTCCACGATCAAAGCCACTACGTTCATGGCTTGGTTTCGCAACCCCAAAAACGATTCCTTTACACCAAATTCATCTTGAATTTTGGCAATAATTTGTTCCCACGTTGGGACTACTACTTTTTCAATTGCTTTCAAGGCTTTACCTTGAAGACGGTTTGGTAAAACCGATCTCTCCCACTAAGGACAATACCGTATTTACGTCGCGCAAATAGATTGTTAGAGCTTATTCTGTTGACCCACTGAATGGCGGTAAGCTACGAGCCTTGCATAACCCTTCTATTGTAACGGTATTTATGTAACGGTTCAAGCGATGTGCCCTATCCTTCAGGAGACCTGCGCTACCTATTATTCCGACCGTGCTCAGGGTTTGGGGTGGTGTTCTTGTCTCTTTCAGGATAGACTAAGAACCGAACATTCATTTAAAAAGGTAGCTTCAAAATATTACCTAAACTAAAACAAAAAAATTTAAATGAAAGAAGTTTGAACTTAATGTCAAGAGAAGATGGTGGTATTTCTTCCCTCTCTTGACCCTCCCAACCTTACTATCTTATAATAAAAATCGAATCGCAAGATAGCCCTAACTACATGTTTAACTAATCTTTCGTGGAATAAAAATTAATTTAATTGGTCATTATTTCAATCTAAAAATTACACAAGTTTATTATAAAAATGTAAAGTGAACATATTTATAACATTTATATTTAACATTAATAAATATTATTAGTTAACTTTTGTTGTGCAGTGTAATTTGTATGTTTTATTTTTAAGTATTCTAAATTGAGATATTCAACAATAAAAAAAATTGTAGTTTACATTCAAATGTTGTTAAGATAATACTTTAAGATATTATGTTAATAACATAATTTAACATTAAAAAAAAAAATTCAATTCAATTTAGAACACTTATATTCATAGAGAATTTAAATGAACATTAAACACAATTTAAAACTTACCAAACATAATCCAACGATGACAACAGGCCTGATGTGATGCTAAATTTAGGTTTATTTTGAAATTTAGATTTTTAAATTCTCATTTCTTTTATAGGTTTTGAGTGTATTTATGTATATATGTTAATGTATATGTTGTGTAGGGTGTATAAAGTGTTAGTGTATAAGTGTTATTACAATTTTAAGTTAATTCAAGTTATGATTAAGTTTAATTTTAGATAAAATTAAAATAATTAAATTGAAGTTAAGTTAAAAATTTATTTAAGTTAAGATTAAGTTAGATTATTATCAAAAATTAGATAAAATTTAAGAAAAATAATGTTTCAAGTTAAGATAGATGTAAGTAAAGTAGGAAAGTTTTAGTAATTTAACAAAAAGTTAGGTTTAAGATAAATTAATTCGATTTTAAGTTAAATTAGATAAAAGTCAAGATAGTTTTTTAAAAGATGATAGTTTTAGTAGCTTTAAGATAAAATTAGTTTTAGTTTAACGTTTTATTAAACCAAACTAGTTTTAGCGGTTTTTTTTTTTGAGATTAGTTTAGTTTAGATTTAGAGTTTAAGATTAATTAGTTTAGATTTTCAAGTTTAAATAGGTTTTATGTTAAATAATTAGTTGTAGGTTATTTTAAGTTTAATTATTGATGAATTTAGTAAGATGCTAAGGATTGGTGAGTTTATTTTTAAATTTCCAAAACTAAGTATATTATCCCCAAAGTTCTTCAATTTGTTTTAGTATTAACTTGAAATGATGGTAAAGTTGAAAAATTAACATGGATGGACATGGATCGGCAGATCTTTTGCAGATAATTTACTTATCAATGCAATCACAGTCACAAACCTATGTATGCAAAATTGTTAATAGATGTTCATTTATTATGC
>NC_060952.1:65356369-65364759 GCF_022045245.1 Lucilia cuprina
GCTATGACCAAATATGGACCGATCGAAAAAATCTTTCATTGTAATATTTCTGTATATAAGAGCAATACTTGTACCAAATTTTATATCGATATCTTAATTTAGTAATGATTTTCGGGAGGGGACATTGTATGGGAGCTATGACCAATTATGGACCCATCCAAAAAATTTTTCCTCTGAATAAATTCTATTGTCATAAAATTTTAATTTCTAAAATATTGTGAAGATATCGGCATTACGACGGAAGTTATTAACAAAAAACCAAATTTCCGGGAATATGTACTTTTGTAGGGAGGTATATGAAATTGTGGACCGATTATGGCGATTTTACGCAGAGATTAAGGTGGAAACGAATGTATGCCGATTTTTATGGAATTATCTTGCATAGTTTTCGAGAAAATTACATCAGAATGTGTAAAAAATGCTTATTTTTTCGAGGTTGTTGTTGTACCAAACAACACAGAAAAAATTATCGGTAGTTTATTTTCAATTAACATGTTTTAATTTTCTTTATTTTTTAATTAAACAAATTTTTATTTGTCTTAATTATCTCGTTTTTTGAAACTGTTTGAAACTAAAGTGTAAAATTTTGATTAAATTTTTAATTAATTCAAGTAATTTTTTAATTGATTGAAAAAAATTTTCTGGCCTTCTTTTCTATTTTAGATTTATTTTTAATATTTTTTTTTGGAATTTTTGTGCTAGAAATATTTATAATTCTTAAATAGTCCATAAAATTTTAGACATATAATATTCAAGTTTCTTTACAATTTATGAAACACTTTATATGTTAAATTGTGTCAATAAAGTGAAAATTTTTGAAAATGCTAAACGCATTGTTAAAGGTCTAGTATTCCTTTAACGTTGTGTGTAATCGATTAATAATTTGATTGTTTTAATCACCTTCTTAATCGATTTATAAAAAATTCTCTATCAAACAGTTTAATTTATTTGATTAATAAATTAATAAAAAATCAATTTTATATTTATTAAATATTTAATTTATACAATTAATGAATTAATCAATTTTTAATCTTGTCTCAATTATTGACATTAACTGTTCTGATTAATTCGTTATTTGGAAAAAAAATATATATTTTTACTTTTTAACAAATTTGGTAATTGATATCATCATTTTGGTTATAGGTGCAAAACTTCTTTGATACAATTATTTTGATAATTAAAACTCATTTTCAGTTTTTTCTGTGAACTTAGGAAAACTAAGAACATTTTGGGTGAATTTGATTAAATTCTATTGCTTCGTTTAAACGTGAGCGTGTTATATTATAGGCAAGCAATATTAAATATTTGTGGGTATTATAAATATGTTATCGTGTTGCTGCGTAATATATTGCATGTAAAAACATTTTATATTTGTCTGTAAGCTGCAATATGCAATATCTTTTATGGGTAAATATTTTTTTAGCAAAAATACTAAAAATATTTCGAATGGGAGCAATTAAATATATTTATATTTTAATATACGTATGCATAAGAGAAAATATGCATTTTGGTACATATTAGTAATTTTAATCTCTGATAGTAAATACTTCTTTTCCGTTTCTTTAGAAGTTTTTTTTTGCTGGCTAGTAATCGCACAGAAAAATATATGCACAATTTGTTCCTAACAATTGTTTGTATAAATTTATTTGCGATTTTTATACCCTACACCACTTTAGTGGGGAGAGTATATTGGGTTTATGCTGATGTTTGTAACTCATAATAATATTGGTCCTATACCCACCTTAAAGTACACCAATCGGCTCAGAATCATTTTCTGAGTCGAATTAGCTATGTCCGTCCATATAAAGTGTGTAATCAAACTACAGGTCGCAATTTGGGATATAATTCAGTGAATTTTGGTACATGTTTTTTTATTGTACCGTAGACGAAGCCTATTGAAAATATTTTTCGTAAAAATATATTATTTTAATGAGAAAAATTCTAACATTTTAGTAAAGAATTTGCGAATTTAAATAGTTAATGACGAATTTAGTGATTGGCCCTATTTAATATTTATATTTAGCATGCAATTGTGTACTGTAAATGAATTTTTATAAAAAAAATATTACCTGTATATGTGAGAATAATCCTGATTTGCACTGGCATTGCCTTTTAACTGATCGGTGGCTGTTGTTTTGGCTAACTCTACTATATTACTTGGACTTTGATCACGAAAATTTGAAACACTTTCTTTTATATTGTCACGCCATTGATGCAATCTACCAGTAAAACCTTGATATTCATGTAATTTTTCCATATTGATTGTTTTTTTTCTATTTTTCTATTTTGTATTGGTTTTCTAATGTCAGTTTAAAAGAACACAAACAAAATATAACTTATTAAACAACTTTTTATTATCAATCTTTGCAATATGTATATTGTATATATTTATTACTTTTGAATTGATAAACATAATCTTATGCAAATTGGAATTGATAGATATCTATTCACACATTCATCATTTAATAATTATAATAACAACACACTTTTATACTGGTAAATAACAAAAAAAACACAGTTCGGTTTTAATTTAATTAGTTACATTCGAGATTTCCAATACAGCCTTGCATTACTTAAACTTTCGAATTTAATAAAATTACAGAAGTATTGTGTCTGGATTTTGAATTCTTACACCCTGACTGAAGAAAAATGATTAATATTAAGTTTCGTAAACTCCGTTTAAAGTTAATATTTTAACTTAAAAGACACCGCGAAAGATATATTTGACTTGACTTTCCAATGTTTCAACATAAAATGATTTAAGAGATTGATTGCAAAAATATTTGAATTGGTTAAAGAAATGAAACTAACAGGTCTTTCTATGGCATGCGCATGGAAATACATGTCTATGTACGAATGTATGTATATACATGTGTATGTTTGTTATAGCCCAGCAGTTCGACAAAGAGTCAATGCATACGAAAAAGACAGTAATTTCCACTTATAGTTAACCACCTGGATGATCGTATTTCGTATGTTTTTTGTAATCGAGAATGAAGACAGTCGTTACTTTAGTGTCCTCTTTGTAAGCGGGAGCGGGGACAGTCGTCTCTTTACTGTCCTCAAGTAACCTAGAGATTATACTCTTAAAAGTAGTATTTTTGTTGTACTTCCGGAAGTAGTTATTTTACCCATCTTTTGGAGAATCGCTTATTACGTTTTACTAATATGGCACCATCTGGTTGACTCAAATTTATATCTTTCGGGTCAATCGTCACATTATTTTCCCATAGTATTCTAAAGAGTAGACACTTAAAATTTTTAAGTTTTAGTTCCATTAATATCTTACCACTTGGCTGACTCCAATTCGTATGTTTTTGGTCTTTCGTCACAAATAAACTCTTTGTAAACGAGAATGAAGACAGTCGTCACTGTAGTACCCCTTTGTAAGCGAGAGCGGAGGCAATCGTCTCTTTACTTTCTCTTTGTAGGCTGTAGATTGACGATTGACTTCCTCGTAGGACAAGCCCATGTTAAAATGGTTGGTCACTTGGGTAGTCAGGTGGCAAGGGCCACCATAAGTGGTAGGTTAAGTGGCCAGTTCGGGACTGTCCCGTCGAACTGCTGGGAGGTTTGTCGCAATGAAATCTAACAATAGATGAGGCAAATGCATTTTATGTATTACATTAGAACGACTCATTTTGTATGGAAAGTGGAGAATTGTTTTTGATACAACTATCCCTCCCCCTTATTTACACTTGTAGTCTTACCATGGTACCCAAAATATATTGGGTCTATTGATGGCCATTCGTAAGATTCCGGTTTCCATTCTCAGTGTACTTTATTTAGGGTTAGTAGGGTTTATAAAATTTTTTGAAATTCCATTCCACATAGATCATAAGAATATACGTCGAAGAGTATATTATTTTTTTGTCGCAATGAAATCTAACAATAGATGAACCAAATGCATTTTATGTATTACATTAGAACGACTCATTTTGTATGGAAAGTGGAGAATTGTTTTTGATACAACTATCCCTCCCCCTTATTTACACTTGTAGTCTTCACAGAAAAAACTAAAAATGAGTTTTAATTATCAAAATTATCGTATCAAGTAAGTTTTGCAATTATAATCAAAATGATGATATCAATTACCAAATTTGTAAAAAAAGAAAAAAAATATATTTTTTTCCAAATAACGAATTAATCAGAACAATTAATGTCAATAATTGAAACAAGATTTAATATTGATTAATTCATTAATTGTATAAATTAAATATTTAATAAATTTAAAACAGATATTTTATTAATTTATTAATCAAATAAATTAAACTGCTTGATAGAAAATTTTTCAAAATCAAAAAAGAAGGTGATTAAAACAATCAAATTATTAATCGATTACACACAACGTTAAAGGAATACTAGACCTTTAACAATGTGTTCAGCATTTACAAAAATTATCACTTTATTGTTACAATTTAACATATATATGTTTCATAAATTGTCAAGAAACTTGAACATTATATGCCTAAAATTTTATTGACTATTTAAGAATTAGAAATATTGCTAGCACAAAAATTCAAAATAAAATATTATAAATAAATCTAAAATAGAAAAGAAGGCCAGAAAATTTGTTTCAATCAATTAAAAAAGTAATTGAATTAATTAAAAATTTAATTAAAATTTTATACTTAAGTTTCAAACAGTTTCAAAAAACAAGATAATTAAGACAAATAAAAATTTGTTTAAATAAAAAATAAAGAAAATTAAAACATGTTACTTGAAAATAAACTACAGATAATTTTTTCTGTCATGCACTTATTTAGCTTTAGGACCCCAAAGGTTTGTGGCATCGGTGTCATTTTGGGAAAAAGTGATGATTTTCTCAGGCCGTTATTTTGCAAACCGTTCGTAATTTTGATTTACTCTCCGAGGAAATGTTGTTGCTCTTATCACAAAGAACCAAAAGTTAAAAAACGTTATCTTCATGATCAGAATCGCAAAAAAAAAAAATGACACCGATGCCACAAATCTTTGGGGTCCTAAAGCTAAATAAGTGCATGACTTTGTGCAAAACTGGAAGACACAGGTCTTTTTATTATTGGTCTTTTATCATGTAGTGGTGTCCGTACATGGTTATTTTTTCGTGTTGTACTGTGTATTGTTAAATCAAACAATAACAGGAAAAATTTTATGTATAACAAGTAGGAAAGTATAGTCGGGCATGGCCGACCATATAATACCCTACACCATGAGTATATTTTTAAAATTTATATTTTTTTCAAGAAACTTTTACGTTGAATATTACCATTACTCCAAAATATTTAAGCAATTTATTGATAAAAAAACTAAAATTTCTAAATGAGGCTTTTTATAGGTCAAATATGGGCCCTCTCACCTTCGTGAGAAGGGTATATATAAGTTTGTCATTCCGTTTGTAATTTCTATAATATAATCATCACTTTTTCCCAAAATGACACCGATGCCACAAATCTTTGGGGTCCTAAAGCTAAATAAGTGCATGACTTTGTGCAAAACTGGAAGACACGGGTCTTTTTATTATTGGTCTTTTATCATGTAGTGGTGTCCGTACATGGTTATTTTTTTCGTGTTGTACTATGTATTGTTAAATCAAACAATAACAGGAAAAATTTTATGTATAACAAGTAGGAAAGTATAGTCGGGCATGGCCGACCATATAATACCCTACACCATGAGTATATTTTTATGAACAAAATTACTGTAAGCAGTTGTATGAATGAATAAAACAACTGACCAACCGATTGAACAAACATTTTCCGTTTTTATTAAAAAACCGCAAAAATTCATTGTTTAAAGGCTCATTTAATGATGTTGGTGGTTATAAACCCGTCATATATTGATATAAATTATTAAAATTTATTTTTATTTTTTTAAGTACTAAAAAGCCAAGTGCCTAGAGTTGAATGCCAATACATACATATTTATCAGGCTTTGATCGGTTCTGGTTTGGCTCTAGCACCCATACATGCTCACCTACTAAAAAAACTACTCGAATGTCCATAATTCACTTACAAGCAATAAGTAGTATCACTACCGACCTAATCCGACACCTTTTACGTTCATATAAACACATGAGAACAAAATTTGCCTCAATTGGGCGTGACACTCATAAATGATTTTAAACCATTTGGTTATAATTTAACATACCATGAAGTATAAAATCTTTTATCTGGGAAATTATTAGAGCTAAAATCCTCAAAAATTTTAAAGCATTTTATATATTTATATTGTGTACGATCCGCATTGCAGTCCGCTAATAGAAGTTGTGGACTCTATAGGTTAAAATATATTATTTATATATTTTTAGTTCAATCATATCAAGTAATAGAACAAAATCTAAGACCTATTGTATTGTAAAAAAGCTTTAACTGAATATTCTCCCAGAGATAAGGTTCACATCATTACTCGGGAGTAGTCCGTAACGAAAGGGCGAATGTAAATAGCTTCAAAGGGAACGGAGCTCGAGGCAGTTAACCTGCCAAAAGCAAAACCATTCGACGCAACAAAAGCTGAACTAAAAATATGGGTGAGATAATCCCATATGGCCTCTGTATAATGAAACAGTGGATAGAAACCACGAAGATTCTATGGGGCGACCCTGGAAAGAGCAAGACGAAAAATCTCCTCAAAATGAGCAAGTCTAAAGTAAGTATGATAGTACGCATTCTGAGTGGACACACAGGATAACAAGACATATGTAGAGCATGTGGAGAGGACAATAACAGGAAAAATTTTATGTATAACAAGTAGGAAAGTATAGTCGGGCATGGCCGACCATATAATACCCTACACCATGAGTATATTTTTAAAATTTATATTTTTTCAAGAAACTTTTACGTTGAATATTACCATAACTCCAAAATATTTAAGCAATTTATTGATAAAAAAACTAAAATTTCTAAATGAGACTTTTTATAGGTCAAATATGGGCCCTCTCACCTTCGTGAGAAGTGTATATATAAGTTTGTCATTCCGTTTGTAATTTCTATAATATAATTTTCTGACCCTATAAAGTATATATATTCTGGATCCTTATAGGTAGCGGAGTCGATTAAGCCATGTCCGTCTGTTGAAATCAGTTTTTAGAGGACCCCAGATATCGGCGAGACCCGAATCTTCAATATCTATTCGACATGCTTTCGAGAAGATCGCTATTTAAAATCAGCAAAATCGGTCGGTAAATAACGGAGATATGAGCAAAAATCCGAGACAACCTCTGAAAATTTCATCAAAAAAGCAACAATAACACTGTATATTAGAAAAGATGTACACGTGTGTGTAGATGTTTTTGTTTTTTTTAGCTGTGTATTTTTTTGTATGTTTGGATGCTGTTGGCGTCATTTTGTTTTTCTGTGTTTTTCGTTATGTATGTTTAGATGTCTGTTGGTTTAGATGCCTTGTGTGTTTTGTGTTTTATTTCGTTTAGCGTTGTTGTTGTTCTTTTTGTTTAGCTTTTTATGTAATAATAATGTAGTCGGGAAAAATTTAAAATTTATAAAAGATGTTTAAAATACACTATGGTGAAGGGTATATAAGATATAGCACTCTTAGTTGTTTTAATATAAATCTTTTGGTATGTAATTAATGCGCTGAACTTGAATTATTTTTACAATTATGTGTATTTAAATCCAACATATTTAAATACTCTTCGACGTATATTCTTATGCTCTATGTGGAATGGAATTTCAAAAAATGTTATAAACCCTACTAACCCTAAAGTACACTGAGAATGGAAACCGGAATCTTACGAATGGCCATCAATAGACCCAAGATATTTTGGGTACCATGGTAAGACTACAAGTGTAAATAAGGGGGAGGGATAGTTGTATCAAAAACAATTCTCCACTTTCCATACAAAATGAGTCGTTCTAATGTAATACATAAAATGCATTTGGTTCATCTATTGTTAGATTTCATTGCGACAAAAAAATAATATACTCTTCGACGTATATTCTTATGATCTATGTGGAATGGAATTTCAAAAAATTTTATAAACCCTACTAACCCTAAATAAAGTACACTGAGAATGGAAACCGGAATCTTACGAATGGCCATCAATAGACCCAATATATTTTGGGTACCATGGTAAGACTACAAGTGTAAATAAGGGGGAGGGATAGTTGTATCAAAAACAATTCTCCACTTTCCATACAAAATGAGTCGTTCTAATGTAAAACATAAAATGCATTTGCCTCATCTATTGTTAGATTTCATTGCGACAAACCTCCCAGCAGTTCGATGGGACAGTCCCGAAATGGCCACTTAACCTACCACTTATGGTGGCCCTTGCCACCTGACTACCCAAGTGACCAACCATTTTAACATGGGCTTGTCCTACGAGGAAGTCAATCGTCAATCTACACCCTACAAAAAGAAAGTAAAGAGACGATTGCCTCCGCTCTCGCTTA
>NC_060952.1:65364859-65462313 GCF_022045245.1 Lucilia cuprina
ACGTTTTTGATTCTGAAAATAATAAGTCTTTAAATAGAAATAATAGCACAAATAAAAAACTTTTTGATACCTTGATTGCATGAAGTTAACGTTTTTAGTTGTTGTGATACAAAAGAACTGGTAATTTTCTCTCTCGTATGTATTCCATCTTGATGTCAAATCCTTATATTTTAAATGGAAGTCAATATCAATCTGAAAGTTATCAATACTATATATAATACATAATCACATTTTAAATTCATCAAAGTTTAATATATACATTGTTTTTTTCTGTCATTAATAAATTTAAAATTTGATCATTTACATATTTATTAAATTTAGATTTCTTATCGGTCATCGAGTAAGTCATATCCTTGGATTCAATATAAGCTGCAATAGTTTTAATAAGCAACTGCCTCTGCTCTTCATGGAGGATTTTGTTTTCCTCATAATACTGTAAAATTGATCTTCCATTTTTTGTATTTTGAAGCATGGTCAATACAGAACAAATTGCTTGTTTTGCGATTACGTTTTGTGGGGAAGTTGTTAATGTACCACAGGCATCTTTTCTCCAGCTTTCTAAGTTTGATTCAAATAAAGCTTGGTTCCCGACTGCAAGGCCTTGAAAAAGTGTTCTTATGTGGTCAGGTTTTAAAATTTTTAAAACTTTAGTTGTTATTCGAGTTCTGGAAGAAATGTATGCATTATCTTGTGTAGTTGGATTTATATAGGCAATGTAGTTTAAAATTCTTACCAGTAAAATGATTATAAAGATGTTCCAAATCCCATTCGATTAACAAGTCAAGTAGAGTGTTGTCAACAACTGTATTCATATTATCCTATATAAGAATGTATTAGTACACACTTTTATAAAATTCATGTAATTTAACCAGTAAAATGATTATGAAGATGTTCCAAATCCCATTCGATTAACAAGCCAAGTAAAGTGTTGTCAACAACTGTATTCATATTATCCTATATAAGACATGTATTAGTACACACTTTTATAAAATTCATGTAATTTAACAAAAGTTTTGCCCAGAGAAGTTTCAACTTTTTCAACTGGCGGTCCTACAACATTATTTAGTGTAATAATTTCGAAAGTATTTGAAATACTTTTTATTTCATAAGCTGCAAAGTGAGAGTCATAAATAGTTGTAACTTTTTGACCACATATAAGAATGTCATCATATTTAGTTTTGCAAATACATATAACCGCAAATATATCTACATCATTTAAAAATCGTCCAATGAAACATTTGTTGTCATATAGATAACCCCATATTACTGCTTCTGAAAATATTGTTATATCGTTATTTTTTAATTTTTCTCGTATCTGTTTTTTAATATTTAAATCAGTGCATATTTTTGTAAAAAGATAATCTTGATTGCTTTCGGAGTTTATTAAAAAATTAGCAAATTTAATTTGGTGCTTAATTGAAAAAGATTTTGTTATGTTTTTTCTAGAAGTAGTTATATGAGAATATATTTTAAACTGCTTGTGTTTTGCCTCAAATTTGAAATTCCACAGATTTCTCAGCGGACCACACTTTTTCATTATCATAGGATTGTGTAGAAGTATATGAAATTTGGGTGTAAGATTTTTTTTGAACAGAATCTGATAATCTCTATTCAATATTTCAATTTTATTTTTAATTTT
The DNA here is from genome assembly GCF_022045245.1 of Lucilia cuprina. NCBI lineage: Eukaryota > Metazoa > Arthropoda > Insecta > Diptera > Calliphoridae > Lucilia > Lucilia cuprina. The sequence goes on from NC_060952.1 coordinate 65,366,499, forward strand.
TATTATTAAATCATTTGAAATTTCATAGCATAAAATATCTTCTATCAACTCAAATAGTATTTTTAAAAATGCCCACACTTTATCATTACGTGGAATATATTCTCCAATTAACAAAGGAAAGTAATAGCAGAATGCCATCATTTGTTTGGCAGATGTCTTCATTTTACAATTTTCAAGCTCTTTATGTGTGAAATTAAACTTTTCCAACCCCTTATCCCTTTTAAAGTACGCAAATGACTTTATTCTGCTATTTAAAGTATCAATTCTGAAATATTCCATTTTCTTAATAAAATAAGTCAACGACTGACAAAGAATATAATAGCATATCCCTTCGTATATATCATGCATAATATCAACTGCATAATTTTCGGTCGCATGGAATGAAGGTATATCATTAAAAATCGAATTGTCTGTAATTCCTGTCTCAAAAAATTTATTTTCTTCGATACCAAGTCTGTAATTTATTCTATTTCTAAGAAGATCTGAATCTTCTTTGGTGCATTTTTGCAATGATTAGCTGAGAAAGATTTGGCGAAATTTAAAGTAACATTTAAACCTAAGTTGTCCCCCAAAATAAGACCCATTATAAAATAAACCTTTTTAGTTCCATTTTTAGTATTTATGTCTATACCGTTAACTTCGATATCTTTTATTAATTCAACTAATGTTTTAAATGAATTGTTTCCATATTTTTTGACATCTACCGAAAGTATGGAACATGCCAAAAATACTTCATTTAATTTTGACGACTTTTGCGGCATACAGGGGAAATTGTAATAAAAATTACAAACAGAATGTTTGTTAGATTTTGCACCTAAAGGGTTATTTATCCCAAAATCGTCATTGTATAGAAAGTACGGAATCAGAGTTTTATTTGGATACAATAACTTTTTTTGCTTCCATAACTCTGATTGTATAATTTGTATGATTTGAGGATTTTTCAATAGTGTCCATATGAGCTAAACTATTTCCAAACAGTCATCTTTTTCAAATATTTTTTTAAATTGAAAACGTAAAGGCATTACTGTTCCTTTAGAATTTGAACTTTTTTCTATGGAAAATGTTTCGGCTTTATCTGTAAGTCTCATTTTTGTAAGGGATTTTTCTAACATATAATCAGATTTGAAATCTTTAAATAGATTTTGCAAATCGCTTACAACCCCCACTATTGTTTCTTTGTCATATTTTATATTATCGAGACTATTTTGAATGAAATTTAAAATCGGAGTTACTATGTTATTTTCTATTAATTTTTGTAATTTTATAATATCAGATCGAGTGTAATTATTGTTAGAATGCATTTGAATTACAAATCTGTTTATGGAGATATAACAGATGATACCACAAAGTATCAACATGTTATTGTAGCACTTCCACAGGAAGTAATCATTAAGATAATATTTTAAAAAAAATTTGAAAGATTTTTTTTATACATCTTTTAATACTGACAAAATAAACTAAAAATAACATAAAATATTTTACAAATCTTGTTGTTTGCTTGAAATCAAATTTTGCACTGTAGTATTTTAAAATATTATTGTGAAAAAATGCACTTCTTAAAATTTTAAAGTCCTTTAAAAAGGACACAGGATCACGGAATGAAAAACTAAAAAAACAGTTTTTCTCCATTAAGTTTATAGTTTCAGACGTATATCATCCGGTTCGTGTCTAATTTTGAGTGTCGGACGGTGTAATTAATAATAATTAAGGGCCCTTCAGACGATAACACTTTACGTACGACAAGTCTAATGAAAAAGTAAAATTAAATTCCATCCGTACAACAAAAAAGAGAATAAAAGTCGTATGATTTATATTTTTGTGTTTACACGATTGGTATAAAACAATAAAAAAGTAAGATGGAAACAGCTGTTTCACTTTTTTATATGTGTTTACATAAAAATACATAGAAATTAAATGGTAAAAGTTTTGCAGTGCCGTTACTGGTTAATTAACATAGGCCTATCGCTAGAAATTTTTCCAGAACACATTTTTAAATCAGTACTAATTTATGTACATATTGTCACCTAAAATGCAAAAAGGCATACTAACCAATAATTTGAAAATCGACATTGAAAAACATATTTTTATATAATACTACACAGAAAAAAAAAATAGACAAACTTTTTTTTTAATAAACACATGTTATTAATAAATATTACAAAATTCAATAACAAAGCTCATTAATTTAATAAATTTTTTATCAATACGGCAAAATTAAAGTAGTTGATAAAAAAATTATCGAATTTTCTCATATATTCAATAAAAAGTGTTGCAAAATTAAATAATTTGTCTAATTTTTTTTAATTTTGACGGTAATTTTACTTTTTTTCATTCATTTTTTCGCCTTTTCAGTAAAAAAATATTCTTTGGCAACAACAACAACCTAGAAACAAAAAATTCTGCATTTTTTCTCAACAAAGAAGAAAAATAACGGTTATATTTTTTGTTTTGCTTCTGCTTTTTGCAAAAAAAAAAAAACTGTTTCTTAAAGTATTAAGAATCATGAATAGACAAAACAATGTAGTTTTTGTTTCTTTTTATTTTAGTTTACGATTAGTTGACGTTTGATCTTCTTAAGTGAAAGTGTTTTATATCGTGCGTGTGTAAAAAAGTTAAATAAAATTAAAATATAAATTAAACTAAATAGTAATTAAACTATGTATATAATTACATATAAAAGTTATAGACATATATAATAGTTATATAATAATTTAATTTGCCAAAATGGTTAGTATCAGTTGTTTTATGTGCAGTGACGTGTTTGATTGCCCAGAGAAGTTTTTAACACATTTAAAATTACACTATACTCCTTCTGGAACAGTGTACATATGTAATGTTGAAAATTGTTACCAAAGATTTAGTTTAAAATATAATTTTAAAATGCACATTTAAAAAAAGTAAAAGTGAAGAGGTTAATGCAAGTTGTGACGATTCAATTATATTAACAGAGAATGTAGAATCAGAAACCCCAAATGTTCCTAAATTTATTTACAATGATTTATTACAAAACGTAAATACCTCCATTAACAGATTTGTAATTCAAATGCATTCTAACAATAATTACACTCGATCTGATATTATAAAATTACAAAAATTAATAGAAAATAACATAGTAACTCCGATTTTAAATTTCATTCAAAATAGTCTCGATAATATAAAATATGACAAAGAAACAATAGTGGAGGTTGTAAGCGATTTGCGGTTTGTTAGAAAAATCCCTTACAAAAATGGGACTTACAGATAAAGCCGAAACATTTTGCATTGAAAAAAGTTCAAATTCTAAAGGAACAGTAATGCCTTTACGTTTTCAATTTAAAAAAATACTTGAAAAAGATGACTGTTTGGAAATAGTTTAGCTCATATGGACACTATTGAAAAATCCTCAAATCATACAAATTATACAATCAGAGTTATGGAAGCAAAAAAAGTTATTGTATCCAAATAAAACTCTGATTCCGTACTTTCTATACAATGACGATTTTGGGATAAATAACCCTTTAGGTGCAAAATCTAACAAACATTCTGTTTGTAATTTTTATTACAATTTCCCCTGTATGCCGCAAAAGTCGTCAAAATTAAATGAAGTATTTTTGGCATGTTCCATACTTTCGGTAGATGTCAAAAAATATGGAAACAATTCATTTAAAACATTAGTTGAATTAATAAAAGATATCGAAGTTAACGGTATAGACATAAATACTAAAAATGGAACTAAAAAGGTTTATTTTATAATGGGTCTTATTTTGGGGGACAACTTAGGTTTAAATGTTACTCAAAATTTCGCCAAATCTTTCTCAGCTAATCATTTATGTAGATTTTGTTTAATAAAAAAGGGGTTGATTCGCAAAAATGCACCAAAGAAGATTCAGATCTTCTTAGAAATAGAATAAATTACAGACTTGGTATCGAAGAAAATAAATTACAGACAATTCGATTTTTAATGATATACCTTCATTGCATGCGACCGAAAGTTATATATATATATATATATATATATATATATATATATATATATATATATATATATATATATATATAAATATATATATATATATATATATATATATATATATATATTATATATATATTATATATATATATATATATATATATATAAGTACTTCTTGAAATATATATATATATATATATATATATTATATATATATATATATATATATATATATATATATATATATATATAATAATATATATATATATATATATATATATATATTATAATATATATATATATATATATATATATATATATAAGTACTTCGTTGAAATTTCTATTATACCCAGAAACATGAAATTAAGCATGTATGTCCCGGATTAAGTGAGAAACTATAGAAGGTTACTTCATGGTACGTTCTTCAAAAGGTACTTTTTGAATTTTCTAAAATATCGGTAGTACAACATTAAAAAATAGAGAGGTTACCACAATTTTACAATGCCTATAAAACGGCTCGCTTACAAGGTAGCGGGTTATAAGCTAGTATTATATAAAACAATTATTCGTTAGGTAGGATCGCCAATTGAAGAGTTCCTAATCAAATGTTGAATATTGTTTTTCGGCATTAATTTCCTTGAAATATGCCAATCGTTTCGAATAACTTCCGTCTGATTATTGTAAAACTGCATCCATAGCAAAATTTGATGCATCAACCGCAAGAGAATGTTTCGAATTTCCATCATAATGAATAAGTAATATACTTCCTGCAAATTTCCTTTTAACTGTATTAAATACATCTTCTGCTTCTTTTGACCATTTGATAGGAATAAAACAAATTCCTATTACTATCAGTAACATTTCTAAACGGCTGGTCCGATCGGGACAAAATTTGGCGTGAGCGTAGCCAAGGAGTTTAAGTTTTGAAGATGAACCCCGCAGATGCCCAAGGGACGGCGCTGTGGCGGCTCAAAGTAGGGTACCTACGACATGTCAAATTTTTAAACTCGTGCCATTTTTTTGTGTTTTATCCGAGAGATACTACTTATCTCTTATAATAACCGAGTTATAGGCATTTAAAAATTTAGTGATACAAAATTTACCATACCTTGGTCCGCCTTTTTTGAATAACGGGCGTAATTTTGTTAGTTAGACAACAAAATTTCCAATAATATACAAAAAATTTCAGATCAATATCATTTACAGATCCAAAAATATACGTTTTTTAATTTAAAAATTCAAAAAATTTTAGATTTTTGCCGTTTTTTTTGCCAAAAATTTTACTCTTATTAATAAAATAAAATTTTCTTTAAGAACATATAACAATTTTATAGTTTTCTTAAAGGTATCTTTACGCAGAACGCTTTGGCTTAAAAAAGTTGTCCTATTTTTTGAAAATTTTGCCACTGCATCCTTCCGAATATGACCTATTTTTTATCAAAACTTCAAATTTGGGCGACATGTTCTAAAATCCCAAAGCTGGGATCAGAAAACTGAAAGCAGTTTTAGAAACCTCAATATGATTTCTATTTACTCCAAAAGTATTTTCCCAGCCCTGAAAGAAATGTGGACCCTATGAGCAAAAATGTAAAAAATCACATTTTTGGGATTTTCATTCCTATTTTTGGGAATTGCGGGATGCCCTTTGACCTTTTCAATTTTTTTTGCATTTTCTTATTTGAAATGACAAATTTAACAAGCGTTAAAATTTCATTGAGTTTTGTTCATAAATAAAGATTTTGTCATATATTACATATTTGTTTAATTTCTAAAACTATGATTTATATCAAAATTTTAATAGGGTCGCAGATAGCTACAACAATTTAGTCCATATTTGTCCCTTAATATCATTTTTTAGTTAGATATGGAAATTCTCGACCTTTTACAAAAAATTTCAATAATATTCAAAAATATGTTCATTTAAACCTGTGTCCTTTAATTTCATATTTTTCATATTTTAGTATTAAGTATGACAGAACATACGTTTGGTGTTGAATAAAATATTTGGACAATTTTTCAAAATTATTTAGTTAATTATTTTATTAAAGACTATAACATTGTATATACAATAAAAAAATATAATTTTATTATGAGCCACGCACAACAACACCTAAATCACCCCACACAAACCACCTTTCTCGCCCACCGAAATATAAAACACAATTTAATACAATATCATCAGTTAGTATAATACCTTTTTTTATTTGAACTGTTTATCTTAAACATAATACAATTAATTCTTACAACCTACTTATATAGTTAATTCCTAACACTACTTATTTTCTATAAAATAATCTGTCATATCGGTATACATATCCAGAAGGTAATATAAGTCCTTTAAATCTTCCTTGTTTTGAGATGATAGAGTTTCATAACAAATCCATCTTTTTCGCATTGTTGAAAGAACAGGATCAGAAGATAGAAGTGAACTATTAAAAATATCTTCATTCTGTGATTGCCTGGAGCAATTTCTTGAGCTGAATAGTTGAACATGCTTAAAATCTCGATTACTCGCTTCCTGGGCTTCTTCTGTAAACTCTCCAAGTATAAGAATATTCGATTCAATTATTATTTGACCATGACACAATACTTTGTGTACTGTTGGTGTTAGTTCCCTCCATGGATACATAGATACAAGTAATTTAGAAATTTCTGATGTATATTCCCCAAATCGATTTCCATTAATTTTATGTTTACTATTTAGTGCCATTAAAATAGTGTTAACTCTTCGAAGCAACTCCTTGTCGATTCCAGTTATTTTTGAAGTAATTTCAAAATCACGAAAAAACCTTCTCGCCGTATTACCGTCATTTGTACTACCGCAACTTGGAAGTGGTTTGTCGATGTTTAATCCCATCTGAACTTTAAATTCTTCGTGGATTCTGCTTTTTTCCGCAGCTCTCAGTTCTTTCAATTCTTCATTATTTTTTGTTGATTTAGTAAGATTCTATAACACACTTCTATATTTGTGGTCGTATTTGAAAATCGTATTCTGGCATGAAGTGGTGAAATTCCGAAAGACAGGACTTCTTCATTAATACTTCTGCTTTTGTTTATATTTGAGAATTGCGACTTTTTCTCATTACATATTGAGCATCTCCAGAAGGAAGAAGTTTCTGTTATGGCATTGCTGACCTTTCCATCAATCATTGTTAAGCTTAGCTGATATGATACGTTAATAGAGAATTCCTTTATTTTTATGCAAATGGGCTCCAGTGCATTTATTTCATCTTTTAAATGTTCCACTAAATCTTTTGTTGTTTTCTTTGACTCTTTTATATATTCAAATCCAATGGGTCCACAAAAATTTTTTGAACCCGGAGTTGTATTGATCCATATATCTTCAAATGAATTTCCGATGCTTGACGATGATGGATTAAGGGAATATGAACGAATTCGTAATGGCACTAATGATGACATAAATACACTTTTGTAGTCTGCTAATGTCCGACTTCCACAAGCTTGTTCGTATTCTGGAAGTGCTGATAAACCGTCACATCCCAACTTACACATTAAGACAACATCACAGTTATGAATTTTCCTTAGTTGGTCTTCTTAAAAGTCTGACACAATTCTTGATGCTGTGTTTTTGAGCAAAGATGATATATCAATACAAGCTTCCACATCATTAACAGCGATAGGTGATGGTAGGATAGTTTGTTTTTTTTTCCTGGATCGCCTTGAATGATGGTAATATATTGTGTCCTTTTTCATGCAGAGCTTTCCTTAATATTTGGTACTTATTTCGACTGAGACCCAGTTCCAACATAAGCGCTATTGCTTCCTCTTCAGTAAAATTTGATTGTGTTGTTGGTATACTTTCCACAATTCGTTTAAGCCGTTTTGGTGATACAAACGGAACACAACTCTTCGTACTTTAATGTAATCTTCATTGAGAAGTTTACTTATATACCAATTCTTGTCATTTCCGATACAGGTATTCCAAAGTAAACAAGTAGGAAAGTATAGTCGGGCATGGCCGACCATATGATACCCTACACCATGAGTATATTTTTAAAATTTTTACTTTTTATAAAATTTTTATTTTTTGTAAAGAAACTTTTATGTTGAATATTACCATAATTCCAAAATATTTAAGCCATTTATTGATAAAAAACTAAAATTTCTAAATAAGGCTTTATATAGGTCAAATTGGGCCGATCCTCGGTAAATTTGGGAAAAGGATATATTTCTAAATAACAGTTAGTTTTTTGAGTTTCATTGCGATACAAATGGTTACAAGTCAATTTTAGACGTTTAAGTCATTTTTTGAAGGGGGGTTTGTATGGGGGCTAGGGTCAAATATAGGCCGATCCTTACGAAAATCTGCAGTATCATTTATACTTATATAAAACTTATTTGTGCCAATTTTCAAAGAGATAGCAGAATATTTGACGTAATTATAGCATAAAAAGTTCAAATCGGGAGGTACGGTTGTATGGGGGCTAGGTGAAATAATGGACCGATTTCAACCATTTTCAATAGGCTTCGTCCTTGTGCCAAAAAACATGCTTGGTCATAATTTAATTTCATCAAATTATCTTTAAAATTGCGGCCTGTACCTTGCGCACAAGGTTTACATGGACAGCCAGCCAGCCGGACGGACATGTCTTAATCGACTCAAAAAATGATTCTGAATCGATCGGTATACTTTAAGGTGGGTATTGGACCAATATTTTTGTATGTTACAAACATCAGCACAAACGTATAATACCCTCCCCACTATAGTGGTGTAGGGTATAAAAATTACGAACTGTCTACCTATTAACATTTAGGACTATATTAATTCAGTCATTGATATATTACATTATATTTTTACCTACATGATCATAAACGAAACAGAACGAAATGTTCTGTCGAAAAAATTGAGGTAAAAAATAGTTACAAATTTCTGAAAATTTAAGCATAATAGGATCTTTCAATTATAAAGATAAGCATACAAATAGAAAATAGGTAAATATAAGATTTAAATATGTTCTGTCATATTTAATACTAAAATATGAAAAATATGAAATTAAAGGACACAGGTTTAAATGAACATATTTTTGAATGTAATTGAGATATTGGCTTGAATTTTTTGTAAAGTGTCGATAATTTCCATATCTAACTAAAAATGATGTTAAGGGATAAATATGTACTAAATTGTTGTAGCTATTAAAATTTTGATATAAATCATAGTTTTAGAAATTAAACAAATATGTTATATATGATAAAATCTTTATTTATGAACAAAACTCAATGAAATTTTCAACGCTTGATAAATTTGTCATTTCAAATAAGAAAATGCAAAAAAAAATGAAAAGGTCAAACGGCATCCCGCTAGTTTCAAACTGAAAACAAATATTTTTATTTCAAAGAACAAAATATTTTAGTCAAAGTGAGCTGCCTTTTTCTTCCAAAACCATAGATAATACGCATAGATTGCCAACTTAAGCTTCAGTTCATTATCCTGACATGTTCACCACAAAAATTAATTTATTTTTATGTCCTCAAAACTTAAAAAAATTCGCAAAAATACTAAACTGATTTGTGTCATCCACTGGACATTTTTTATGATTATTTAAAACCTGAAAAAGGAAGGGAATATTTATAGAGTCAAACGAATAAGATACCGTACATTCATCGCCATTTAATCCAGCATTCTTCTCATTCTTACGACACATTCAAGAAAAAACATGTGACATATTACTACGAGTATACGGATGAGAGTCCATGTACCCCTAATTCATTCTGTATCTAATTCATTTAACTCATTCCCCACTTTCAGTCTCACAATAATTTTTCCCGAGGCATGTTACCTTGATCATCTTGAGGAGCTAACAAAATTTTTAGTATGCCCGGACTATAAACTAGTGGTGTTTAAAATCCCGGCATACTAGACTTTGCTCCGGTTTCGAACTTTGTATTGAACCGGTTTTTGGAGAGTTCCTTGGGGTACAGGTGTTTTCTGTGGTTTAAGCCCAATGCCGCGAGAAAATAATACTGGTTAAAAGACTGATTTGCAGCACCATGTACAAAAATTTACACCAACGTGTAAAAAGCACGAAGGGGCGGTGGCGAGTTTTCGAATAAGCTCTCCCCGTGTTTGTAAAAGTATCAGCGTGAAATAAGGCCAACACGGCAGGTGGAAAGCACTTCGAATTATATATCTCTTGTCTTTCCGGCAACAGCAGAGAACATAGATTTCACCGTTCATCAGTCTTTTTATCAACATTATCTTCCCACGATTTTGGATTTAAACCACAGCAACCGCGTTCATTCGAAGTGACCTCTCCAGTAACCAGGATGATACAAAGATTGCAATACAGACGAGTAAGGGAAAGTACATATTTTAATTTTAAATAGTTTTTATTTAAAATTAAAAATATTTAATTTATTATTTAAATTTTTTGACAAATGACTGTGCGAAACTGTAACAGGTTGTATGTTGAATTCACAGTACCCATATGTGTAAAGAGCCTACTTTATGTTTTCAAAAAATAATGACATATAAATTAAATACAAAAATTCGTTTAATAACATTAACATCCATGTAAGCATTTTGTGGTAATAAATTGGCGGACTACCATGAGGGCTTGGAGCCGCTATATAAATAAAATAGAAAAATTCGTATATCTGAGAATCTATTAGAGCTAAAATCTTAAAATTTCACTTGAAGAGTTTTGACATTCATCTGAGCATTTACCCCCTTATTTACAAACCATAATTTTATTTTATAAGTGGTTTATAAATTAGATTTTGTATGAAAATTTTGTTTTATAAACCTTTTATAAATAAAAAATTTTGTTTGTGAATAAGGGGATTAGAGTATAACGTGCGAACTTGACATCTTCCATATAAATAAAATGCAAAATATTGTTTGTGTAGGGAAATATAGAACTAGATTCATCAAATTTTGCATAAATTACTTCAATATTCATCTGACATTTTGGAGGAAAAAGGGCGGACTTTCATTTGTGGTGCTTGAAGCCCTCACATAGGAAAAATCGAATATCAGAAACTACTAGAGCTAGAGTCTTCAAATTTTATATGAATAAACTTTGACATTCAAGCAATAGGTGGCTTTGGCACCACATATATCAATTAAATACAACATTTCTTATATCTTGAAAACTGTTAGATAATTCCAATTTTTCATAGATACTTAGATATTGACGAAATTGCAATAATTTGCTTGGCATCACTCATATGTAACATATTGTTAATCTGGAAAACTATTGTGGTTAGAATTTTCAAAATATTTAAGTAGGTTTTTTATTTATACTAGAGGATAAAACAAAAAATATTGTATATCCTAAGGCATAAAAATATGAATTATTTTTTAAAATAAACGTATATAATAAATTTAAGCAAGTATAAGAAATAAATAATCATTAATGTATTATTTTAGAATTTAAATGAAATATATTGTCATCAAGAGAAATTATAATAAATTTTTAAGAAAAAATTTATAATTGAGTAAGTAAATAAATATTTTTTTTGGTTATTATGTATTTAATTTCGAATGGGGTAGTGGAGCACACCGGTTATTATCTAGTATATTCACACAAAAATCCAAAATGTACCCTTTTTGTCATTTTATATAGAGGACACTGTAAAGCAGCCAAGCGCAGAAAGAGCAACTGTTATTGTAGTGGTGAGAAAATGCAAAAAAAAAAAACTTAGAAAAAATATTTCCTAATTACGCTTGTTATGATCAAGTTTTATAACAAGTAAAATGGTAAATTTTACAGATAAAACATATCTAAAGAAAGAAAAATGTTAATTTCTTCACAAAGATAAGAATTTTTAGTATAAAATGTTAAAAAATTTAAAAATATCGTTTTTATGTATTTTTACTATTATGCATTCCTGAAAAGTTTTTGGAGTGTATGAGTTTTTTGCAAGTTACTCTCTTGTTTGAAAATGATGTTGTTGTTTTTACATATTTTGTTTGCAATTTCTGTATTTTTTACGCTCTTGCAATGAGTTTTATTTACGATCGGGTTATGTACGTGTGAATTGCCGAAAATCTTCGTAATTAGAACAATATGAACGCGCAACACTGCTGTAAAGTAGTACACTATACAATACTTGAAAATGTTACAAACTTTTCTTCCAGTTCTAAGGATGCAAAAACAAAAACTGAAGTGGTGTTAGTGAGGCAAGAAAATTTTACGCTCTGCCGATGTCGTAGTAAATATATCTAAAATTCTCTTACGGTAAGACCAACAATTTTATTTATAAATTCTACAGTGATATAAAAGTTTACAGTCTATTAAAAATAAGTATCATAACCCTTAATTTTCTCCGTAAAACTAATTTTTTAACGATTTTAACAATATTTTATATTTGGTCTTATAATTATTTCGTAGGAATATAAGCTTTAAGTACCGTTATTTTAAATGTGAATAATGGAACAAAAGTTTATATATTCTGGGTCCTTATTAAAATCTAAGATCAAGTCATGTCCGTCCGTCGAAACCACCCAGTAAAAAAAATTTTGGACATGTCAAAGGTCAGAAATTCTCTAAAATAATGGTTATACTTTATTAGAATTTTTAACGAATTTCTAAATTTCCTTCTGACACTTTACAGAATAAATGTCGAAAGGGAATTTTAGTGTTACAACAATTATATAACTAATCTTTACATTGGTGGAGGACAATTTGTTTTTTTATTCCTATATTATTCTTTAGACATAAAGGAGAATAGTCTGTACATTTTCTGAAGTAAAATATAAAATAGCTTACGAATTATATCCGATAAACCTGCACATAACCTGAAGAGAATTGTTTTTGTAACTTCATCAGACAATTAAGCGAATAATAGAAATGTCCTTTAAATATTTAACAGAATATTCTGCACATTTTCAGATATTTTTTTACTTGGTCATTTTGTTCCCATTTTCAGTACTTTTGTAAGAAATACTCTGCAAAATATTTGAAGGATCATGCACCTGTTTATATTTTAAAATTCGTCAACATTACTTTAAAAGGAAATTTAATTTTTATTTCCTTAGTTGGTCTTTGGAAATCAAGTACACAACATCATATGTGATGATTATTGTTTAAATTTCTGAAAACTTTGTTAATGCTATGTTTCCACTGAGGCGTTTTGAGCAAATCTAGTTGAATTGTCCAAAACTAGTTGAAATCATGTAGATTTCCTATACATTTTTGAAAAAATCCAAATCTACTTAATATACTAGATTTGATTTAAAACATGTCGAAAATGTATTTTTTCGAACAAGTCTTGCTTATACAACACTGCATTATGTCTAGGATAAGCAAATATAACTATAGGCTATCCATTCAAGTTGAATGTTTTCATCGATAAAGTGACTTTTCATTTCGAAATAAAAACAAAAAAAATTATAATTTTAAAATTAGTGGCATTTAATAAACTAATTTATACTTTTACAACTGTAATTTTGTATTTTGAATAAATTTAAATTTGAATGAATTTAACATTACTGTCGTTATATCAAAATAAAATGACGCGATTTGTTCGAAAATTCGTATATCGAAAGCTAGTAAGTTTAGTGGAAACATAGTATAATACACACAAATTTGAAAAAAATACATTACTTTTTATGGTTTAATTTAAAAGACTGATTTGCAGCACCATGTACAAAAATTTACACCAACGTGTAAAAAGCACGAAGGGGCGGTGGCGAGTTTTCGAATAAGCTCTCCCCGTGTTTGTAAAAGTATCAGCGTGAAATAAGGCCAACACGGCAGGTGGAAAGCACTTCGAATTATATATCTCTTGTCTTTCCGGCAACAGCAGAGAACATAGATTTCACCGTTCATCAGTCTTTTTATCAACATTATCTTCCCACGATTTTGGATTTAAACCACAGCAACCGCGTTCATTCGAAGTGACCTCTCCAGTAACCAGGATGATACAAAGATTGCAATACAGACGAGTAAGGGAAAGTACATATTTTAATTTTAAATAGTTTTTATTTAAAATTAAAAATATTTAATTTATTATTTAAATTTTTTGACAAATGACTGTGCGAAACTGTAACAGGTTGTATGTTGAATTCACAGTACCCATATGTGTAAAGAGCCTACTTTATGTTTTCAAAAAATAATGACATATAAATTAAATACAAAAATTCGTTTAATAACATTAACATCCATGTAAGCATTTTGGGTAATAAATTGGCGGACTACCATGAGGGCTTGGAGCCGCTATATAAATAAAATAGAAAAATTCGTATATCTGAGAATCTATTAGAGCTAAAATCTTAAAATTTCACTTGAAGAGTTTTGACATTCATCTGAGCATTTACCCCCTTATTTACAAACCATAATTTTATTTTATAAGTGGTTTATAAATTAGATTTTGTATGAAAATTTTGTTTTATAAACCTTTTATAAATAAAAAATTTTGTTTGTGAATAAGGGGATTAGAGTATAACGTGCGAACTTGACATCTTCCATATAAATAAAATGCAAAATATTGTTTGTGTAGGGAAATATAGAACTAGATTCATCAAATTTTGCATAAATTACTTCAATATTCATCTGATATTTTGGAGGAAAAAGGGCGGACTTTCATTTGTGGTGCTTGAAGCCCTCACATAGGAAAAATCGTATATCTGAGAAACTACTAGAGCTAGAGTCTTCAAATTTTATATGAATAACTTTGACATTCAAGCAATAGGTGGCTTGGCACCACATATATCAATTAAATACAACATTTCTTATATCTTGAAAACTGTTAGATAATTCCAATTTTTCATAGATACTTAGATATTGACGAAATTGCAATAATTTGCTTGGCATCACTCATATGTAACATATTGTTAATCTGGAAAACTATTGTGGTTAGAATTTTCAAAATATTTAAGTAGGTTTTTTATTTATACTAGAGGATAAAACAAAAAATATTGTATATCCTAAGGCATAAAAATATGAATTATTTTTTAAGAATAAACGTATATAATAAATTTAAGCAAGTATAAGAAATAAATAGATCATTAATGTATTATTTTAGAATTTAAATGAAATATATTGTCATCAAGAGAAATTATAATAAATTTTTAAGAAAAAATTTATAATTGAGTAAGTAAATAAATATTTTTTTTGGTTATTATGTATTTAATTTCGAATGGGGTAGTGGAGCACACCGGGTATTATCTAGTATATTCACACAAAATCCAAAATGTACCCTTTTTGTCATTTTATATAGAGGACACTGTAAAGCAGCCAAGCGCAGAAAGAGCAACTGTTATTGTAGTGGTGAGAAAATGCAAAAAAAAAAACTTAGAAAAAATATTTCCTAATTACGCTTGTTATGATCAAGTTTTATAACAAGTAAAATGGTAAATTTTACAGATAAAACATATCTAAAGAAAAGAAAAATGTTAATTTCTTCACAAAGATAAGATTTTTTAGTATAAAATGTTTAAAAAATTTAAAAATATCGTTTTTATGTATTTTTACTATTATGCATTCCTGAAAAGTTTTTGGAGTGTATGAGTTTTTTGCAAGTTACTCTCTTGTTTGAAAATGATGTTGTTGTTTTTACATATTTTGTTTGCAATTTCTGTATTTTTTACGCTCTTGCAATGAGTTTTATTTACGATCGGGTTATGTACGTGTGAATTGCCGAAAATCTTCGTAATTAGAACAATATGAACGCGCAACACTGCTGTAAAGTAGTACACTATACAATACTTGAAAATGTTACAAACTTTTCTTCCAGTTCTAAGGATGCAAAAACAAAAACTGAAGTGGTGTTAGTGAGGCAAGAAAATTTTACGCTCTGCCGATGTCGGTAGTAAATATATCTAAAATTCTCTTACGGTAAGACCAACAATTTTATTTATAAATTCTACAGTGATATAAAAGTTTACAGTCTATTAAAAATAAGTATCATAACCCTTAATTTTCTCCGTAAAACTAATTTTTTAACGATTTTAACAATATTTTATATTTGGTCTTATAATTATTTCGTAGGAATATAAGCTTTAAGTACCGTTATTTTAAATGTGGAATAATGGAACAAAAGTTTATATATTCTGGGTCCTTATTAAAATCTAAGATCAAGTCATGTCCGTCCGTCGAAACCACCCAGTAAAAAAATTTTTGGACATGTCAAAGGTCAGAAATTCTCTAAAATAATGGTTATACTTTATTAGAATTTTTAACGAATTTCTAAATTTCCTTCTGACACTTTACAGAATAAATGTCGAAAGGGAATTTTAGTGTTACAACAATTATATAACTAATCTTTACATTGGTGGAGGACAATTTGTTTTTTTATTCCTATATTATTCTTTAGACATAAAGGAGAATAGTCTGTACATTTTCTGAAGTAAAATATAAAATAGCTTACGAATTATATCCGATAAACCTGCACATAACCTGAAGAGAATTGTTTTTGTAACTTCATCAGACAATTAAGCGAATAATAGAAATGTCCTTTAAATATTTAACAGAATATTCTGCACATTTTCAGATATTTTTTACTTGGTCATTTTGTTCCCATTTTCAGTACTTTTGTAAGAAATACTCTGCAAAATATTTGAAGGATCATGCACCTGTTTATATTTTAAAATTCGTCAACATTACTTTAAAAGGAAATTTAATTTTTATTTCCTTAGTTGGTCTTTGGAAATCAAGTACACAACATCATATGTGATGATTATTGTTTAAATTTCTGAAAACTTTGTTAATGCTATGTTTCCACTGAGGCGTTTTGAGCAAATCTAGTTGAATTGTCCAAAACTAGTTGAAATCATGTAGATTTCCTATACATTTTTGAAAAATCCAAATCTACTTAATATACTAGATTTGATTTAAAACATGTCGAAAATGTATTTTTTCGAACAAGTCTTGCTTATACAACACTGCATTATGTCTAGGATAAGCAAATATAACTATAGGCTATCCATTCAAGTTGAATGTTTTCATCGATAAAGTGACTTTTCATTTCGAAATAAAAACAAAAAAAATTATAATTTTAAAATTAGTGGCATTTAATAAACTAATTTATACTTTTACAACTGTAATTTTGTATTTTGAATGTTTAAATTTGAATGAATTTAACATTACTGTCGTTATATCAAAATAAAATGACGCGATTTGTTCGAAAATTCGTATATCGAAAGCTAGTAAGTTTAGTGGAAACATAGTATAATACACACAAATTTGAAAAAAATACATTACTTTTTATGGTTTAATTTTATAATTTTAAATATATGAACACTATTTTCGTATATAATATGTAATTAGTATGGTTTAATTTTATTCATTTTAAAAATAATCTGTAAGATTCTATTACCTATTTATGTATGTACCCTTAAGAAGTTCCCAGCAGTTCGAGAAACAGTCAATGCATACGAAAAAGACAGTAATTTCCACTTTGCAATGGAGAATGAAGACAGTCGTCACTTTAGAGTCCTATTTGTAAGCGGGAGCGGAGACAGTCGTCTCTTTACTGTCCTCAAGTAACCTAGAGATTATACTCTTAAAAGTTTTCTTTTTTTGTACACCCGAAAGTAGTTATTTTACCCATCTTTTTGAGAAATGAGTATTACTTTCTACTAATATGCCACCATCTGGTTGACTCAAATTTATATATTTCGGGTCAATCGTCACATTGATGTCCCATAGTATTCTAGAGAGTAGACACTTGAAATTTTTAACCTCTATTTCCATTAATATCTTACCACCGGTGGCTCCAATTCGCATCAAGAATAAAAGTAAATCGTCACTATAGAATATATTGGTATACTTTAGAGTGGGTTTAGGACCAATATTATTGTGCGTTGCAAGCATCAGCACAAACCCAATATGTCCTAACTAGAGTATTCAAACGATTAATCGTCGATCGGTTAATCGATTAATTTTTGACGATTAATCGTTCGAATAAATGAAAATTGTCAAATTTCAAATAACGAATAAACCGAATAATTTCTATCAATTAAACGATTAAGAAAAACTCACTATTTAGCAGTAAAATTACTATATATTTTCTACATAATTGAATATTTTTATTATAAATTTTCTTCTTTTCTTAATTTCTTAATAATTTTTCTATAATAAAGAAAATTTTTTTGATGATTTTTGAAAAGAAATCATGGAAATAATTATATAGCATTTATTTCTACAACCTGTTTTTTTTTTGAAACATTGTTGTGTTCTTAAGTATTTCCAATAAGTTCTTCAGCAACAGTTATAGTTAAATTAGTGTTTAAGGGAACGTATGAATTCTAGAACTCGTTGAAAATAGTAAAGACAGTAATTTCTTTATATAGCAAAGCATTTCACATAAACGGGAATGGTTTATAATATTTGAGAAGAACTAAACATAGAATTATAGTGAAAGAAGTGAAAATAATAATTTTGTTTATAAACCGTCCAAAAGTTATTTTCAAACATGAAAAAATCTATGCGTACAGGAAACTGTGGACCATTAGTATTAACACTGTGTACTCAGTTATTCATATTAATATTAACTGAGTTCCACTGCTTCGAAATAATATAATTAATTCAAATCATCAAGATCAAGAAAGAAAGAATTGGAAATCTTAACGAAAATTTGTCACAAAAAAGTAGTTAAAAGTTTTTTAATCGAAATCAAAAATTAAACCTTTTTATATTTAATTTCTTTTTCGTTTTTTCTCTAAGTGAGGCAGGTAAATAATATAGATAGAATGTACAGATTCATTCGATACCAATATTGGTATTATAAATTACATATAAATATTTTTAATATTCGTTTGTATTCCTTTAAACTTTGAAATCCTCTTATAAGGACATAAAAATCGGAGTACGCAATTCTATAAGTGGAATCTATTTTTACATGCTTATCAACTTTTCCATGTGTTTAATACTTTTTTAAAAATTGTTACAGGGTGTATATGAAGAAAATTATTGTTAAAATCAATAATAACATCTAGTTTCCTTTTATTCGAATAACCGAATAATGTTTAATTATCCGATTATTAACCGGCTAACGTAAAACCTCAAATAATTATTTGTCGAATAAACCGAATAAGACAAAAACCCGAATAATTGAATACCCTAGCCTACTTATAAAAGAACTAGTCTCTATATATAATTTTCTATAGAGACCTTTTTTATGACATCACATTCAGTTGAAGAATATAGGTCTCCGCATGCAACGCATACAGTACGCAACGTGCAATACTTATTCGTGTGACCGAATTCCTGACAATTTTCACATTGTACAGGTGTATTGCGTTTTAAGGGTTCCCCAACTGCGATTCAACAAGTATCGTAGAGAGTAAATTGGGTGAATTTCATTACCTTTTAGTTTTTTATTATCAGGCTCCAGCTCGACTCGAAAAAAAGCGGTTGGGGAGCCTTATCTCTATTAAAGATATTGACTACACTTCGTAAACTATAGCCCTTTTAGGGGATCCTTGCTTTCGTTTGGCTCTACACTGGACTCTATACCTTTGAAGTCCTCTCCACATGCTCTACATTCGTCTGAATCCGCACGTCCAATTTTGCATAGATGTGCTCGTAGTCCTGTGTGTCCACAGAGGAGATTTTTCATCTTGCTCTCATCAGGATCACCCCATAGGATCTTCGTGGTTCTACACACTGTTTCATTATTCCAAGAGGCCTTATGGGATTCTCTCACCCATATTTTTAGTTCAGCTTTTGTTGCGTCGAATGGTTTTGCGTTTGTCAGGTTAACTGCCTCGAGCTCCCTTCCCTTTAAAGCTATTACATTCGCCTTTCGTTACCGACTACTCCCGAGTGGGCTGGTACCCATATGATGTGAACCTTACCCCTGGTAGAGTAGTGAGTTAAAGCTTTCTTACAATCCAATACGGTCTCAGATTTAGTTCTATCGCCTGATATCGCCCTAATTGCATTCTGGCTGTCGGTAAATATATTATGCGTTGTGTGCGACATATTTATTCTAATCCAATGTACGCATTCCGTTATTGCTCGTACTTCTGCCTGGAAGCTTGTGTTATGATTAGGTAAACGGTGGTATATTTCTGTTTCTGGGTCTTCAATATAGAAACCCAGCCGCACTTTGTCCCCCAATTTAGAGCCATCCGTGTAACAACGGATTCCTAATGGTATTTGCTCTAATGTTCCGCTTGACCAAGACATTCTATCAAGGATCAGCGTTTCAAAGTTTCCAAGTCCGATGATTGTGTATAACCTTCCAATGTGTCTAGTATATATTGATGACGTGTCCTATAACCGCTTTTGGCCAGTTCGCCTAAAGTAAAGAGCCGTTCGGCTGTAAGCGCCGCCTCATATCTTAAATATGTTTCAATGGGTGGAATATCTAGCAACGTTTGCAGAGCCTTGGTTGAAGTAGTACACATGGCACCACTTATATCCAAGCAGCATGTACGCTGAACTCCATGTAGTAATTTGATATTGCACTTTTAGTCTAAAGCAGTCCACCAGATTATTGAAGCATAAGCTAGAATTGGTCTAATTACACTTTTATAAAGCCAATTTGTCATAATAGGACTAAGACCCTTATTTCATGCCTATAGTTTTCCTACATATCGGCCTACATATGTGCCTTGTTGATCCTATCCTCTATGTGGTGTCTCTATTTTAATTTTCGGTCGAGGATTACACCTAAGTACTTAACTTTGTCTGTCACTGGTATCTTCTTGTCCAGAAAGCAAGGTTCAGTATACGTAGACATTTTTGTCTTTCTTGTGAAAAGACAGATTTCCGTTTTTGCCGGGTTAACATTGAGGCCTCTCGGTTGAACCCAGCTCAAGGCCGTATTCAGAGCCTCTTCTACACAAGTAATTTGGATCCTTTCCCTTTAAAGCATTACGACATCGTCTGCATAGCATACAGGTCTAAGTCCTTTCTCAGCTAGGGTCCTTAGGAGGCTATTAATCGTGGTAACCCAGAGTAAGGGTGACAAAATGCCACCCTGTGGTATACCGCGAAATTTATTTTTCCTTATAGTTATATCGTACATCTCGCAGCTTATCCATCTGTTCCTTAGCATGTGGTTGATCCAGTTACGTAGCACCCGGTCAACATAAAACTGGTTTAGGCATTGGATAAGGGTATCAGTGTGCACGTTATTGAAGACGCCTTCGATGTCAATGCATACCGCCAGTGTATACAGTTTGCTATCAAAGGATGCACCTATGTAGTGGACAACTATAACCGAATAATTTTTAATTACCCGATTATTAACCGGCTAACGTAAAACCTCAAATAATTATTTGTCGAATAAACCGAATAAGACAAAAACCCGAATAATTGAATACTCTACTCCTAACTAAAGTGGTATAGGGTATAAAAACAAAAAATATAAAATTTACCCAATTTTTAAATACGCCATTGTTAACTAACATAGCAACAACTTTTCAATTTAAATAGTTTATTGCTGTAAAATTTCAAAAATGTATGATAGGGCCGTTTTAGGTGACGATATATTTTATATTATCTGGATCACATTTTTTACTTTTCAAGTGACGATTTACTTGCTTTTGATGATTTAATTTAATTAAAAAACACTTTTTCAAAATTTACTAGAAATGGTTGTTGTAATAAAACATTGAAAGATAGTGCCAATGCAGGCAATTTTATGTTTCAAGATTATATTTTCATTAATAAAATACAAATAAATACAAAAAATTATTTTTTTTTAAAAGAACAAAAAATAAATTATCAAAAATTAATTTATTGATTGTAAAATTGAATCAGTAGATGGAAAGACAATTGAAAAGCAAGTTTGATTCAATTTTAAAAATGGTTAGTGTATTGGTAAAAAATTAAACTTGAAAGGCAAAACTTGATCGTTCAACGTCCAAGTTAATCATTATAACCTACACCACTTTAGTGGGGAGGGTATATTGGGTTTGTGCTGATGTTTGTAACGCACAATAATATTGGTCCTATACCCACCTTAAAGTATACCAATCGGCTTAGAATCATTTTCTGAGTCGATTTAGCTATGTCCGTCCGTCCATGTAAACCTTGTAATCAAACCACAGGCCGCAATTTTGAAGATAATTGAATGAAATTTGGTACATGATCTTCTATTGTCTCCGGGACGAATCCTATTGAAAACAGTTAAGATCCATTATTTCACCTAGCCCCCATACAACTGTACCCCCAAAAAGGGCTTGTAAACATTGTAATCAAACTAGAGGTCGCAACTTTTTAGATAATTCAATGAAATTTGGCACATGATCTTTTATGGTACTATTGAAAATGGTTAACATCGGTCCATTATTTCACCTAGGCCCCATAGAACTGAACCCGTCATATAGGGCTTTTAAGTTCATAATTATGCTTAATATACTCGTATCTCGACAAAAAGCTGCAAAACCAAGTTCTATACTAGTCTTGATGACCCTGATGAACTTTATAATTATAGGGCCTCTAAAAAGCCTCTATCAAAATTTTACTTAAATATCCACAGTTTTATTAAACAGTAAATGGTTTTAGTATATCTGAGGCAAGGTACAATTCAACTTAAATGCTTTATTATGAAAACTACATTACATTTTATATACAGGTGTAGGGTATTATTTGGTCGGCCTAGCCCGACTATAACTTCTTACTTGTTATATGTATGTAGCGTTTCTAAGAAATTTAATATGACAAATGTGTAATTTATAATTATGAATAAATAAAGAATAATGTAATGCATTTAAATCTGCACATAAATGACCAGAAATATATAAAAAATGAGGTTGTTAAAGCAAATTATATAACACAATAATCAGATATTGTGATATTAAATGAGATTCTTGAAACATTTTTATTAACATAATACACACATCTGGGCGCTAAACTGTAAAATTCACTAGTATACGTATGAACTATCTACAGTCTGGCCAATACAATAGTCTATAGATTGGACTATACACTATCTAGTTAATACTCTGAACTTTACAACAGTCTGGACTACACTGTGGTATATAGTGTGGTGAATAATCTGGAATATAGAATATTCTATAGTCTGAACTATAGCCTATTCTTTGGACTGACTATATTCAAATTGTTTTGACCAGCACTATAAATTTAAGCACAACCGTCACACGTTTCCTTACAGCCAACCGCAATGATGAAAACGTGAGAATTTGGGATGATTCAAAAAACTAGCTTCTAGTTAAGTTGGTTATGGCATGAGTCTTACGAATTAACATTAATAAATATTCGCAACATTTCCAGACAATTATTTTACAAAACAATAAAGCAAGTTATTTGTATTTTTACTGAAATTCAAGAAAAATTTTTATCTGAAACAGATAAATAATTTACTGTATTTTGTCAATAATAATACACAAAATTTCTTATTTAATCTATAATAATTTTGTTAAAAATATATATTGAATTTTAACAAAAATTTTACATAAAGAATGTATGTAATAAATTTTAACATCGGAGTAGGCATAAAGACAATTGGGTCTTATGACATGAACTAGAACTGGAACTCGAGAATAGCAGGAAATTGATACTAGCAAGGACATCGCTAGAAAGCAGTAGCATGAGAAATTGTTAGCATCATAGAAGGTATAAGATTAATATAAATATAA
This sequence comes from Lucilia cuprina, assembly GCF_022045245.1. Taxonomy (NCBI): domain Eukaryota; kingdom Metazoa; phylum Arthropoda; class Insecta; order Diptera; family Calliphoridae; genus Lucilia; species Lucilia cuprina. The sequence continues at coordinate 65,389,967 of NC_060952.1, forward strand.
AACAATTTTTAGAAATAGGCTTTATATGGGCATTGTATCAAATATGGTTAGATTTAAAAAAAAAAAAAAACTTTACAGAATTATTTGTTGATCCTTAAACATGCTTTGGCTAATTTTGTAACGATTGATCCATAATTGAGGCACGTACAAGTATTAATACGGGGCTATGAGGCAAAAAGCAACTAATCACTATCTCTCTTGGACCATAATAGTACTATATGCCAAATTTTTCCGAGATATCTTTAAGATTCTGACCTGTAATTTAACATTAATTAACTCCGAAAGTGGTTTGAGCCATTTAAACTTAGTTAAGTATTATTTTTTGGTTTTTACTAACATTACCTGACTTACATAACATAAATTGTAATGGAAATATATTGAATTTTATACCCTATATAAAATTCAATATATTTCCTGATTTTTTTATAGTTAAAAGTAAAAAATCAAATTTAGTAGAAACCGATTTATGAAAATAGTTAAAGAATCGAATTTTCTAGAATTGTTTCTATTAATTTGTACCATTTTTTATGGAAATTGACTTTAATTAGTATTTGATTTCATCCAGGATTTTACTTTTTAAAATTAGTCAAATTATTTTTCTGAAAATATAAAGAACACCGCTAAAATAGGGAAATAATATTTTTATAATACTACTTTTAGTACTAACAATACTCAAAACGATGGTACCAAAATATTTTTAAAATTATAATTTTTTAGCACTGTATGTGGAGCATGGCTTATGTTAGAACCCATAAAAGGGAACTTTTTGGCACATTTTTCAAAAGGTACTTTTTGGATTTTCTATGATATTGAACCTAGAATTATCAAATTAAGTATGCAGAGCCAGTATTAAGCGAGAACACATAAAAGGGGCCTTTTTGGTTCTACAAAAGGTACTTTTTGATTTTCCTATAATATTGAACCTAGCAACATGAAATTAAGTATATAGAGTCTAATAAGGTGAGAATCCATAAAAAGGGACTCCTTGGCACTTTTTTGTTTTTCAAAAGGTACTTTTTGAAACATACTTGTTGAATAATATTCTTTAAGAGAGAACTTTTTAGTTATTTTTGTCTCTCAAATATTTTTTTTTTTTTCAAATTTTTGCATAACTTAGTTTTTCAGCTCATGGAAAAATTTTCAACTTTGATTTTTTGAAGCACTTTAATTTACATGAATATACTTACATAAATAGTTATGGGTAATAAAAATTAAACAAGTTTTATTATCGTTAATTTATATATTTAATATGTACATAATTTTTTTATTACACAAACAATTCAAATTCCAACAAAAAACAATTGCAGAATAGTTTTTCATACTTCATTTATAAGGATGTAAATATATTTTTTTATTTATTATTATTAATTATTTATAATTACTTCTAAAATTATAGAGTCCCTATCATTAGGATAAGGACGAGTGTCTTTTTGGAAGAAAAAGATACGGGGTATGTGTGTAAGTACGGGACATAAAACTTAATTTTAAATTTAAATTATTTAATAATTGTATGTTTGCCTAGTCTAAAGCATCAGACCCTGTACTGGGTAATAACCAACATAGAAATCCGCTTACTGAAAAACACAATTAAAAAATAATTTTATTAGAATTAAGACTTATGAATGTTTATTTCCTTCAATATCACCAAACTTACTAAACAGCATTGCAGAAAACACAACAATAGGAATAATACAATTGAGGTCAATTAGAAATCCAAATATTAGATTTCCAAGTAAAGCTCCACTTCGACCAAAAGTCATAGACAATGCAGCCGCCATTACCCTAAAAATTAAAAATATTTAATTAAATATAGAAATATAATTGGAAACATAAAAAAACTAAATAATTTTAATGTCAGTTTATAAGACAGTCAATGTTGTCAGAATTAATTTTTGCAGCGCAAGCAGTATGTTTTGGCGTGTGTGCTTTTTTATGAAAATGGCGCCATTGTCAGGTGTTAAAACTCGCACATATGACAATATAAATCTATCTGTCAACGTCTGGCAATTTTTCCGACTCTTAAAGTTTGTTGGCGAGTATTTAAAAATCTAAAATTGTCAGGTAATTCTACGTTGGTTCCAAAAGAACCTCCAATTGACCTATGCCTTTATATAGGAAGTTGGAGCCCCTCAATTAATAACGAAAACTTGTTTGTTGTTGCGAAATTTTTGTCACTTTGACAATTTTCATTGTCGAAAATAGTCTGTTGTTGATTTTACCCCTAAAATTTGCGATTTTTCAAAGGATTTTTGTACAAATTTACATTTCAATGAAAAACATATAATAAAGAAACTGGACCGTAGTCTTTTCAATGACCTTGCTAAAAACGATCATACAGAAAAGAAGACTCTTACTAAAAAATATGCAAAATAACTGTGTAAAAAGCCATTAATATGAAATAATGTCACAGGATGACCAATTTACGATTGCTATACATTTCGTTATTGTTTTTCAAATATTCAGTTTTCAATCATATATCGGGATCATTTTCGAGTAATTTTTTAAGCGCTCAATATATTAATCACTTTTAGGTCATTAAAATGAGTCAAAAATGACTCAGTTTACTAATGATGGGATGTAGATAATAAACTTGTTATGATAACGTACGTATAACCATACGCATGTGCGTTGGGTTTTACACATGCGTAAAACAACCCTTAATTCTAGCACATGTGTTTAAAACATGTATTCTAGGTTAGTTTTAAGATTTTTGTTATTAGATACCTATAAAATGGGCTGGATAGATTTGTATTTATATGATATTTATATAATATATATAATATTTGCCTGTGCTAAATTTAATTGCAATAACAGTGCTAAGTCCGATCACTTCGAAATTCGGCAAGATCATCAAGGCTTGTATAAAACTTAGTTGTCAAAAGCCCTTTTCGGGGGATTCAGTTGTATGGGGGCTATGTGAAATAATTGACCGATTTTAACAAACGTGTATTCCAAATTTTATCAAATTATCTTGAAAATTGCGACCTGTACTTTGATAATAACGTTTCAATGGACACACGGACGAACGAAAAGTGATTCTGAGCCGATCGGTATAATTTAAGGTGGGTATAGTACTAATATTTTAATGCGCTACAAACATCAGCACATAAAGTATTCCTTCGCTGTGGAAACTAGACACGTAGTTTGGAGATTTAAAAACGAGAATAGCCCTAAAAACCAATTTTCGAGTTGCAATCGAGCGGCTAGACTCGAAAGTTATACCTGTATTGAAGTAGCCTGTCTATTTTCCATATCTAAACCACATAGATAATCTGTGGTAAACAGTATTTCGAAGATATGAACTCAAAAATAGTCTTTCGAGGTGTAATTGCAAAGACGATTTTTAGGATGCGGTTATAAGGGAATAGCTAAATTTTTTAAAATAAATTTTTGACACAATTATTGTAAAAGCAATGCAAAGTAAAAGATACCCAACCCTATTCTGAGTTGCTGACAAGTTCTGACCATTTTTTTCAAAATAATACCAAAGTTTCCATTGTTTTGTCAGCAACAGAACACCAAATACTATAATCTTGTCTTAATACTTCAAAATTCAATTAATTATATTCATAGAATATTATTAATATAAGTATGTAAAAATAAATACAAATGAAATTCTAAAAAAATAATAAATTTTTTAAATATAGTTTTGATTCCGCTTGTGAAAAAGTTTCCATTCCATTGTTTTGTCGGGAGGGGATCTTACATGGAAGCTATGACCAAATATGGACCGATGTCAATATTTATATTAGAAGGTGTAATAAAAGCGTAAATTTTTTGGAAATTTTTAAATTTAGATTCATAACTTTTCCCGATGTGAAACGATTTTGCTCATTTTCAATACCAAACTGCCTAGGAATCTTTTAGTCGAATTTCATTAACTGGTCTGCTGCCTTTAAACAAGTGTTATAGCAAATTGTTAAAAATCTATTGTCAAAAATTCCGATTTTATTAAAATGAAATATAAAAGAGCGTAACAACAAATGAGTCATTTTCACAAGTCTGAATGTCCTAAAAAAGCAATATAATAGACAATGCACAGTGGGGCAGAATGGAATTTTTTTCGAAATAAATCTGGCATTTCTAAACGGCTGATCCGATCGGGATAAAATTTGGCGTGAGCGTAGCCAAGGAGTATTCGAGTTTAAGATGAATCCCGCAGATGCCCCAGGGACGGAGCTGTGGCGGCTCAAAGTAGGGTACCTACGACATGTAAAATTTTTAAACTCGTGCCATTTTTTCACCCAAATACAAAGATTTTTATATTTTCTGAAAGCGCTCGACGAGATCTTGAAAAAACATGCTAGGACATACTACTTATCTCTTATAATATGTTATAAAAATTTAGTGATACAAAATTTACCATACCTTGGTCCGCCTTTTTTGAATACCGGGCGTAATTTTGGACCAAATGGACTCAATTTTTCCTTGTTAGACAACAAAATTTCCAATAATATACAAAAAATTTCAGATCAATATCATTTACAGATCCAAAAATATACGTTTTTTAGTTTAAAAATTCAAAAAATTTTAGATTTTTGCCGTTTTTTGCCCAAAATGTGTCTTAACTCTTTTATTAATAAAATAAAATTTTCTTTAAGAACATATAACAATTTTATAGTTTTCTAAAAGGTATCTTTACGCAGAACGCTTTGGCGTAAAAAACTTGTCCAATTTTTGGAAAATGTTGCCACTGCGTACTTCCGAATGTGACCTATTTTTTATCAAAACTTCAACTTTGGGCGACATGTTCTAAAATCCCAAAGCTGGGATCAGAAAACTGAAAGCAGTTTTGGAAACCTCAATATGTTCTCTATTTACTCCAAAAGTATTTTCCCAGCCCTAAAAGAAATGTGGACTCTATGGGCAAAAATGTAAAAAATCCCATTTTTGGGATTTTCATTCCTATTTTTGGGAATTGCGGGATGCACTTTGACCTTTTCAATTTTTTTTGCATATTCTTATTTGAAATGACAAATTTAACAAGCGTTGAAGATTTCATTGAGTTTTGTTCATAAATAAAGATTTTTTCATATATTTCATAGTTGTTAAATTTCTAAAACTATGATTTATATCAAAATTTTAATAGGGTCGCAGATAGCTACAACAAATTAGTCCATATTTATCCCTTAATATCTTTTTTTAGTTAGATATGGAAATTCTCGACCCTTTACAAAAAATTTCAAGCCAATATCTCAATTACATTCAAAAATATGTTCATTTAAACCTGTGTCCTTTAATTTCATCTTTTTCATATTTTAGTATTAAGTATGACAGAACATACATTTGGTGTTGAATAAAATATTTGGACAATTTTTCAAAATTATTTAGTTAATTATTTTATTAAAGACTATAAAATTGTATATAAATAAAAAAATATAATTTTATTATGAGCCACGCACAACAACACCTAAATCACCCCACACAAACCACCTTTCCCGCTCACCGAAATACTTATAAAACACAATTTAATACAATATAATCAGTTAGTAACATAACATAATACAATTAATTCTTACAACCTACTTATATAGTTAATTCCTAACACTACTTATTTTCTATAAAATAATCTGTCATATCGGTATACATATCCAGAAGGTAATATAAGTCCTTTAAATCTTCCTCGTTTTGAGATGATAGAGTTTCATAACAAATCCATCTTTTTCGCATAGTTGAAAGAACAGGATCAGAAGATAGAAGTAAACTATTAAAAATATCTTCATTCTGTGATTGCCTAGAGCATTTTCTTGAGCTGAAAAGTTGAACATGCTTAAAATCTCGATTCCTTGCTTCCTGGGCTTCTTCTGTAAACTCTCCAAGTGGAAGAATATTCGATTCAATTATTATTTGACCATGACACAATACTTTGTGTACTGTTGGTGTTAGTTCCCTCCATGGATACAGAGATACAAGTAATTTAGAAATTTCAGATGTATATTCCCCAAATCGATTTCCATTAATTATATGTTTACTATTCAGTGCCATTAAAATAGTGTTAACTCTTCTAAGCAACTCCTTGTCGATTCCAGTTATTTTTGAAGTAATTTCAAAATCACGAAAAAACCTTCTCGCCGTATTACCGTCATTTGTACTACAGCAACTTGGAAGTGGTTTGTCGATGTTTAATCCCATCTGAACTTTAAATTCTTCTTGGATTCTTTTTTTTCGCAGCTCTCAGTTCTTTCAATTCTTCATTATTTTTTTTGATTTAGTAAGATTCTCTGGCACACTTCTATATTTGAGGTCGTATGCTATGTGTAAAAAGTAATCCAAAAATCGTATTCTGGCATGAAGTGGTGAAATTCCGAAAGACAGGACTTCTTCATTAATACTTCTACTTTTGTTTATATTTGAGAATTGCGACTTTTTCTCATTACATATTGAGCATCTCCAGAAGGAAGAAGTTTCTGTTATGGCATTGCTGACCTTTCCATCAATCATTGTTAAGCTTAGCTGATATGATACGTTAATAGAGAATTCCATTATTTTTATGCAAATGGGCTCCAGTGCATTTATTTCATCTTTTAAATGTTCCACTAAATCTTTTGTTGTTTTCTTTGATTCCTTTATAAATTCAAATCCAATGGGTCTACAAAAGTTTTTTGAACCCGGAGTTGTATTGATCCATATATCTTCAAATGAATTTCCGATGCTTGACGATGATGGATTAAGGGAATATGAACGAATTCGTAATGGCACTAATGATGACATAAATACACTTTTGTAGTCTGCTAATGTCCGACTTCCACAAGCTTGTTTGTATTCTGGAAGTGCTGATAAACCGTCACATCCCCACTTACACATTAAAACAACATCACAGTTATGAATTTTCCTTAATTGGTCTTCTGAAAAGTCTGACACAATTCTTGATGCTGTGTTTTCGAGCAAAGATGATATATCAATACAAGCTTCCACATCATTAACAGCGATAGGTGATGGTAGGATAGTTTGTTTTTTTTTCCTGGATCGCCTTGTATGATGGTAAAATATTGTGTCCTTTTTCATGCAGAGCTTTCCTTAATATTTGGTACTTATTTCGACTGAGACCCAGTTCCAACATAAGCGCTATTGCTTCCTCTTTAGTAAAATTTGATTGTGATGTTGGAGTTGGTATACTTTCAACAATTCGCTTAAGTCGTTTTGGTGATGCATTAGGAAGAATACTTGCAATATGTACGGCATCCATAGGTTGGTTTTCCTTTTTCAGCATTTCGTTAAATGTATCAGCAATTTCCTCATTTGAGATTGAAAAAAGTTTTTGTGTGACCCTCTTTTTTTTAACCTTGAACATAAGTCTTCGTATGACTTGCAAGGCGCTCCTGCTGATGTGTTGTAAGTTGAGATTTCCGTAGTAGTTTCCATCCAACTACAAAATTTTAATCGAAATTTCTTTTGATTTCCATCCACAGACTTACTTTTTACATCAAAAAGTTTTCAATTTTTGATATGCCTGTTTTGTCTACTATTCTACTATATGTAGTTTTTATATAATTTGAAATGTCTTCAATTCTTTCTGGCCCTTTTGAAGATACACTCCATAAAACGGAACACAACTCTTCGTACTTTAATGTAATCTTCATTATAGATTTATTAAATATGGTACTTAAAATCTGAGAAGTTTACTTATATACCAATTCTTGTCATTTCCGATACAGGTATTCTAAAGTAAAAAATTACGAACTGTCTACCTATTATCATTTAGGACTATATTACTATAACCTGTAATTCAGTCATTGATATTTCTTATTAGTGAATGAATCGAAATTACCTGTATATTTTTACCTACATGATCATAAACGAAACAGAACGAAATGATCTGTCGAAAAAATTTAGGTAAAAAATAGTTATAAATTTCTGAAAATTTAAGCATAATAGGACCTTTCAATTATAAAGATAAGCAAACAAATAGAAAATAGGTAAATATAAGATTTAAACATGTTCTGTCATATTTAATACTAAAATATGAAAAATATGAAATTAAAGGATACAGGTTTAAATGAACATATTTTTGAATGTAATTGAGATATTGGCTTGAAGAGTTTCCATATCTAACTAAAAAAAGATATTAAAGGATAAATATGGACTAAATTGTTGTAGCTATCTGCGACCCTATTAAAATTTTGATATAAATCATAGTTTTAGAAATTTAATAAATATGTAATATATGACAAAATCTTTATTTATGAACAATACTCAATGAAATCTTCAACGCTTGTTTAATTTGTCATTTCAAATAAGAAAATGCAAAAAAGAAATTGAAAAGGTCAAAGGGTATCCCGAAATTCCCAAAAATAGGAATGAAAATCCACATTTCTTTCAGGGCTGGGAAAATACTTTTGGAGTAAATAAAAAACATATTGAGGTTTCCAAAACTGCTTTCAGTTTTCTGATCCCAGCTTTGGGATTTTAGAACATGTGGCCCAAAGTTGAAGTTTTGATAAAAAATAGGTTATATTCGGAAGGACGCAGTGGCAACATTTTCAAAAAATAGGACAAGTGTTCTTAAAGAAAATTTTATTTTATTAATAAAAGAGTTAAGACACATTTTGGGCAAAAAAAAACGGCAAAAATCTAAAATTTTTTGAATTTTTAAATTAAAAAACGTATATTTTTGGATCTGTAAATGATATTGATCTGAAATTTTGTATATTATTGGAAATTTTGTTGTCTAACTTACAAGAAAAAATTGAGTCCATTTGGTCCAAAATTACGCCCGGTATTCAAAAAAAGGCGGACCAAGATATGGTAAATTTTGTATCACTAAATTTTTTCAAGATCTCGTCGAGCGCTTTCAGAAAATATAAAAATCTTTGTATTTCGGTGAAAAGCAAAAAATGGCACGAGTTTAAAAATTTTACATGTCGTAGGTACCCTACTTTGAGCCGCCACAGCTCCGTCCCTGGGGCATCTGCGGGGTTCATCTTCAAAACTTAAACTCGAATACTCCTTGGCTACGCTCACGCCAAATTTTATCCCGATCGATCAGCCGTTTAGAAATGCCAGATTTATTTCCAAAAAATTTCCATTCTGCCCCACTGTGCAATGTCTGACGGAACCGTTATATTCAAACGTGTTTATTAATTTTGGAATATAAATCTTGTAAAGAATAACTTTTTTATAAAAAAATTAAGAAAACGAAAACTATTATATTTTTATAAATTTTAATACATATTCATATATCGCCTGAAGTGCAAAAGCCGTTACGCCTTGTATAGGGATTCATAACCGGTTCATATACAAACTTTTTTAGCTGGGGAGTTAATCTTTTTTGTATGTTTTTTGAAGGCATGTCAAAATTCTTAAAACGTTTTTTGAACAAACCTTAAATTTGTGGGGAACAAGTCTACCATTACACAATAGACCGTACTTATACTTAAAGATGTCAGTGCTTCAAAAATGCAGGAAAGTATCAGATTTTCTAGAGATGTTCTTACAAAATACAGACCTATTGTAACGACTCCTGCCGCTGTCAAACTAAACACTGAAATATGAAATGTATTAAACTTAGTAAAACAAAATTAGTTATTATAAGATTGTTTAACTTACCTAAGAAAAATTTTATACCCAATCGGTGTACGCACAGAGGTAACCAAAAGCTGGTTGGTATGCAGGCTAAACCAATAATAATTGTATGCAGAAATACCTTTTCCTCTACTCCAGCGTCACATGTTACAAAAGTCCTATAATAAAATTGCAATTTTATTCATATTTAATAATATAAGAAAATAGTTCGGTTTAAGGTGAAATATGCATCTCCAATGCTCTATTCAGGAAGACATTTTTTTAGGAGCTAGTTGAAATAATGAATCGATAACAAGCATTTTTAATAGACTCCAACCCTGAAGCAATAGAAGACGCGGTAATAGATTTCATTCAATCTTCGAAATTCCGACCTGCTCCAGTTAGCATTTAGCAGAATCTCAGGAAATTTCAAAACACTTGATTGCATATTTTGCGAATGATATAATAATAACAAAAAAGAGAATAAAAGTCGTATGTTTTATATTTTTTGTGTTTATACGATTGGTATTAAACAATAACAAAGTAAGATGTGATGGTTACATTACATATTGCGTTTAGACGATCCCATCCGTACTCTTCTACACAAAATTTTGACAGATCACATTATTTGTGTGATCGTGTAAAGCCGGCTTTAATGGAATATTATTTTACTAGTAATCGCACAGAAAAATTTTCGAGTACTCGGAATTGCAATCAATTTCTTATATTGCACATTAGTTTTACTTGTAATGAAAAAGGATATATGAGACAATAAAATATTATCACTTTTTGTTATACTTGTGTTTATAGTTTTGTGTGTATATGAGAACACAAAATAAAAAAGTGTGCTTTATAATTAAAATCAAATAGTTTTATTATTAAAAAGAAAATTAAATAAAAAAACTTTTATTGCATAAATAATTGGCTAAGGACTTTAAAATCTGGTAAGAAGTGTATAATTTTTATTGTTTACATAAGTATGATGGGATGTAGCAATCGACACTTGCGCAGACTAAGATCTGTTGAAATGAAACGCATGAGAATGTCACTTTATAAACAAAGTGAACATTCCCGAATAAGCACAACCACGAACTTTTATGATCAAGAGCAGCATCCTTCAACAACCGATTCTCCAGAGAATATGGAAACTGACTTAAGCAACAACTAAAAAATCTCTATCCACATTTATAGACAACAAAATTGTTAAAAATTAAATAAAAGATATGCATCCCGGGAAATACATTCATTTAGGCCTAATGAATCATTTGTGATATTGGTATCGATGCCTCCCACTTTTCTACCTCATTATGTCCAATATTGGGTCACATAACAAACCTGCCTCATGTCGAAGTGTTTTTAATTGGTGTATATCTAAAGAAAACCCATCATCGATGAATACCAATACGATTTTGTGAAAGAAGTAAATAATTAAAATTGTATAATAATTATTATTTTTGTGTATTAAGTCTTAATACACTGAACACTAAGAAGTGAAACGCTGTCAAAAAGCACCTAAATCTACTGTCAGTCGGTACCTAACTCTAAGATTGTATTAGTAGAATTCACAAGTTGCAAAAAAATCGGATTCAAAAATATTGAAAAAAATTATTACATTTAAATTCATATTTTAAAAGATTTCTTTAAATATTTTGCAACATAATTTATCTATAAACATTATATATGAATGTATCTTTGCTTTTTAATCTGCAATATTGAAATAATAAATAATTTAGTTTAAATAATTTTTCTTGTACCATACGAAAATTTACAACATTGTTTTTTTCAGTTTTAATTTCAAAAACAAAAATGAATGCCAAAAAAATATAAAATATTTTTTTTCGTTTGTTAAAAATTAAATCTTTTCGGGCTAAAGTGTGCAAAAAAATATTAAAATATAACGTTAAGTGATAAAAATATTTTCAATTGCTATAAGCCACGAATTTTCGCGACAAAGTTTTGAAGTTTGGAGAGAAAGTAAGATTCTTACATATGTGTTGGTGTTACACAGAACTCGTCTGTGAGAAGAGCGTAACGTTATTGTTGTAAAAAAATGACAGCGTTTCACTTCTTAGTGTTCTGTATCTTAATATAATATTTATTTCCTAGGAAAAATTTGATAACATGTTCTAAAAACTAATAGTTCTAGAACCCGTTCTTTAGAATATTGTTGTGGTTCGTAAATACTTCTAAATAGTTTTCAAGGAACTAGTTCTTTGAAACATTTTATACATTGCTACTGCACTAGTTCAATGAAACGCATACTAGTTCCGAAACAACTTCTTGGAATCAATTGAAAAAAATGTCAAAAATTAAAAATGTATAAACTTATTTTTGCTTTCCACTGAACTACATGATATAAAAAAGCTCCCTAATTGAATGGAACTGAAAGAAGAGAAAGTTTGCTGATGTAACGTATATTTTAATTTTTTGTTATACGTTCTCAAAAGCTTCCCTGGAACTAGATTATAATCATGCTGACAGTTATTACAGGATACCTTGGATGTCATGTAGCGAAGATGAAATTTTTTTTTTTTTTTATAATTTTAATTTAAGGTAAACAAGTTTGATTTAATTTTACACATAACAATAACAACAAAAATTTCAAATAACAATTGAAAATTGGTTAAAAAGTTAGTGAAATATTTTTTTTAAATATTTTACTGCGTTTTTAACGAATTTTCAATTTTAAAAGAAAAATGGTATTATTGGTTTGTGTTGGTAGTACTTTATGGAAAAACTTAATGAATTTATCCCAAAGTAGTGTTATTAAGATAAAACAAAAAAAGCTAAATTTTCAATTTCCTTGCAAAGGAATCTAGTTATACTAAAATAACTGTCATCATAATTATACTCCTTAGAATGATATTTTTGTGTTGATTGAAGTTTTCAACAATCTTCAATCAACACAAAAATTTGGAATTTAGTTCCAGTTCTACAAAATTAAGTAAAAATTTAAAAAAAAGTGGCGTAAACAAAAATCGCAATATCTCAAAAACTAGAGCTAACCGAATAATTTGATTACGATTTATGACTCAGCGGATGATAATACGTAGGAATTATCAACTTTTATTTAAAAGACACGCAAAAAGTTATATTTTGTCGACTTGTGAAATCTGTGATGTATTACAAAATTGTATGTACATGTAATAAAATATCATATAAATATGGTAATTTAAATTGTAAAAAATTAAACGTTTAGCCCATTGTTAGATACTAGAGCACAGCATGTAAGTTAACAACTTACGTATATTAAAAGAATATAAAATAAATATTTTGAATCAACTTTCAAATGTTAAAAGAAAAATAATAAAAAAATGATATGGCAAAATTAATTTAAAATTTTAAAACAGAAAACTATCAGTATTTTCAATATCTTAAAAAAATTTTGTGCTGTTTTCAGATTTTATTCGATCATCTGATTTTTAAACCAACGGGAATTTAGTGGCCTCAGAGTTGAGACGATACTAAAACACTGAAGTGTCATTTTTTGATGATTTCGACACACTTAAGTGGTGGGATTCGAATAGAAAAGAGTTCTGCTTTTGTACAGCAAGCACACTTTCAGAACGGGTGCTAATATATAATTATAAAAATACTTATATTTCATATTTATACCCTTCACCTTCGTGAGAAGGGTATATATAAGTTTGTCATTCCGTTTGTAATTTCTATAATATAATTTTCCGACCCTATAAAGTATATATATTCTGGATCCTTATAGATAGCGGAGTCGATTTAGTCCGTCTGTCTGTGTGTATGTTGAAATCAGTTTTCAGAAGACCCCAGATATCTGCGAGACCCGAATTTTCAATAATTCTATTGGAAATACGGTCGAATAGAACGCTTTTTAAAATCAGTCCAATCGGTCCATAAATAACGAAGATATGAGTAAAAATCCGAGACCACCTCTGAAAATTTCATCAAAAAGTTAGATTTTTCGTGCATGCTTATGCAATCTGAAATTTGTTGTATATTATTGGAAATTTTGTTGTCTAACTAACAATTGAGTCCATTTGGTCCAAAATTACGCCCGGTATTCAAAAAAGGCGGAACAAGGTATGGTAAATTTTGTATCACTAAATTTTTAAATGCCTATAATTCGGATATTATAAGAGATAAGTAGTATGTCCAAGCATGTTTTTTCAAGATCTCGAGCGCTTTCAGAAAATATAAAAATCTTTGTATTTGGGTGAAAAACAAAACAATGGCACGATTTTAAAAATTTTACATGTCGTAGGTACCATAGTTTGAGCCGCCACAGCTCCCTGGGGCATCTGCGGGGTTCATCTTTAAAACTTAAACTCGAATACTCCTTGGCTACGCTCACGCCAAATTTTATCCCGATCGGATCAGCCGTTTTCCAAAAAATTTTCATTCTGCCCCACTGTGCATCGCTATACTCGTACGCTTGAAACAGATGTTTTTCTGGGGTCCACTTTTATGGGGGCTATCTGACAACATGGACCGATATTGCCCATTTTCAATACCAAACAAACCTTACCTATAGAGAATATTTCAACAGACTGACAGACATGGCTAGATCGGCTTAAATGTAATAAGAACACAGAATATATTCAGTGGTCGACAAAACAATGGAAACTTTTTCAAATTATAAGAAACTGTTGAAATTCTTAAATTATTATTGATATATTATTAATAAAAATTATTAATTTTTATTTATATATATATTTGTTTACCAAAATAAACAAAAAACCAAGAACATAATTTATTAAATACAGAAAAAATAAAACCAAATAACTATTATTTATTATTATGGTACTGACAAAACTTTTAAACTTTTACAGAACAGAATACTCTTACTAAAAAAATATGCAAAATAACTGGTTTTAGCAAAAAAATTTTTTGTGTCATTAATTAAAATGACTGGGGTTTAGATTTAAAAAACGATTTTAATACTTCTTTTAATATTTTATATAATATTTGTTGATCTGTGATTAATATTTAATGAATAAATCATCACTTCATAAAACTGGTATAATACAGGATAATTTGATGACAATAGAATTCAAAAAATTACAAAAAATTACTTCTCTAGAGTAGTTATAAATAAAAAGTTCGAAATAAGTACTCCTATGGTTAAAAACATGGTAAATAAGACCGGTCTTGGTTGTAGTCGTTCTGTGGCTAAACCTCGTAGTTTTAGAAAGAATCGTTCTACTCGTCTTCTAATTGCAAAGAAAACAATGTCCTTTACTGGACCAGAATAATATTAAGTTTAGCGGTGGCAAATTGTTTTTCAGGACAAATATTGATCGAATTAAATTATAAAAAGATACTATGTGTGTTATAAGGTAGAGATCCATTAAAAAAGTATAAAGTATTCCTAAACTGTGGAAACTAGTCCCATAGTTTGGAAATTTAAAAACGACAATGGCCCTAAAAACCAACTTTAGATTTGCAATCGAACGGCTAGACTCGAAAGTAATACATGTATTGAAGTGGCCTGCCTGCCTATTCACCATATCTCAATCCAATAGAAAATCTATGCACAGTTGGACAGAATGGAAATTTTTTGGAAATAAATCTGGAATTTCTAATTTGGCGTGAGCGTAGCCAAGGAGTATTCGAGTTTAAGTTTTGAAGATGAACCCCGCAGATGCCCCAGGGACGGAGCTGTGGCGGCTCAAAGTAGGGTACATACGACATATAAAATTTTTAAACTCCTGCCATTTTTTTGTTTTTCATCCAAATACAAAGATTTTTATATTTTCTGAAAGCGCTCGACGAGATCTTACTACTTATCTCTTATAATATCCGAGTTATAGGCATTTAAAAATTTAGTGATACAGAATTTACCATACATTGGTCCGACTTTTTTTTTGAACACCGGGCGTAATTTGGACCAAATGGACTCAATTTTTTCTTGTTAGTTAGACAACAAAATTTCCAATAATATACAAGAAATTTCAGATCAATATCATTTACAGATCCAAAAATATACGTTTTTTAATTTAAAAATTCAAAAAATTTTAGATTTTTGCCGTTTTTTGTCCAAAATGTGTCTTAACTCTTTTATTAATAAAATAAAATTTTCTTTAAGAACATATAACAATTTTATAGTTTTCTAAAAGGTATCTTTACGCAGAACGCTTTGGCGTAAAAAACTTGTCCTATTTTTTGAAAATGTTGCCACTGCGTCCTTCCGAATATGACCTATTTTTTATCAAAACTTCAACTTTGGGCGACATGTTCTAAAATCCCAAAGCTGGGATCAGAAAACTGAAAGCAGTTTTGGAAACCTCAATATGTTTTCTATTTACTCCAAAAGTATTTTCACAGCCCTGAAAGAAATGCGGACCCTATGGGCAAAAATGTAAAAAATCCCATTTTTGGCATTTTCATTCCTATTTTTGGGAATTGCGGGATGCCCTTTGACCTTTTCAATTTTTTTTGCATTTTCTTATTGGAAATGACAAATTTAACAAGCGTTGAAGATTTTATTGAGGTTTGTTCATAAATAAAGATTTTGTCATATATTACATATTTGTTAAATTTCTAAAACTATGATTTATATCAAAATTTTAATAGGGTCGCAGATAGCTACAACAATTTAGTCCATATTTATCCCTTAATATATTTTTTTAGTTAGATATGGAAATTCTCGACCCTTTACAAAAAATTTCAAGCCAATATCTAAATTACATTCAAAAATATGTTCATTTAAACCTGTGTCCTTTAATTTCATCTTTTTCATATTTTAGTATTAAGTATGACAGAACATACATTTGGTGTTGAATAAAATATTTGGACAATTTTTAAAAATTATTTAGTTAATTATTTTATTAAGGACTATAACATTGTATATACAATAAAAAAAATATAATTTTATTATGAGCCACGCACAACAACACCTAAATCACCCCACTCAAACCACCTTTCCCGCCCACGGAAATATAAAACACAATTTAATACAATATCATCAGTTAGTATAATAGCTTTTTTATTTGAACTGTTTATCTTAAACATAATACAATTAATTCTTACAACCTACTTATATAGTTAATTCCTAACACTACTTATTTTCTATAAAATAATCTGTCATATCGGTATACATATCCAGAAGGTAATATAATTCCTTTAAATCTTCCTCGTTTTGAGATGATAGAGTTTCATAACAAATCCATCTTTTTCGCATAGTTGAAAGAACAGGATCAGAAGATAGAAGTAAACTATTAAAAATATATTCATTCTGTGATTGCCTGCAGCATTTTCTTGAGCTAAAAAGTTGAACATGCTTAAAATCTCGATTCCTCGCTTCCTGGGCTTCTCCAAGTGGAAGAATATTCGATTCAATTATTATTTGACCATGACACAATACTTTGTGTACTGTTGGTGTTAGTTCCCTACATGGATACAGAGATACAAGTAATTTAGAAATTTCAGATGTATATTCCCCAAATCGATTTCCATTAATTTTATGTTTACTATTCAGGGCCATTAAAATAGTGTTAACTCTTCGAAGCAACTCCTTATCGATTCCAGTTATTTTTGAAGTAATATCAAAATCACGAAAAAACCTTCTCGCCGTATTCCGTAATTTGTACTACCGCAACTTGGAAGTGGTTTGTCGATGTTTAATCCCATCTGAACTTTAAATTCTTCTTGGATTCTGCTTTTTTCCGCAGCTCTCAGTTCTTTCAGTTGTTTCAATTCTTCATTATTATACCCTTCACCTTCGTGAGAAGGGTATATATAAGTTTGTCATTCCGTTTGTAATTTCTATAATATAATTTTCCGACCCTATAAAGTATATATATTCTGGATCCTTATAGGTAGCGGAGATGATTAAGCCATGTCCGTCTGTCTGTCCGTCTGTCTGTCTGTCTGTCTGTCTGTCTGTCTGTCTGTCTGTCTGTCTGTATGTTTGTTGAAATCAGTTTTTAGAAGACCCCAGATATCTGCGAGATCCGAATCTTCCATAATTCTATCAGACATACGACCGGCAAGAACGCTATTTAAAATCAGCAAAATCGGTCCATAAATAACGGAGATATGAGCAAAAAACCGAGACAACCTCTGAAAATTTCATATAAAATTTAGATTTTTTATTCATGCTCAGACAGAAACTGCAAAAAACAAAAACAAAATACATAACAATACGGTAAATATTGTTATTGTAATTGTTTATATAAAAGCAAAGCAGAGCAAGAGCAGCAGAGCAAGAGTAGCAGAGCGAGAGCAGCACTAATGTTTTGTTATTGGCTAGAAATATGAAATTAAGTATGTAGAGCCTGGATTAAGTGAGAATCTATAAAAGGGGACTTTCTGGTACTTTTTCGTTCTTCAAAAGGTATTTTTTGAAATTTCTATAATATTGAACCTAGAAACATGAAATTAAGTATGCATGGCCGGATTAAGTGAGGACCCAAACAAGGGGAGTTTTTGTACTTTTTCGTTTTTCAAAAGGTACTTTTTGCAATTTCTACAAAATATTGAACCTAGAAACATGTAATTAAGTATGTATGGCCCGGATTAAGTGAGGACCCATAAAAGGGTACTTTTTCGTTGTTCAAAAGGTACTTTTTGCAATTTCTACAATATTGAACCTAGAAACATGTAATTAAGTATGTATGGCCCGGATTAAGTGAGGACCCATAAAAGGGGACTTTTTGGTACTTTTTCATTCTTCAAAAGGTACTTTTTGAAATTTCTATAATATTGAATCTAGAAACATGTTATTAAGTTCGTGTATCCCGGATTAAGTGAGAACCAGTAAAAGGGGACTTCTTGGTATTATTTCGTTCTTCAAAAGGTACTTTTTACAATTTCTACAATATTGAACCTAGGAACATGTAATTAAGTTTGTATTGCCCGGATTAACTGAGGACTCATAGATGGGGACTTTTTGGTACTTTTTCGTTCTTCAAAAGGTACAAAAGGCTTTAAACACATCATGGTGAAGGGTATATAAGATTCGGCACAGCCGAATATAGAACTCTTACTTGTTTTTCATTAAACTTGTTCGTTGTCTTGAAAGCAGAGACAGTAACTGTTATATGTTTTATTATAAAAAATTTAATAATTATTTTTAGAGCAAAATTTTTTGCTCAAAAATAAAACTTATTGTTAAGTTTTATTTTTTTGTTCAAAAATTTTTCTGGATTTTTTTTTCAAGAAATAATTATTTTTGATTTTTTTTCATTGAAAAATAAAAATAGTTTTAAAGTTTTATATTTTTGTTTTATATCATTTTCTTCAAAAATAAAACTTAATATGAAAATATATTCTTACAAAGTAAATTAATAAAGTATTTTGTTTTTGGAATAATTCAAGAATGTGTCAAAATAAAATTTAACAAAAATTTCCTTTAACAACGATATGAACAAAACATAAATAAAAAATATTACTTTTAAGTTGAAAATATTAAGATTTTAATTATATTATTATATAATATACAATTTATAACGCTTTTAAACAACTTTAAAACCACTTTTAATTCACTTTTCAACTTTTCACAAATTTTAACAAATAGCAAAACACAATTTAAAAATGGCGACATAATTATATATTCAAATAATATGATCCTTAGGGTGATTTTCGAAAGAGTACTTTTTATGGGAGTTTGGTTATTTATGTAACGAACTCTCCGTTAAACTAACTTTTTCAACTTTTGAAATGAGAAATAATTTTCGCCACATTTTACATGTGAAAGTATGAATAAATACTTTTCAACACACAGGTGTATTAAAGGAAAATCATAATCTACCCACAAAGCTATGTAATTCTGAAGCGGCCATACCCTGTGTAATGTAAGTAAGAATGTGTGTAGTTTTGAAAGTACTTTCGAATTTAATATAAACAACACGTAATCTATTTATTAGAAATTTTCTGTGGGGAAAGAGATAAGAATTGTGAAAAATTTTCTGAATTTCGCACCAAAAAAATTTAAAATAAATCAGTAATTTTAATATAAAAATAATAATTTTAGGCAGAAAACCCGAATTTTAAAAAATGTTCAATGATACAAATACAATAATTTTAAAATCTTTCAATTCACTTTGTATTTTAATCATGAAAATGTAGGATCATATATCGTCACCTACAACAAAATCGGCCCTATTGTTGATTTATTTTTATTATTAAATTATAGAAAAGTGGTTATTCACTAAATGAATCCCTTATTTTTCGAAATAACTTGACATTATATCATTTGTTAAACCAAGAAACCACTGTATTTAAATTATACTTACGAATTTGATACAACTATTGATGATACATCACATACAGATGCTGATACGCCTGGATTTAGTTTTTCATAGTCGTCAAATCTTTGAAATAATTCTGGAAACCATACCATTAATGTGTAATAACTGTAGATGTAAAAAAGGAATAGAATACGAATGGAAATTCGAATTCAATGACTCACACACACATAATCGCAGGAAGCTACTAACCTCGTTGTCAGACAAAATTGAATGGCGCATGTTAATGATGTATTTCTTAGATGAGGTTTCTTGCATAGTGTTTTGGTCTGTGACCAAATTTCCGCCAGCAATAACTTAAGTTCTTCGGGTTTACGAAGCCTTAAATTTCGTACGCTTTTCTCACCTATTTTTTCTGAAGTTCTACTAGGAGCAATAAGGCTTTTGCACTACAAGAAAAAAAGTCAATGAGTTTATACGAAAATATGTAATTTAATAATTTATTTTATTTACCGGATATTCTTCTGGTTTTCGTCCAGTGTTTTTAGTAAACATATATACAAGAATTTTAAGCGCTTTTTCAGTTTCACCATGTTCTAGTAAAAATTTCGGACTCTCGGGAAAAGCAAATAACCAACAACCAAGTAACAAACTATAAAATAAATTAGTAATATTTTATTTTGTTGAGAACTTTTAATTTTTTGTCAACCATGTAGACAAATTAATCGTTGTACCTTGTTCTTAAAAATCGTATGATATATTTTTATATATGGGAAAGTTCGTGTCAAATGACTTAAATTAAAAAATCGATTTGGATGAAATTTTAACTATGGTTAGTACTAATAGTAGTTGTAATACATTTTTGTTTGTAACACAGTTTTATTTTTAAATTAATGTATCTTTTCACGTATTGGTCTTATCATTTATTGTCCAATAAAAAATTTTTGATATATTTTTTTAATTAAACACATTTTTTGTTCCTACTTTTATATTATCTTAATTTCAAATATATTTTTTGGTGAGAAATTGCCAATATACACATATAAAAATTCAATTTACAAGCCTCGTGTATCTACGTATCGTGTGTATATTTCTACTAATTTACGCTTTTGTACAGTGTTGCCCTGTTAGCTATTTTAAACTGAAGCTCCTGGCAACACTGCTTGTATACCTAGCAAAAAAGGATATCCAAAGAAGCGAAAAAGAAGTAGAAATTACTCCAGGGAAGTACGGAAAAAAAACTGAAGACGTGATGATTATAATACAAGCTTGTAATAGGAGGGATGTTCTTTTTATTTTATTTCAAATTCACTACATCTGAAATCATTCTTAGGAAGTAATTAGTATCTTCATTTTTGGAAGTTATTAGGAAGTAAAATTGTAATATTATAGAATACAATTAAATTGACTTAAATAATATTAACATAAATAAATAAATACATTACACGCATTTATCTATTAACTCCAAAATAAAATGGAAAATATGCCTTAAATTTTAAGCAAAATTGGATTTTTTTGCTTCTTTGAAAGTCATTACTTCCACAGAAAATAAACAACTTCATTTAGTGCTACATTTGAAGTGGTGGTAAATGTTGTTCTTTTGGAAGTGCTTCGTTTTATTTTTGCTGTGTAACTTTACATTTGTTTTTCATGTTTATTTATTCGTAACATTTATCATTTTCTTCTGATGGTGATAAAACAGAAGGAGAATAATTTTATAAGATAAACATTTAAAAAAGTATTTTAAGTGAAATAAAATATAAATATCATTCATATTGGTGCTATATGACTTTTTACAATAAAATTTTTGTTCACAAACAAATATTGGAATTCTGTATATTAATAAACGATACAGTTGTGAATTAGACAAATGTGTATGTAAGTTTTAGTGTTGCTCTCCCTAGTATATGTACTAACCTGGGAATTGCACAAATTGCAACAAATAGGTTCCAACTGTGATAGAAGAATACATCCGATTCCAAATGAATTACTACGGGTATGACTAACCACGCGATTCCTAAAAACACAAAAAAAAAAAAAAATAATAATTAGTGAATACGAATGGCAACTTGTATGACTTCAATGAATATTTCATCATTAACAAATATGATAAAAATTCAAACGAAAATATGAACAAGTTAATGATAGTCAAAAATTCGATAAACGATAATTTTCGGCAATCATAGGTACATCCGATTAGAACAAGTATCTATTTTTGGAATTTGTCAAACAGCTTAAAAATCTTGAAAATAGGGTGTAGTCTCTGTTTTTCGTTACTGACATAGTTTCGTCTGTTACTTAGGTCCAATTTTTAGGCAAAGTATTAGGGATTAAATTAAAATTAATCCTCGAAAGTAGTTTTTGTTTGCTAGTTTAAGCGCCCAATGGAGGTGGTTTAAACTCGAGCAAGAAATGCTCGAGTGTAAACAGCTGATGCCAATAAAATTAACAACATTTTTATTAAAATAAACATTAAAATGTTTGATTTATCGATTAGTATACATTATGGGGACTTCACAATATATTTTCTTGTTTGAAATTTAAGTTTTCATTAATTTTCATATTAGATTTACAATTGTCTTCTTCTTTCTTATAAAAAATGCATTGTTTTGATAACAAACACTGAAGTTTTGTTTTGTATGGCAACACTGCGAAGTTTAATCTTGTACTTAAAAACATCAAAGGGGCTTAACATCAGAAACTATTTATATTTAGATTAATCTGATTATTAATTGGCATTTGATTGCCAACTCAAAAACCCGCTCTTAGTGTTATATTAATAAATTGTTTTCAGGTTTACAAAGAAGAAACTGATTCATTTAAAATGATACACGATGTTTTATATCGGATCATTTTTGTCTTATAGAAACCTAAATCGTACTGCCGATGTTTGTAATGATTGTACATCATTTGACGCAAGACCATTACCAAATTTTTTTGGTAATGGTCTTGCTTTCGTTTTTAATCCCATAAATATTCCCCTACAAACATTATTCATTACTAGTAGTAATGATATGTAGTGAAATGTAATAACAATTTATTTTTAATTTTCAATTTCACAAGATTTGCTATCAAATTTATTGCATTACAGTGACCATGTGGTCGCGACAGATTTTGGGTGTCCGATTAAGTATTTAACCTGTTTTAAATTTGGCACAAAAAACATTTCTTAAATTAATTTTATTAATTTCATATTAACATTATTGTTCAATTCACAATCAAGTTGTATATTGTACCTACCATAGAAAAATAAATAGAAGTGTTACTGGGAGTAAGAAATATTACTCTCACACATGTACAAGTTCTGTATGAATTTAATACACTTGTATGAGTCTTATTATTTTTGTTTACATAATATAACAAAAATATGAAAGTACAAAATGTATCCGAATAAATCATACTCTACTACATTGCGAGTAAGTTGCAATAAGTTATATAGTAGTTTTTAATCTAGAAATTATATTTAAGAGATTCGTATTTGCTTAATTGATAAATGTACTTCTCAATATAACAATTTACAGTAACATTTTCGTATATATAAAATTTTTTTAGTCGAATTTTGTAAAGATCCTATTCTTGTATAGCATATACCGCTTCTAAAGTCTTATTTTATTGACGGATAACGTCATTGCATTGACGCAAGTGTTACTAACTTCAATATATAATCAAAATGCCGTTTCCAAAAGTGTGGTGTAGGGTGTATTTAAACTGCATTTGGGATGCATTGAAATTAACAATAATCTTTTATACTAAGCGTTATTTCAAGCATTTACACAATTCCTATGGCCCAATAGTCTCTGCTTCAGCAATAAACATTGTTTAAAGTTGTGTTTTTGCCACAAAAATATTGAAAACATTTTTAGAAAAAAAAACGAAATTTTCAATTGTATTTATTTTTATACCATAGAAAAATAAATAGAAGTGTTACTGAGAGTAAGAAATATTACTCTCTTACATGTACAGGTTCTGTGTGAATTGTATGCGATTGTATGAGTATTTTTATTTTTGTTTACATAAAATAACAAAAATATGAAAGTACAAAATGTATCCGAATACATCATACCCTACCACTCGCAATGTGGTAGCAATAATTTATTTAGTATTTTTTAATGTAGAAGTTATATTCAAGAGATTGATGTTTGCTTAATTAATGAATGTACTACTCATTATAACAATATATAGTCAAAATTTCGTATATATAAAATTAGTTGAGTCGAATTTTATAAATACCCTATTCTTGTATAGCATGTACCGCTTACAAAAAAGTTCAATAGCCTAATTTATGGACGGATTACATCATTTCATCGACGCAGGTGTTACAAACTTTAAGAGATAAACAAATGCCGTTCCCATTAGTGTGGTGTAGGGTGTATTTTGACTGCATTTGGGCTGCTTTTAAATTAACAATAATCGTTCATATCAAGCGTTAATTTTAGCATTAGCACAATTCCTTTGGCAAAATAGCCCCTGCTGCTGCAATAAACACTGCTAAAAGTTATGTTTTTCCTATAAAATTATTGAAAACATTTTAAGAAAAAAAACAAATTTTTCAATCGTTTTTATTTTTTTAATATAATTTTCAAGTGTCAATATTGACTTAACCCAGCAAACACAAAGAGTTTATTTAAAATTAAGAATAATTGATAATGAAGATCTTTCTTACATTGGTCAACTGATATTAAATAAAAATAGCTAATTCAAAACATTATTTCATAAAATATCGAAATATAATATCAAACAAAAATATAAAAACTTTTTAAACGAAAGAGTTTGTGTTTGTTGGGTTACATATTTTTCAACTAATACATTCTCACGGCTTAGGTTTTTGGCAGCAGACTTAGGTTTTGTCATACTCAGTTTCAGTTCTATGTATACCTTTTCTATGTTTTATACCCTACACCACTATAGTGGGGAGGGTATTATACGTTTGTGCTGATGTTTGTAACATACAAAAATATTGGTCCAATACCCACCTTAAAGTATACCGATCGATTCAGAATCATTTTTTGAGTCGATTAAGACATGTCCGTCCGTCTGTCCGGCTGGCTGGCTGTCCATGTAAACCTTGTGCGCAAGGTACAGGCCGCAATTTTCAAGATAATTTGATGAAATTTGGACCAAGCATGTTTTTTGGCACAAGGACGAAGCCTATTGAAAATGGTTGAAATCGGTCCATTATTTCACCTAGCCCCCATATAACCGTACCTCCCGATTTGAACTTTTTATGCTATAATTACGTCAAATATTCTGCTATCTCTCTAAAAATTGGCACAAATAAGTTTTATATAAGTATAAATGATACTGCAGATTTTCGTAAGGATCGGCCTATATTTGAGCCCCCATACAAACCCCCCTTCAAAAAATGACTTAAACGTCTAATTGTATCATTGTATCGCAATGATACAATTGTTTTATTGTGGAATATTTTTACTTATTATTGACAAAAAAAGAGATTTTCTACAAGAGGGTTCATAGGGGAGAAGGGGTAAATATGGACCTATCCTTATAAATTTTGGTAGATGAATTTACGTCTACTACAAAGTCATTTATGTAGATTTTAATCGTTTTATAAGTAATTATAAGTTAATTTTTACCTTCAAGTCATTTTCTGAAGAGGGGTCTGTATGGGGGCTAGGGTCAAATGAGTCCCGATCACAATAAAAATTAGTATTGTCAATTATTGTTCTATAAAACTAATTTTTGCTGATTTTCGTTGACATTATAAAACATTTAACGTACTTATGAGCCTAAAGGCCCGATTCAGGAGGTACGGTTGTATGGGGGCTAGGAGAAATAATGGACCGATTTCAAACATTTTCAATAGCGATCGTCCTTGACCCAAAAAAATAGTAATAAAAAGTATGTGCAAAATTTCATCAAATTATCTTTAAAATTGCGTGCGCACAAGGTTTACATGGACACACAGACAGACAGACAGACAGACGGACGGACAAAGCTAAATCGACTCAGAAAGTGATTCTGAGGCGATTGGTATACTTTAAGGTGGGTCTAGGACCAATATTTTTGGGTGTTACAAACTTCAGCGCAAACGCATAATACCCTAGCCACTATAGTGGTGTAGTGTATAAAAAACAATCAAAAGAAAAACACATAACAATGTCAAAAGTTAAAAAAATCAAAAAATATTAAATTAATTAAACATGCGAAATAAACCAATCAATTTGTTTGAATTTTCAATTCTTATATTTTCTTTATTCCACATTTTAAACTAATAAATAAACAGTTTTTTATAAAATTTTAGTTTTTTTGTTTTTGTAAACACCTGTTTGTTTTCGATTTCAGTGTTACCACTTTATCGTTTTTTATGCTAAAAGCGTTTGAATTTTTGTTTATATGTTGAAATAAATAATTGGCAATACTAAAATTTCTTACAACATTCGAAAAACATATGAAAAATTGTCGTATGAGTTGTATAGAGCTTTTGCATAGAAAATACGAACAACGTTGTTATGACTATTGTAGCAGCTGCTGACATACAACGCATACAACGCTACAACATCGATTGTGAATTGAACATATGTATTTTAAATCAGCTGATTGAATGTTTATCACTTTTAATGATTAGGTATTTATTTGTCACATAAAAAAATTAACACCTTTTGACTTATTAATTTTGATAAATAAGGGTTTGTAAGAAGTATAAAGAATTTTAAACAATTTAGATCACTTTTAATGTATTTTGAATGATGTTAAATCAAAATCTTTCCGAAATTATTTTATTTATTGATATTGTTAATTATCAGCCTTTTTTTATCTCGAGGCCATAAACATGTCTTGCTTGTATAAAAAAAATATAGATAGAAATAATATTTGCATAATTTCGGGTACCAATTTAATTAACACTTTAATAAAAAAATCTTTAATTTAAATGTTTATTATTTTAAAATCACATGTATCTATTTCCTTTTATCTATTCATGTACATAAATATGTATTAACATATGTACGTATGTATGTATGTGTACACCGTAAATTAAGAGGTCCAAATTAAATGTAACAGTAATTCAACTAACTTTAAATGCATTAAAAGCCAACTTATCAACTGACAATTTTTACATGGCGATGTCATAGGCGGTAGTCAATTATCCGACTCTGCATGAATTTTTAACTTATTTTAAAGATAGCTTAAAGTTCACTCTTTATTTACTGTCTTTAAGTTTATTGCAAGAAAGTCAACTAAAAGTCTTCTTTTTATTATCTACTGTTAAAATTAATTATATTTTAAGTAAATATAGGCAAAATTTATTTAACTCTTCGCTTTATTTTAATTTTTAAAATATTATTTGTTTATTCTTTTTTCGAAAATTATGCAAAATATGTTAAAAACAGAGAAAGAAAGAAAACTTATTCTTGAAGTTATTTATCGGCTCAAGTTCTTTAGATCCACTAAGTTGTTAAAAATACTCTGGATATAGACACATTTTTAACATTTGGAAATTTAATTCTATATGATCTCTTTTTACAAGTCTGTTGATTAGAATGAACTATAACAGTTTACTGTAGTCAAACTAACTTTTTAATGATTTCCATCGCACAGCGGTATAGGAAAAAAAAAGAGGGAAATAATTCGCTAACTTCTAAACGGTTACCGAATTACCGATTTTAATGAAATTTGGTATGCAAAAAGAGGAGGTGTTGTCGAGTTTAGGTCTTGAATTTGGACTTTATAGGCCAAACAGGGCCCGGCGGGGGGTCCTCAAATTTCGTATATAGAATCTCCTTTCCATTGATATATTACATGCCTACCTAATGTTTTTTAAGTGACAAATTAATTAGAGAAAACTCAACATCTTTTAGAAAATTTACCTAAGTAGTACTAATATTTTCATTTATAAGGTTAACTCTTAAATTTGTTACATATATTGATGAAAATAATAGTACTAGGTAAATTTTCTAAAAAATGTTGGGTTTTCCCTAATTAATTTGTCACTTAAAAAACATTAGGTAGGCATGTTATATATCAATTTAAAGGTAATTATGTCTATTTTTCAAAACTGTATATAATTTTTGAAAATTAAAAAATTCGCAAAATACTTTTAAAAAAAAAAGATTAAAAAATGTTTTTTATTCAGATTTTGCGAAGATACAAATTTTTCAAATTGCAATAAAAATTTTATTTATGAATATTGTTGAATGAAATTTTACATTTAGGTAGATTTTTTTACTCAAAATCCAAAATTAAATAAAAATTTCGAATTTTCTTATTAGAAATCCCGGAATTCCCAAAAAAGTTTTAAAAAATCCCAAAAATGGGATTTTTTGGTTTTTTGCCTATTATATCCACACCATTGGCGGGGTTATCGAAACCCGTTACAAAAGGATTAAGAACATATTGGGTCATATAAAACATGTCACTATAATTTGATATCGACTATGCGATTTGAGAATTTTTGTTCAAAATTGAAATTTCCATAAAAAATAGGATTTTTTTGGATGGTCCTGGTCCCCTCGGTATCAAAAATTTTTAGGTCTTATTTCATTTATCGTATTTTATGCAAAGTCAGCTTTCTAAAAAGTATATATTCTACATACATCTTCTTAGAAACTTTTTAGATAACCTAAAAAGAAAAAGAAAAAGATACTTTTTTCCCAAAAAAATGGAAAAAAATCGCCTTTTTTAATTTAAACTAAAATGCCTATAACTTTGGACTCAGTCATGATTTTTACATAATTCTTTCACTGCTTGATATATAAACTTGTTGTTAAGCGAATAAAAATAATTGGCGAAAATCGGGAACATTTGGACCCGCTATTATCAAAAAACTAAAGTAAGGACGGTAAAAATTTTAATTTTCAAATGCGAATATCTCCTAAACTATAAGAGATAATTTACTGCTACGACTTTTTTATAGTGTTCGATGAGAAGATTCTATATACGAAATTTTTTAAATCGGAACTCAAATGAAGAAATAGGATCGTTTTAAAAATTTAACATAGCTGAGGTGTCCTAATTTGAGGACCCCCCGCCGGTGCTCTGGTTGGCCTATAAGGTCCAAATTCAAAACCTAAACTTGACAACACCTCCTCTTTATGCGTACCAAATTTTAAAATCGGATTAACCGTTTAGAAGTTACCGAATTATTTCCCTCTTTTTTTCCTATACCACTGTGCATCGATTTAAATTACCAAATTTAAAATAAAATACTCCGAGTTTTGTAATATTCAATTTTTTGTAGTCGACTACCACCTGATGAAAGTCTGTCCTTTTTTCTAAAAATGTTTTTACCCAAAATGTTTACATGTTAAAGTTCTTCGATGAATGCCCTAAATAATCATATTGACACCAAAGTGACTCCGACAAAACTGTTATATCTTCTCAGATGTACTAATGTTTTCTTCATTCCGCCTACTTTTCCTAAAAATATTCTTATGGATGTCAAAGTTGTCCTTAGAAAATTTGAGGGCTCTAATTGTACTAGCTTCCGAGAAATACGATTTTAAATAGTTACTTAATACTTGAAGTTTCGAAGTAAAATATAGCCAATTTTTCCTTCCATAAATACATACTAAGGCCTGGACAAGACAACAATTTGTTGAAAAAATGTATTTTATTAAAGTCTATGCTCTGTTATGTTATGATGACGCACACGAACAATTGCTTTGCTCTCAGAAAAACTATAATAGATAACATACTGTTGACATTTGGGGAATTTTATGTCAAGTGACCCAACTCTAAAAATCGATTTTGACGAAATTTGCACAAACGTTAGTACTATCAAATTAGTATAAATTTTCAGCTCTATCGGTCAAGAACTGCCGAATTTAGAAGGCGTCAGATAGCTATTTCTTTACTCTTTCCAAAAAAATATATTTTTTTTAAATTTAATTACTTAGTGTATTTAAGTTTGTAATTTCGTGTGTAACGCTAATAAATATTCATCTGATACCCAACAAAGTATATATATTCTGGGTCCTTATCAATTCTGAGTCTATTTATCACGCTCACGTAAAAACTAAGTAAATGAAGTCAGCCAAATTCGCCGAAAATATTCACTATTACCCTAAGCAGTTTGGTATTGAAAATGAAAAAATCAGTTCACACCCGGAAAAGTCATGAATCTAAATTTAAAACAACCTCGAAAAAATTAATAAATTTTAACACATTCTGATGTAATTTTCTCGAAAAGCATGCAAGATAATTCCATAAAAATCACCACACATTCTTTTCTGCACAAGAGCTTGATCATTGCTGAAAATTGCCATCGGTCCACAATTTAATATACCTCCCATATTCCCGGAAAATGGGTTTTTTGTTAATAACTTCTGTATCATCACAAAATTTTACAAGTTAAAATCCTATGTCAATAGAATTCCTTCAGAGGAAAAATTTTCTGAATCTGTCCATAAATGGACTTAGCTCCAATACAAGGTCCCCTCCCGAATATCACTTAAACGCATATAATTCATTACTAAATTAAGATATCTATATAAAATTTGGTACAAATATTGCTCTCATACAGATTGGGCATATTTTGCATATAAGGCCCCTCCCGAAAATCACTTAAACGCGTATAACTCCTTACTTAATTAAGATATCCATATACAATTTGGTATAAGTATTTCTTAAATACCTAGAAATATTACTGTGAAAGTTTTCTCCGATAGGTCCATAATTGGTCATAGCTTTCAGAAAAACACATAACTCAGGCACATAACTCATTATCAAATAATGATACCCATAACATATTTGGCATAAATACTATTATTGTACAGATAAATGTTATTTTAACAGTTTTTGCACAATCGGTGCATCCTTAGTCATAGCTCCCATACAAGGTTCCCTCCCAAAAATCATTTAAACGCACATAACTCATTACCAAATATTTATATCCATACATTTATCAAAAATATTTCTCTAATATACATAAAAATACACTATAGAATTGTTTTACGATCGGGCCATATTTGGTCATAGCTCTCATATTAGGTCCCCTCCAGAAAATCACTTAGATTTAAAATATTCATTACAAAATAATGATATAGATACAGAATTTTGAAATTTTTGTCTTTATATACATAGCTCCCATACAAAGTCCTTTTACGAAAATCTCTTGAACACACATTGCTCATTACCAAATAAAGCTATTGATACAAAATAATTGTTTCAATATAGATACTATAGAGAAATTCGCGCCACAGGACCAGAATATATCAAAAAACTAAAAAAATGCATAGTACATACGTTTTTAAGAATTTTCCAAATTTTTTCGTTCATTAACTAAAAATTTTTACAAGTTATCACAAATTAGTTTAAAATTAGTAAAAGCTTTAAGTTACTGAACAGATATATTCTGTGCAAAGGATTTAATTCCGTGTATTTCTGATTGGAAATATCATTATAATTTTAAACTCAATTTCAAAAATATTCACAACCAAAAATTTCAATTGATTAGTTCTGAAATTACCCCTTCAATCAATGATTTTTTTAATTTAAATTGTTGAGATTAAAAGCAATTTTGGGAAACTGTCAATTTATATTTCAAAAATATTTTCAATAAATTTGATATATTTTTCACAGGGTTTAAGTTGAAATTTTTAAAGCTAAAACCTTTATTTATGCAGTTGAAAAAAGTACAAAAAATAGAGCAATTTTAGAAAAATTCTAAAAGATCGATTTCGAACATCACTTTTTTGGTATTGTTAAAGTAAGAATCGAAAAAATCTATATAAAAATTTGGATGCCTCAGTAGGCATCCAATCAGCCTGGGGGTTGTTGGTTCAATTCCTACCAGAGACTCTGATCTTAAATTTCCCTGCTCGGTAAATTAGATTGACTATAATTTGTAATTGTATTGTAATGGATAAATAATTCTTATCCCAACACTGCTCATTACTGCCTTAAAAATACTAGTATATAGATGAAATTCGACAATAGTAGGTTTCTTACGAGTCAAAATCTATCTAAAAATTTTATGAGGATCGGTCCATGATTGACCCTACCCCCATATAAGTCCCCTTCAGAAAATTAATTCAACGCTCATAAATGGCTTAAAAATACGAGTGTAGCGATGAAATTCGACACAAATAAATTTAATACAAATCAAATTCTGTCTACCAAATTTTATGAGGATCGACCCATAATTAACCCTACCCCCTTATATAAGGTTCCCTTCAGAAAATTACTTTAACGCTTATAACTGACCTAAAAATACGAGTATATAAATTCGACATAATTAAGTTTTATTCGAGTCATACGAGGTTTGATGGTGGGTATATAAGATTCGGAATAGCTGAATATAAAACTCTTATACTTAAGTTATATGTTAAACATCGTATACATATATCATTATAAAAGCTTCAGATTCCATTTTTAAATATACCGATAAATTTAAAATAGATTGAGATTGAACTAATTTACTGCAGTAAGTCATGACTTATAACTGATTAATTTACGCAAAACCTTTTTCACCCGTATCTTAAGATATTGCAGTTGTTTGGTCAGTTTTATTATTGAAATAAAAAAATGTATTCGTTATTCCTTTGAATAATCGAAAAATTTTCAAAATTTAGTCGGCAACTCGAATAAAAAAATATTGTAAGTTTTTAATCGAATAATTGACAACTCTAAAATGTATGTTCTTGTGCTGGCAAAGCATGATGGATTAGAATATTTGTGAACAAAATGGGCGGAATGGCTTTAGTGGGCGTGGCTTATTACAATCCCCCTATATTAAAAAATATTAAATGAGTATATCTGAGAAAATATAACAGTTAGAGTTCTCAAATATTGCCGGAGACTTTTTAGTGTCAATATGATTATTTAGAACAAAAATAGGGCGGACAAGCAGCAGGGGGCGTGGCACCTCCCATATAATTTAATTACAAAAATTCGTTTATATTGGAAACTATTAGAGTTAGAATCATCAAGTTTTGCACAAAGAACTTTAACATCCGTGTAAAAATTTTGGGTAATAAATTGGATGGGGGAAGCGACACCTCCCATCTAAATTAAATACAAAAATTCGTTTATCTAGGAAACTAATAGAACTAGATTCTTTAAAAATTGCACGAATAACATTAATATTCATCTGAACATTTAGAGGAAATGAATGAATAAATTTGAAATTAGAAACTACTAGAGCTAGAATCATAAAATTTTTCAATGGGCGGATTAGACATTATATTAAAAAATGTCAAATATTTAGATAC
Organism: Lucilia cuprina; assembly: GCF_022045245.1. Taxonomy (NCBI): domain Eukaryota; kingdom Metazoa; phylum Arthropoda; class Insecta; order Diptera; family Calliphoridae; genus Lucilia; species Lucilia cuprina. The sequence continues at coordinate 65,422,800 of NC_060952.1, forward strand.
CGAGAGGACCAAATTTAAAGTTTAGGCTGAAAATTATCAAATCGAATAGCCGATATCAGATTATAATAACAAATTTTATATGGCTCAATGTGTTCTTGATAATTCTGTAAAGGGCATCGACAACTCCGCTTCTTTAATGGATATTTTAGCTAAAACAAGTAATAATCTCTTTTTTGGGATTTTTCAAAACTATTTTGGGAATTGAGGTATTCATGATTAGGCCACACAAAAACAATTACATAAGAAACCATTTTAGATTCACCAACTGATTGAAATATTATCAAAAAATAGCATTTAAAACCATCATATTTTAAACACCAGGATGATCAATTTATGATTGCACTCTAATGTCATCAATAGGAATCAAAAATGATTCAATTTACTGATTAATCATCCAACAATCTCCCAAATACTAGCTGGGTACACACATATATACATACATTCATTCATACATTCATACATACATACATACATACATACATACATACATACATACATACATACATACATAACCTAAACTAGTTAGAGTGCTATATTCGGCTGAGCCGAATCTAAAATACCCTCCACAAGCTACTTTACTAATTGATCAAATATTTGTAGAAATAAGTTTTCTTATGTCTTTAATAGAAAAATCCGAAGATTTATTGAACATTACAAACGCCATTATCTTTATATGTTTATGGCGCTTAGCGATATTTAGTAATTTGCATGTATACATGTGTGTGAAAGATTTAAGAATTTTCAAAATACATATACATATATAATTTTGTTCTACACTAATTGATAATGCACCTAGTTAAATACAGTTAACACGTTTTGGAGATAAGACCAATGATAGACCGATTGTAATAAAATTCTGTCAAATTTTGTATTTTTATCGCAATTTAGTAATAAGTAATATGTCTTTCAAGTGATTTTCTGAAGGGAACCTTGAATAGGACCTACCACAGCTGTGTTATAAACCGATCGCGAAAAAATCTTGAATTATAATTTATGTATACAAAACTAATATTTGTGCTAAATCTTTTATCAAAAGCTTTATTTGGTAATGAGTTATAACCGTTTAAGATATTTTCATAAAGGACTTTGTATGGGAGCTATGTCAAATTATGTATGTAAAGATAAACTTTCAAAATTCTGTATATATATTATTTGGTAATGAATATTGTGAATTTAAGTGATATTCTGGAGGCGACTTAGTATGAGAGCCATGACCAAATATGGATCGATCGTAAAACAATGTTGTAGTGTACTTTTTGTTTGATATCAGTATTTTGTAATAAGTTATATACGTTTAAGTGATTTTCGGGAGAGCTGGGAGCTGTGACCAAGGATGGTCCGATCGTGAAAACATTTTAAAATAACATTTATGTGTACAAAAATAGTATTTTTTCCAAATATTTAATGGGTATCACTATTTGGAAATGAGTTATGTGCCTTTAAGTGTTTTTTTGGAAGGGACCGTGTAAGGGAACTATGAACCGATCGGAAAAAATTTTACAATATTATTTCTCTGTATATGAGCAACACTTGTACCAAATTTAATATGGATATCTTAATTAAGTAATGAGTTATGTGCGTTTAAGTGGTTTTCGGGAGGAGACCTTGTATGGGAGCTATGACCAATTTGGACCAATCCATAAAATCCTTTCACAGTAATATTTATATGCATATAGGCAATGCCTGTACCAAATATTAAATCGATATCTTAATTTAGTAATGAGTTATGTGCGTTTAAGTGATTTTCGGGAGCGGACCTTGTATGAGAGCTATGACCATATATGGACCGATCGGAAAATTTTCACAGTAATATTTATTTATGTGAGAGCAATACTTGCACCAAATTTTATATGGATATCTTATTTTGTTAATGAATTTTGTGAGTTTAAGTGATTTTCGGGAGGGGACCTTGTCCAATTATGGACCGATCATGAAAATTTTTTTTAATGAATTTTAATTTGTAAAATTTTGTGAAGATATCGACATTGTGAAGGAAGTTATTAACAAAAAACCCATTTTCCGGGAATATGTACTTTTGTATGGGAGGTATATGGAAATCTGGACCGATTCTGGCAATTTTCAGCAGGGATTAAGCTCTTGTATATAAATCAGGAAAATTACATCCGAAGGTGTAAAAAATTCTTATTTTTTTCGAGGTTGTTTTAAATTTTGATTCATAACTTTTCCCGGTGTGAACCGATTTTGCTCATTTTCAATACCAAACTGCTTAGGATAATAGTGAATATATTCGGTGAATTTGGCTAACTTCCTTTGGTTAGTTTGTTGGGTCTCAGATAAATATTTCTTACACACGGAATGACAAACTTATATATACCCTCTATCATCACTGATGGTGGTGGAGGGTATAAAAATGTTAAAAAAAATCTTTGTGTAAATCAATAATGTAGGGAACATTTAAGCGGAAACGACTGTATATGTTTTATTTTTTGGAAATAAATTCAAAATAGTGCAAATATTAAAATTTATTTTTGACTTACGAAATGTTTTGTTTTTTTTATAGATATATCCCAGTCGCACCTCTTAAAAAAGCCTTTAAAGCAAAAATATTATTTTTCAAAAAACGCAATGAGTTACATACATTAATTGAAAAATGTCAAATCTTGTTGAAAATTTGTGGGACTAACAAATTTGATGGAAATTTAATTTGTATAGATTTCAAGAGTTGGGTCACTTGACATTAATTACCCCATATACAAACCAATACACATATACAGTGGACGTCCAATAGTACGTACCCTCTTTATTATTAATGTCCAATAATACGAATGGCATAATTGTTGCATTGTCTACTCTATAGTACGAATAAAGACACAATTTTTATGTTCGATAGTACGAATAACGCCTTTTTATTGGAATTTTGGTTTTATTTACGTATGAATGAAGTTTTTATTTTATTATTTATTTTCATCATTTACAAAGTAATTTTTAAGAGAAAATTTTAAATTAGAGAATTGTTTTTGAAAGTGGTATATTCCATTCAAGTTTCTAATAAAAATTGTATGTAATCTGAACATGTTTAATACATTTTTGAACAGATATGTACATACAAATTGTCTTTGGAACACATATTTTTAAAAACATTAAAATTTAAAACCTTCTATATCTAATTTCAACCATTGGACTCACGATACTTTCAAAGTTAACAATTCGTATACGTAAATATGTCCCTTTTATGCCTGTTTATGTACAAGAAATTTATTTGAAATAATACACATTTATTATATTTTGTTTTGTTATGTAATTTTTCATGAAAAATAAAATAAAAATAAAAAATCCAATATTTTATGTGTATTATTTGAATTTAAACATACAAAATGTGTTGTTCAATAATACGAATTTTTCGGTACTACAAAAGGGCATGACGCTATATAATTCGTACTAGTGGACGTCCACTGTAAAATGTTTTTACTAACCTGGCAAAATTATAATTCCAAATGTCCAAAATAATTCCATCCAACATAAAATCTTTTCCCGATATTTGGTCGGCTGAAATTCTCCTAAATATGGAAATACAATGCCCATGGCTCCTGCTACGCTGTAAAAATACGATATAAAATTATTTAATATGTATAATAAACGTTTTATTTTTTTAGAACAAATGGCTCTTATAAAAATTTGTTTCTCGCATTTCGTATGTTTGTCCTTTTTTTGGTAAAAAACAAACATAATTTGGAATTAAAATTAATGTGTATGTACTAGAATCTATAGTACCAATTTTTCGTATTTACCATCTCCGATGTTAATGAAATTTCCAACACATATTAAAGTTTGAAAGTGTTCCTCAAATCAAAGACTTTTTGATCAGAATTTCGTTCCAGACCAAAAGTTAATGTTAATTAGTTTAAAGTTAATGTTGTTTTCTTCTTTTATAAAACAGTATTCTTAACACGCAATTGAATAAAATGTTCAAGCAAAATGACAGAGCCGAAAATAAAGTATGTAGTTCTATACCAGGTTGAAAGAAAGTCATTACTCGAGTACTTCAAGGTAATGCAGACGGCAAGTACATAGTCATTGAAAATTAAGTGGTTATGGATGTACAACTCAATACCATGTTTTTCCTAAGATATCTTACTTCCAAAAGGTTAAAAGTCAATTTTTATAGTGTATACACGAAAAAATAACCATATGCGGACACCACTATATGATAAAAGACCAAAAGTCATGCACTTTTTTAGTTATAGACACTCAAAGATTTGGGCCGGGTTGTATTTTTTTAAAAAAGTGATAATTTTCTCAGGCTCATATCTTGCAAACCGTTCGGAATTTCGATTTACTCTCTGAGAGAAAGTTGTTACTCATATCACAAAGAACCACACATAAAGTAAAAAAACACTATAAAGTAAAAAACGTTATCTTCATGATCAAAATCGCAAAAATTATTTTTTTACATTTTTCCCTTGTTCAGGCCTATAAGTAGCAAACCGTTTAAAATTTAAGAAAACAGTTAACTACAAAAGTGCACCTAAAATCTATAAAAAAAAGTCGAAAAAGTGAAAAATTGTTTAATTTTATTTGTTTTTTTATTTAATACAACATTGATATACAGTGTAAAAAGTATTATGTTTATAATGTTGATGGACCTGTACATGAAAATCGCATTTTTTTAAGTTGTGCACGCATTCAATGTTGTCCCGAGGAATAGCCTTTTATTAAGATTTTCTTGTAAGAATATCACTAAATCGATGCGTACTAATGTAACACGAGAAAAAAAATATATTTTTTTTTGGAATGGCACTTAGTTCCCTAAAAGCGATTTCCTGACCTCAGTTTAATTTTTGAAAAAAAAAAAAAAAAAAAAAAAACATTTTCCATTTTTTTGAAATGGGTCTCGAAAAATCCGCAATTTTGAGCTGATTACGCGAAAACAATTTACAAAAATGTATAATATTTTTGATCCACAAAAAGATTTTTAGTGGGTTGGAGAGGCATTTTATTTTCGCTTTTTATCAAAATGGCTATCAAAGTTGTCGTAATTTTTAGCTCATACAGAAAAATATTCCAAAAATTATTTGGTTTAGTTCATTTCAGAATTTTTTGAAATTTGTATGCCCCTTATAATACAATAAAAGTAATTTTTGCGTACACTAAAAACAATTTTAATAATTTTTCCCACGACAAGCTAAAAATTGCGGAATTTTTGGCACCCAATTCCAAAAGATTGCAGAAAAGAATGTTTGAATATATTGCACTGAAGATCTTTTCAAAAAAATGTTTTTTATTTTTCCCATATTTAGTTCATTGAAACGCATCGTTTTAGAGGTATTCCTCCTAAAAAGTAACCCTAATGTTGAAGTAAAGAAAAACCAAATGAAATTAAAAATTTTTCAGAAAACTTTTCATTTTTGCGACTTACCTATCATTCCTACGAAGTTCTTATGTGCTAGAAAGTTGTTTATTGAGATCTTAGGTATATTTTTGTAGTTAACTGTTTTCTTAAATGGTTCTTTGTGATAAGAGCAACAATAAGAGAGAAAATCAAAATTCCGAACGTTTTGCAAAATATCAGCTTGAGAAAATGATCACTTTTTTTTTTTTAAAAACAACACCGAGGCCCCAAATCTTTTGGGGCCTATAACAAAAAAAGTGCGTGACTTTGGGCAAAACTGGAAGACATGGGTCTTTTTATTTTTGGTCTTTAATCATAAAGTGGTGTCCAAATATGGTTATTCAACCATGACTTAAAAAATTACACACAGTGAAATGCACAGTGGAATCAATGCTATTTAAAAATGATATTTATATCTTAAAATGCAAGACCTGTCTAAATAAAATGTACAAGAAAGTTATTAAGAACGATTATGCATTACTGAAATTATACTTTAAATATGTTAAAAAACAACATGAGGAACTTGGAATTAAATGAGAGTACTTCGATTATAAAAATATATTCAATGTCTTTTTTAAATGAAACATGAAACCAAGTAAGAAGTTATAGTCGGGCGAGGCCGACGATATAATACCCTACACCTGTATACGTATAAAATGTGATTTAGTTTTCATAATATATACTTAAATAGGCTTCGTCTACGGTACCATAGAAGATCAAGTGCCAAATTACATAATCATTTTTATAACAAAACTTCAGAAACATTATAATAAATTGTTCTGATTGCCTACTTCTTAGAATGGGTTAATGCAGAAACATTTAAGATTTCTGAAGAGAAATCTTAAAAATAATGATATCGCTACTTCTACATCTAGAAAATTCAATAAGTATTCTTTCATATGTTTTGATAAGTCCCTTTTTATAGGTTCTTATCCAGTCAAGGCTTTACATGCAAAGTTTCATGTTTCTAGGTTCAATATTACAAAAGTAACTTTTTAAAACGAAAACGTACCGAAAAGTCCCCTTTGGTGTGTTCTCGTCTAATCCGGACTATACATACTTAATTTCATGTTTCTTAGCTCATTATTATAGAAAACTCATAAAAGATCAAGTGCCAAATTACATAATCATTTTTATAACAAAACTTCAGAAACATAATAAATTGTTCTGATTGCCTACTTCTTAGAATGGGTTAATGCAGAAACATTTAAGATTTCTGAAGAGAAATCTTAAAAATAATGATATCGCTACTTCTACATCTAGAAAATTCAATAAGTATTCTTTCATATGTTTTGATAAGTCCCTTTTTATAGGTTCTTATCCAGTCAAGGCTTTACATGCAAAGTTTTATGTTTCTAGGTTCAATATTACAAAAATAACTTTTTAAAACGAAAACGTACCGAAAAGTCCCCTATGGTGTGTTCTCGTCTAATCCGGACTATACATACTTAATTTCATGTTTCTTAGCTCATTATTATAGAAAACTCATAAATTTTGTATCGGATTTTTGCTCATATCTCCATTATCTATAGACAGAATTATTGATTATATATATATATATATATATATATCGCATTAAAGTAAATTTTACATAAATTTTATATTCTGGGTTGATTCTTTGATTATTTTTAATGAAGACAACTGACTATTTTAACATGGCGATGTCCTACGCAGTAGTCAACTGTCCGACTCTCCATGACTTTTCAACTAGCTTACAGTTAGTTACTAAAAAGTCAAGTAATAGTATTCCTACTACTATTAATTAAATATATTTAAAATTTAGCTACTAATTGCCTACATTATATTTCGCTTTACTATAAGTTATGATATTAGTTCGTTAAAATTAATACACATCAGTTTTCTGCAGAGGAACTAACAATAACACCTGTAAGAGTTAAAAAACTTTATTTAAAAAAATTTAGCAATTTTGTTTTCTCATTTTAAAACCAATTTAGCATTTTTCTATCATTATTTTCGATAGAATCTAGTAGCAAAAGTTTTTAAGACCTGCTCACACAATGCGTACCCCGACAAGGAAAAAGCAATCACTTGTCTAAAGTCAATAGAAGGGGGTGACAAGTCCCAACATCAGGCGAAATCAATCTTCCGTTAATGCGGAAGTGACCACCCTTATGATGTCATGAAAGAATTGCATTATTAATAACAAAGGAAATAGAATTTTCCCCAGTATATGGAGTCTTTTCCGATCTGTTCCATTCCCATGATCATAAAGATCGATCTACGGGATGACAGCAACCTTTGAATACTGACCTAACAATTCCCCAGCATATACTGGCGCACCACTTAGGGTTGCCAGCCTGGCTGGATTGTCCAGCTTTTATGATGCTTGTCCAGTTTCAAGCTAAAATTTAATTTTTCCAGCTAAATAAAATATTTTTAGTACACTGCAATAATTATACCCCGCACCTCTTTAGTGGGGAGGGTATATTGGATTTGTGCTGATGTTTGTAACATACAAAAATATTCATCCTAGATTCACCTTAAAGTATACCAATCGGCTTAGAATCGTTTTCTGAGTCGATTAAGCTATGTCCGTCCGTCCGTCCGTCCGTCTGGCTGTCCATGTAAACCTTGTGCGCGAGGTACAGGTCGAAATTTTCAAGATGGATGAAATTTGGCACGCACGTTTTATTTGACCCAAGGACGAAGCCTATTGAAAATGGTTAAAATCGGTCCATTATTTCACCTAGCCCCCATAGAACAGAACCCCCCGAAAATGGCTTCTGAGCTCAAAATTACGTTAAATATACAGATATATCGATAAAATACGGCACAACTAAGTTTAATAGAAGTTTTGATGACCCTGACAAATTGCACTTGAACAGCTGAATGTCGTAATAAATAATAGGTCTGTTCGCATACACGATAATTTGTAACAATTTGCAACAATTGTTATTGGATTCCGTTCGCGTACTTTCGAAATATTGCAACGAGAGAGTAAGAGAGCTGTAAAAAATAACAGTTCGTTGATAGAAATTTTTTTGATTTTACTGAATATTTTTTCATCAGTAAAAAATATCCAACTTATATTTACAACATATGTTTGATTTATGAATATTAAATTTTTTGAAAGAAATATATAAATTAATAACACACGAATATTAAAAAATTATTTGTAAGTATAATTATTTTAAATTTATTCATCATAAATTAGTTTTTAAAAGCGTTTATTTGTAAGGAACATTTTTAATTTAATAATATGTTTGTATCATGAAGTTTTAAAACAATAATATATTTTTAATGATACTACATTTTTTGTTAACTTTAAATATCCATTTATTTATAGGAAAAATCAAAGTTACAATTATTTGTTTTTAGTGTTTTGTTAGCGATTGAGATTTCAGAAAAAGGGCATTACCAATCTTTGTTTATAAACCAAAAATTGGATTTCGCGTATTTTTTTTGATATTTTTTTGATTGAGAGTAAATTAAAAATTACTCTCTATCATAAAGTTATTGTATATTTCTTACAGGAAAGTACGCGAAAAGACCTATTATTGCGAGCGATAGTCAATTTCCTTACGTACAGCTTACGTACTTATGATTTTTAAAATTTAAATGTAGCTTTTTCACATCTTTTGCTCTAAGTAGGTTAACGAAGTGATCGGGGAAAACTAAAAATATATTCATACTCTGTGGACTATAGCAAAACGGAATTGGTATATGAGAACCCCTGCATTTTTTGGTGTATCACTGTGAAACTATTTACACAAAACCAAAATTATCATTTTCTCAGTATTTTTTATGTCCAGCTTTTTTGCTTTGTCCAGCTTTTTAAAGCCCAATGTCCAGCTTTTTGCGAATCGGAATCTGGCAACCCTAGTCTCACTACACGAACGGTAAGAGAAACCGATCGGGTTTAGGAATCCAGCATATGCTGCTTTGTACACAGACCTGTTCGATGAGAGAATTATCCAACCCATTAGGTATAGGATATATCAGTCCTTAAACCAACATTCTCTCCCCGCGATTTTGGGTATTAAACCACAGCCGCAGCTTTTTCACAATAAACAATAAAATCAAAAGGCGCAAAAAAAATCGTACAAATATTTTCTTTTTCTATTGCTTCAGTTAATTATACCCTACACCACTTTAGTGGGGAGGGTATATTGGTTTTGTGCTGATGTTTGTAACAATCATTTTCTAAGTCGATTAAGCTATGCCCGTTCGTCCGTCTGGCTGGCTGTCCATGTAAACCTTGTGCGCAAGGTATAGGCCGCAATTTTCAAGATAATTGGATGAAATTTGGCACACACGCTTCTTTTGGCCCATGGACGAATATTATTGAAAATGTTTAAAATCGGTCCATTATTTCGACTAGCCCCCATACAACCATACCCCCCAAATAGGGCCTTTTGGCTTATAATTAATTTAAATGGTCTATTATGTTAACAAAAGTCGACAAAACTTAGTTTTATAGAACTTTAAATGACACTACCGATTTTTGTAATGATCGGGCTTCATACAAACTCCCCTTCAGAAAATGAATGTATAGTCGGCTACGCCCGACTATACATTCATACTTGTTTGCTATTGGAAATTGGGAAACATCGGCCGATGTTTTCACCTATACCCATACAAGCGGACCTCCGAAATACATTCTTGGTTCAAACTTCTTCCCATTCTTGCTTGTGTTTGATAGAAATTTTATTCTAAATCTCTTCTGATAATGTATGTAAAACAGTAGGGCCCAAAAGTTTTTTTATGGAAGAGTAAATACCAATACTTGTTTCTCTATTATTATGATTTTATTTGTTAACTTAAGTTGACTGTAATGTAACAATAATGTAATTCAGAAATGTTCCAAAATTTGGTATTTGAGCATTTTGTTTCGACATGTTTCTTTATTATTTGAATTTTGTTTTACATTTTTGTCATTTTCTTGTATACGTTGTGAAATTAGAGTCAGTAAATTGGAAAAATTAATTATAAAATGTTAAATATTTCTAAACTGTCCCTAAATTCTAAATTCTTCTGAATAATATTGTAAATATAATACATTAACAGTTAACATTACACATAACTTTTTAAAATTTATTTTAGATTTGGATCAATGGGAATCATGGAAATAGTGAATAAATCATTCATAATTTTATAAATACCGGCGTTATTATTAGTTCCCCTGCAGCAAACTGATGTCTATTAATTTTAACGAACTAATAGTATAACTTGTATTAAAGCGAAATGTAATTTAGATAACTAGTAGTAAAATTTTAAATATATTTAATTAATATGTAATTAATTAATACAGGAGGGAATACAAGAAAAACTATTACTGACTTTTCTGTAACTAACTTTAAGTTAGTTAATAAGAAGTTACCGTTAGTAACTAACTTTAAGCTAATTGAAAAGTCATGCATAGTCGGCCAAATCTGGCTGAACAAATGCTCAAATGGTCACACTGATCCAAACATAAGAAACAACCCACTAAACAATTTTTTCAGAATTCTTATCAACAGTCTGCACTTCGTATCCGAATTCCGTCAAAATTCGTTACGAAAATCGTATGAAAGGTTGCTCGGAATTCGGAACTTTTTATCTGAGGAAATTCGGAAAAATATGCAGAGTTGTCGGCACGAAATCTGATGTAAATTCCTGATCCGTTGTTGAAATTTAAGCAACAATCATCACATATGCTGATTTTGTTTACTTGATTTTCAAAGATCAACTGAGAAATAAAAGAAAATAAAAATTAAATTAACTTTTAAAGTACAGTTGACGAATTTCAAAATATAAACAGGTTTGTGCATGACTTTTATAAAAAAAAAACAAAATTTCCTTCAGATAACGTACAGAGTTGTCGCAAAGTTTTCTTACAAAGTTTTGCGATTATTCTGTAAAATGTCTAAAGGAAATTTATATTATTCGTTAAAAATTCTCATAAAGTATAAGAATAATTACAGAAAATTTCTGACATCAGACATGTCTGAAAATTTTTTTACTGGGAAAATACCCACTAAACAATTTTTGCCGAATTCGTAACGAATAAAATGACTGAGCAAAAAATATCAGAAAATGTGCAGACTAATCTTTTAAATATCTAAAGGAGATTTATATTATATTGTCGTAACACGAAAATTCCCTTTCGACAATGTGCAGACAAGTCTGATGTTAATCGTTTAATACTTCAGAAAATGTGCAGAAAAGTCTAACAAAAACTTTGCAGATTATTCTGTAAAATGTCTAGGGGAAATTTATATTATTCGTTAAAAATTCTGATAAAGTATAAGAATAATTACAGAAAATTTATGACATCAGACATGAAAAAATTGTTTACTGGGTACACAGCGCAATGAAACCAAATACATCTTTTTTCCAATACACAGTGTTGTTTATTTTTCACAGCATAAAAAAAATTAATTTTTTGGACGAAATTTTCAAGGCTGTCTTCTCGGATTTTTGGTCATATATCCTTTATTTACCGATTTTGCAAATTTTAAAAAGCGATCTTCTCGAAAGCATGTCTAATAGAATTATTGAAGTTTCGGATCTCTCAGATGTCTAGGGTCTTTTAAGAAAAAAAAACATACAGACGGACATGTCTTAATTGACTTGGCTCTGGCCCCCATACAAACCCCCCTTTCAAAAAATGGTTAGTACAGCTTTTTGCTCCGACGTCTGACTCCAATTCCAATTTCATTCATGTAAAATTAACAGCACGTCCTACGCCAGAACTCTAGAAATTAATTTTGAGCTTTTCATGACACAAAGTCCAAAAAAAACTAAATTTTCAGCAAGAAAAAGCTTATTAAATTATTACACTTTTTTTATAGTGTTGGTAGGTCGTAAGAAACGGAAAAAAAACATGTATATTACTTATTAAAGAAAAAACTTTAAAATATATTAATATTCTTTAGAATTTTATTGGTGAAAATATTAGCACCCCTATCAAAAAATTTTAATCGAATTTCTCTATCATTTTTTTTATAGATTTTAATTAGAATTAATCAGATTTCAATTAGAAATAAAACTTTAAATATAAAAACATTCTTTTTACTTTAATTTTTAATGTTAAATCATTTTCTTCAACACATTATTGGCCGTATAACATGGTTTCTTAAATAAATTAAGAAACAATGAAAAATATTCTATAAAATGTTAAATTATCTATAAAATTCATTTATGAGAAGAAAAAATTGCTAAAACCCGCATTTGGTCTATTTGATGGTCCAAAAATCGAAATTCAAGCTTGAAACAATTACGATTCTTATCATGTTTTCAACAGACTGGTAGACTAAATGTTTCATCTACCCGCAATGCCGGGGTATGAAGAGGTGGCCAATACCTCCAGTCTGGTCGGGTCTGAAAAATTGATTACAGTCTACTGCTTTGCTTAGTCCTTGCATAGATTGACAGAGGTCAGACCAGAGCACCGCATAATTTGGTACTACGGGTGGCCAGTTGCCCGCAAGACTATGTCTGGCTAGTCAGTTGGTTGAGGTTTCTTCGGGGTCCACGTAGTGGCTGTGGTTTAAAATCAAATTAGCGGGGAGAGCAAGTGGCGGTTAAAAGACTGATGCATGATAAAGTCAATATTTCGGGAAAAGTTCGGTGCTGTTGCCGAAAACAACAGATACCCCACAGAGGAATGACTGTGGAACTAAGCGTTGGAAATGATTTGGTATTAATTGTATAAATGTGTCGTATGAATGAGATGTGTGCTGGGTTGAATGATGATGGATGAAAGGTATCATATACATATAGGATTGCCAGATTCTTATTCGCAAAAAGCTGGACATTGTGTTTTAAAAAGCTGGACAAAACCAAAAAAAAAAGCTGGACATAAAAAATACTGAGAAAATTTTGGTATTGTGTAAATAATTTTACAGTGATACACCAAAAAAATGGTCGTCATATATATATATATATATATATATATATATATATATATATATATATATATATATATATATATATATAATATTATATATATGTATATATATATGTATATATATATATATATATATATAATATATATATATATTATATATATATATATATATATATATATATATATATATATTATATTATATATATATATATATTATATATATATATATATATATATACATATTATATATATATATCTATATATATATAATAATATATATATTATATATTCTATATATATATATATACATATATATATATATATATATATATATATATATATATATATATATATATATATATATATATATATATATATATACATATATATATATATATATATATATATATATATATATATATATATATATATATATATATATATATATATAATATATATATATATATATAAAATTTACAAAAAAAGACGTTGCATGAACTTTTTTAACAAGTGTAGTAGTTTCCAACTTGCATATATGCAAAAAATGTCAATGTCATATCGTCCTTGTTTTGAATATTAGTACTATGGGATTTTAACAAAGTTTTCAGAAAACAAAAAAAAAACAAAATAACAGCTAAATTAATAGCTGTTATTTCGGCATATAGCTATACTTCAGGGATTCGTTCACTAATATATTTAAAAAGTATTTTGAATCATTACTCAATTTTTTACGCGCTTTAGCGTACTTCAAAAAAATTTATATAGGTCTTTTTGGAAAACAGTTCTTATATTGACTTTTTTCCCATTTTATGCACAGATTTGAAGATTTCTTTCGACAATTGAGTTAATAGACTTTACTGTGTAAAGGCAATCATCCACATTGGCAGAATCATCCAGAATTTAACAAGATAAAATAAAACCTCGTTTTAAGATTTATCCATAAAATCTAAATAAAAAATTTCATAAAAATCGGAATGGTAAATACAGCCTACTTCGTTTTTTCATAAAAGTACCACAAGTGCTTTAACTAAGAATGTTCCTATAAAAATATGAACGGATGGAAGGGCAAGATTTGTTCGCTCCAAAAGTGATTTTAAGTTGATCAGTGCACCAAAAGGTGAGTGAGAATCCAATATATTAAAACATATATTGAATTTTATATAGTTTAAACACACAGCACTTTTTGCTAACTCCTGAACCAAAAAATATATTGATAAATTAAATATTAAATATTTTCAGGTTCAGTCTGTCACATACATATTTGCATATGCATATGTATGTAAGAATTAAAATTAAATACTAAAAACAAAACAATAAAAAACAAGTAAGAGTGCTATATTCGGCTGTGCCAAATCTTCACCATAGTGTATTTTAAACATAATGGATCTTACAGTCTAGCTAATAAAAACATTAAAAAAATTTGAGTCGATTTAAGCCGAATGTTTCGGCGGCGGCTCAAGCAACTAAATATAGTTCGGAGGCGGCTAAGCTCCGACTCGAAGCCGGTCGACTTCGACCTCTGATTCATTGCTGCACAAAGTATACAGAGATGTCACTTTTGACATTTGAAAAAGTCTAAAATCAGCTTTTGTTTGATTTTGAAATTGTTTGGTGAGAAGAGGTATATAAAATACAGCTAAAAATAATCATTAAATTCGTTTTGTGCGAAAGAGAGGGAAATAGCTTTTTGCTCGTGACGTCTCTGTATACCCTGTGATTGCTGGTAAACATTGACGAGACGTAGATTTTGTTTTTGTTTATCGTAAAAAAAAAAATTTAAAAAGCACTTGGAAAAAATTTGTGTTAGTTTTAAATTTCAAACTTACATTATTCGCATAAAAATTATTGTACAATAACTCACAATCTACTCTCATATAATTGAAAACGTTTTAAATACTTGTTTCTATTCATTAAAAAATATATTTGCAAAACAAAAGGGAAAATTATTTTATTTTAACAAAAAATGCAAATCATATTTTTTGCTGTGTATTTTTTGTAAAAAAAATACACAGCTGAATAAAACCAAATACATCTACACACACACGTGTACATCTTTTTCTATATACAGTGTTTTTGTTGCTTTTTTAAAAATTTTTTGATGAAATTTTCAGAGGTTGTCTCGGGTTTTTGCTCATATCTCCGCGATCTTCTCGAAAGCATGTCTAATAGAATTATTGAAGATTCGGATCTCGCCGATATCTGGGGTCCTCTAAAAACTGATTTCAACAGACAGACAGACGGACATGGCTTAATCGACTCCGCTATCTATAAGGATCAAGAATATATATATATATATATACTTTATAGGGTCGGAAAATTATATTATAGAAATTACAAACGGAATGACAAACTTATATATACCCTTCTCTCGAAGGTGAAGGGTATAATAATAACTTAGTCTAGTATATCTGTATAATAGATGTACAAGATAGAAAGTTATTGTAGTGTACTAAAAAAATTATATTTAGCTGGACAAATTTAATTTTAGCTTGAAACTGGACAAGCATCAAAAAAGCTGGACAATCCAGCCAGGCTGGCAACCCTATATACATATGATACCATTGAATTTTCCTTCTTTGTCCAGATATCAGAATTACCACAGTGAGTCCCTGTGAGTAAGAACAATGTCTTCGGCTTATTGATGGATCGTACTTCGGTCTACTGGTTACGTGCTGTTGCCGAATCAACAGAGGCCATCCAATGGTCAGAGATTAGATAGCTCGAATACTCCAGCAAAGTACTTGTGCATAGACCGGTCAGAGCCAATGTACAAAAATTGACACCTGAGTTCTTCTTTGAAGAATAAAAGGGCGATGGTAGACCGTTCTCAAGTCTACCCAGAAAAAGACCACTGTGAGATAAGGCCATCAAGGCAGGTGCTCACGTTAAAACTCTCGACAGTCATACCCCTCATATTTTTTTAATGGTTCTAGGTAAATATTATAATATGAACCATAATAATTTTTTATGTGAACTCGTTTTTCGGGAGGCATTTGTTAATTGCTGTTCAGATGGTTGAAAAAGGCTAAGCAAGATGATTTGCATCATAGGTTGCAGCTTTATTTGTATGTTTATATTAATAGGGACACAATAAAATTTTTGAAACTTACTTGAATCCATTGAAAAATCGTATGCACAGAAACATAAGATAATACGGTGCTATTGATGAGAGTAAACCGCAAATTCCATCTGCTATTAAAGTTGCTATAAGTACAATTTTTCTACCTTTGGTGTCGGCCAAACATCCCCAAAAATATGAACCTAGTAGCATGCCAAGCATGGGTGAAGCTGACAGCCATCCTTTATCTTGAGATGTCATTTGAAAGTCGCATGTCGCTGATGGAAGAACAAATGATAATATGGTTACACCAATGGCAGTATTTAAGTAAATAAGGCCACATATTGTCAATAAAAGCAAATGAAACTTTCCAAATCCAGTCAAAACTAGAGCATTTTCATAATCACTTGATAAGTTTTCTAGGAAATCGAGACCTTGAAAGATTTAAACAAAAACAAATTTATTAAAGAAAACATTAATAAGTAATTAAAAACGTGTTAAGAATACTATAAACATCAAGTTTTGTGATGGTTAATTATGTTATGAAAATCGTTAGTAAACAAATATTATTAAGGCAAGATAATTTGTTATAAACCCTCCAATGCAATGTTTAATAACTAATTTTATTTATAAATACAATTTTATACATGAAACTAACTATAACTAGTGTGCTTTGCTATCCTAAAAGCAATATAAAAAACCCACTTTACGGTTTTGACGACTTTAACTACAATAGTGTTCGAGACTTACAATATGTTACATTAAAGTGCTTCAAGCTGTCCCGCCTCTGCATAGGCTCTGGATTTTCCAACACATAAATTCAAAATGTGACAAAAAATGTACTTGTTTATGTCTGTTTGACAACGCAAACTTGTCAGGTATGGTCAAAAAAAGTTTGAATTTTTCAACGGTCGTTTAAAATCTCCAATTTCAGTTTTTTTGGTTTGTTCAACTAATTTCAAAATTTTTAGAAGATCTCATGGGGATATATGGACAACAGATAAGTGAATAAAACGGTAAAAAATTAGATCAATGATTCTTACATTTTAGCTGTACCTGCGGTTTGAACTCAGCAGATTTCGGGAAAATCGCATTTTTTACCGTTGAATAGCCTTATTTATTGTCTATATATTATTGTGCCACGCCCCTAATACTAGTCCACATACTTTTTATCCAAAATAATCTAATTGACACTTAAGTGGCTCCGAACAAATTTGTGGGATCTAACTGTTATATTATCTGAAATATACGGATTTTATTTTTTCTTAAAATGGGCGTTCCAGACATACAGGAATACGATGTGAAAATTTTAAGAAAATCGGCTGAGCCGATTAGTAGTCTATAACGTTCAAACATACAAACAAACACACATTCATTTTTATATACATATATAAAGGGTGGCCAAGCCCTTTGCACTTGGTACACTTTTGTTTTTGTAAATGCAGTGTGTTTTCTATGCACTTGTATGCACAAGCACTAGCAATACGTTGTTGTTGTTCTTTACTGTATTCGAGCAAGCACAAAACAACAACACTTTCGTATTCTTTGCTGGTAAACACTGACGTAGATTTTGTTTTTCGTAAAAAAAAACTTATTTTCAAAAGCACTTGAAAGAAATTGGTGTTACTTTTAAATTTCAAACTTACATTATTCACATAAAATTTATTGTACTCTCATATAATTAAAAACGTTTCAGATACTTTTTATTCTTTATAAAAAATAAATTTGCAAAACAAAAGGGAAAATTATTTTTTTACTTTTGAGAACATATAAATATTTTAAATATTCATTCGAAATTGTAAGTCCATTAAACTTCCCTTTATTAGTACATATGAACTGATTATAAAAATCGGAGTATGCAGAATTGCTATAAATGGACTCTAGTTCCATATATCAACTTTTCTACGTGTGAAAGCTTTTTTTAATTGTTACAGAGTGTAATTACACTGATCAATAACTCGTTTAAGTATAACTATGACATTGTTTTACAACAATAACATATTCTTCTCAACACACACGAGTTTTGTGTGAATTCAACACTCTCACAATACGTCAAAACTTTTTCGCGAAAATATGAAGATAATTTACCTTCTTGCACCTTTTCTTACACGCACAACCAATTTTTTTTTTTGCGTGAAATATAAAAATTACTTTAAAATACATATTATGATTTGTAAAGTATTTTATTTTTCTAGAAAAAAAGAAAATTTTAAATCTATGCAACATACATGATACATAAATTTAAAAAGTCACAAATTAAATAAAGTATATAAATGTGTTCGTGGCAAGTTATATTTGAAATTAGTTTAGACATTAGTTGAGTTTTTTAAAGTTTATATACATTTTCAGTACAATTTTAAGTAGGTATAAATTTCAAAAGTAGCGATAGATTTACCTACTTAAAACTAAGAATGGATAACAATACTCATAAGTTTTAAGAATATATACACTAGAGTGGGTCAGTTTCTATGGACAAAAAAAAGTTGTGTCAGTCACCCCCTAGAATTATAGATATGTTAATAACATTTCTAAAAATATAAAAATTATTTTTTTGCCACGCCTAGAAATACCGCCCTTTTTGTTTTTTATATATTACGTCGTCATTTTATGTCCGATCGTTACATATGATATATCAATATTTATGGCTTGGCTGTAGCTACGTTTCACCCTTAGATGATTTTTAAATTAGACGTAACATTCTATGCCCGACTTCTGATATCTCGGATCCTTCCCCAAAATCTGAAATTGTCGCTATTATATGAAATATAGGCCTTTGAAATGCTCACTTTTATGCATTAACAGCTATTTTATACATATTTAAAAATGTTCATATATTCATTATCAACCGTTCTCACAAGAAATAATCAATTTGCCAGAAAAAAGCAACACTTTTTTTTAATAAATTAAAAGAAATGTTATTTTTTCAGTTACAAACCCTTCCAGATCCTACTTTTTATCGAAAAAGAGGAAAGTTTATTATATTCTATATAGCTTTTTCCATCCGACTTGTAATCAAACTACAAATCAAAATTTTCCAGATAATTCTATACAAATAGGCTGATATTTCTCATTTTACCCAAGAACGAAGTTTTTTGAAAATAGATTAACCATTATTCTCCTAGCCCTCATAAAACCGCACTCCTCAAATATGGCTTTGGAGCTCTTAAAAATGGATTTAAGGTCATTAATTCCCTCTTAAACGCTACAATCAGGATGAAATTCTGCAAATCTATCTCTTATAAGAAAATAAATCAAACACCAAATTTTAATAGGATCGATCCATAATTGATCCTAGCTCTCTTTAAGAAAATCAGTTTTTCATCAATAAAAATAGTATATGGAAATTAAGACAAAATTCAATATAAATGATATTTAAAAAAATAAATCATATTTTAGTTATGCTCATATCTGGTACCATATGGTCTGCCATTCCCGATTATTCATTTTATATTGTTTTTATTATTTAAAGAACTTTTCTAAAAATACGAACATGTTAAAAAGAATAAATAAATTAGCTAATTTATTATAAAAAATGTTATCACATTTTATAAAAATTAGTATAAACATTTTTAAAAATTGTTAAATAAGGAAACATACAAGTAAGTGTATGGAAAAAACATGACATTTTTATAAAACTTAACACTTTAATTTTTCATAGATTTTTATAAAATAAAAAGTTAATTTTTTATATACCTACATGATTTCGTTATTAATTAATAGAATTAAATGCTAAACAAAATGATATTTCCTTTGTTAATTTTTGTATTGGAAATTAATTAAAAAAATTGTTTTCGACCATATCCCCAGCAAATTAATTGTTTTTATTAAGAACTATACAGGTATTTTTATATACCTGTATAAAAGTTCTTTAGGCATAAAAGTGAGCATTTTTAAAGGATCCGAGATATCAGGTTTGTGAATTTGATTATTAAAATTTAATTGCCAAATATAAAATTTCAAAGCAAATTATAATTTTTTCACATTTGTTTGAATTTTTGTTGTCGAAACATTTGTTTAATTAAGTTTATGTCCAAACTGAGCAAAAATTAATTAATTTAAGCAGTTTACTGTCTTATTCGAATTGGTTATAGTAATAAATTTCGAAAAAAACACTATTATAAATTTTCTTTTAAATAACGTTTCAGCCCTCTTACAATTTATACCTCGGATGAACTTACAAGATGAAGTCAATTCTACAAAAATTCCCCACTTAAAATAAATATGTATAAAATTTTATATAATATTATATCTATTATATATTATATGTATAATAAAAAATAGCACTTTCTTTAATTTGGAAAATAATTACATAACGCAATCTCGAAAAAGTCATTGTTTTTCATTTATTAAAGCTTAACAATTAAATTAAATTTTTAATTTTTCGTTTTAAATTTTTCGTTGAAATTTGATAATTTATTTAACATTTATTGTGGAGGGCATAGCCGAATATAGTATTATTATAAAAACAATAGAAGCAGCCTCATTTTTGATGCTGTCACTATTTTTGTCACTATTCACAACCTTCTTGTTTATACATACGTATCGTGTGTATTTTTGTATAAGTTTATAATTGTGCAAATTTTTTTTTATAATTTCCATTAAAAAAGCTCGTACAATTGAAGGGCTTATTGCAGTAACTCGATATGTCACAAAAATAAAATTTTGAGTAAAACGATATTTAAGTTTAAAAAGATTCTCAAAAACAGAATTTTCTTAATTTATACTTTAAACCAGGAGTGCTCAAAAGTTTCTTATGGAAGAGTAAATACCAATACATTTAAAGAAAAACATATTTTAATTTAAGATTTTTTGTTGAAAAACCAACACATTCATACAAGGAAAAATAAAAAACATTTCATATACGTACACGGAAAAAATATGATTTGCATTTTTTGTTAAAATAAAATAATTTTCCCTTTTGTTTTGCAAATTTATTTTTTAAAGAATAAAAACAATAACTGAAACGTTTTCAATTATATGAGAGTAGATTGTTAGCGATCGTACAATAAT
Source organism: Lucilia cuprina (assembly GCF_022045245.1). Classification (NCBI taxonomy): domain Eukaryota; kingdom Metazoa; phylum Arthropoda; class Insecta; order Diptera; family Calliphoridae; genus Lucilia; species Lucilia cuprina. The sequence continues at coordinate 65,444,070 of NC_060952.1, forward strand.
TTTTATGCAAATATAATTATATAATTGTTTCCAAGTGCTTTTAAAACAATTTTTTACGATAAACAAAATCTGCGTATCGTCAATGTTTACCAGTAAAGAATACGAAAATGTTGTTGTTTTACTCATGCTTGTATACCAGCCAAGCGCAGAAAGAGAAACTGTTATTGTAGTGGTGAGAAAATACCCAACAGTTCGATGGGACAGTCCCGAACTGACCATTTAACTTACCACTTGTAGTGCCACCTAGCCACCTGACAACACAGGTGACCAACTATTTTAACATGGGTTTGTACATGGAATTTATTTGTGACCAAAAACCAAAAACATACGAATTGGAGTCAGCCAGGTTGTAAGATGTTAATGGAACTAAAATTTAAACATTTCAAGTGTCTACTCTCTAGAATACTATGGGACAATAATGTGACGATTGACCCGAAAGATATAAATTTGAGTCAACCAGATGGTGGTATATTAGTAGAAAGTTATTTCTCCAAAAGATGGGTAAAATAACTACTTTCGGAAGTACAACTTTTAAGAGTAAAATCTCTATAATACTTGAGGACAGTAAAGAGACGACTGTCTCCGCTCCCGCTTACAAAGAGGACACTAAAGTGACGACTGTCATTCTCGATTACAAAGGGTACATTCGTGACGAATGACCCAAATTATACGAATTACGATCATCCAGGTGGTTAACCATTAGTGGAAATTACTGTCTTTTTCGTATGCATTGACTCTTTGTCGAACTGCTGGGTACTAAAAAAAACATTTAGAAAAAACATTTCCTAATTACGCTTGTTATGATCAAGTTTTAAAACAAGTAAGATGGTAAATTTTACAGATAAAACATACCTATCCAAAGAAAATAAAAATATTAAGTAATTTCTTTACAAAGATTATTTTTTTATATAAAATGTTTAAAAAAAGTATTTAAAATGTAATTTTTATGTATTTTTATTATTATGCATTCCTGAAAAGTTTTTGGAGTATATGAGTTTTTTGCATGTTATTCTCTTGTTTGCAAATTATGTTTTTACAAATTTTGTTTACAATTTCTAAAACAAAGCGACATCAACATTCGTAATTCAGCTCTGGGTGGAGGAAGACCGTCTTGCGTCGTTGCCATTATCGTTTAAGGGTAATCAGGCCGTCCTTTTTGCTCTGCCTTCGAGAGTTTTACGTTTCAAACAGCATTGGCTAATGTGTGACGTCAGATAACTGTACCGAGTTACAGTTTTTCTTGAGGTGCATAATTGGCCATGTGCAATCGTGTTAACTTAACCTAAGTTTTTAATTTGGAACATATGAGCTAGTTTTTTCTAGCTGGAATTGGTGATGGCGTTGTATAATTTTAATTACTGGCCAAATAAATCTTAGTTTTTCGAAACTAAGTAACTTAAAGAACAAACAAACAAAGCGTATCAAAATATAGTATCAAAAAATATTTGAGACGGTACTTTTTTGACCTTTAGAGTACTAAAATCATTTCTGCTCTGAAAATTAAGATAAACATTTCTCTGCGTTGATAATATTGGTCACTCCTAAGTACATTTAAATTTAGGTCATAAATCTGGCGTTATAATCCAGCTGATTTTAAAACATTTCTAGTGTAACAAGATATTAATTTTTCTTGTGACTTCAATAAAGGAAAAAATTATTTGGGAATTGTTTGCCACTAAATTTTAATATATAATTCGAAATATCTCGATTATAGATTAACTAATATGGTCAATATGGGTATCATGGGAAAGTTCCTTAAAAGCTTCCCATCAACATATAAGCATTTTTAAAATTTTTTGAATTTAACCTCACTAAAGTGGTGTAGGGTATAAATATAATATAAAGGAATTCCATATTTATAGAGCTGGAAACATTTTATTTGCTCAACAAACTTTTCACTTTTTTGATGCGCCATAGTTTTACATTAAAGCATTAAAAAAACTTACAAATTATGATAATTTTGACAAACTTTCTGCGCCTTTTTAGCACAATATTTGTAAAGGTTTATAAACCACAAAAATAAAATTTTTCAATATTTTTAAAAAGTTCATAAGATTTTAGCATATAAATATTATTGCATGCTCAAATTATGTCCTATGTAAATGCAAATGTGCCTAGCCAAAACTAATATTTTAAAAAATTGTTCAGCTTTTGTAGCTGTCGTACCAATCTCCTTTTCAGGACACATTAAGGAGATATATACCATACTGCGTATAATTACACCAGCTAACTACTTTTTTCAAAATTTTTGTATTTTATTAGCCGGCGCCATGTCAAAACAAGTAGGAAAGTATAGTCGGGCATGGCCGACCATATAATACCCTACATGAGTATTAATTTTTTATTTTTTATAAATAATATTTTATGTTGAATATTACCATAATTCCAAAATATTTAAGCAAAAATGTCTAAATGAGTCTTTATATAGATCAAATATGGGCCGATGCTCGGTAAATTTGGGAAAATGATATATTTTAAAATAACAGTTAATTTTGTTGAGTTTCATTGCGATACAAATGGTTACAAGTCAATTTTAGACGTTTAGCACATTTTTTGAAGGGGGGTTTGTATGGGGGCTAGGTTCAAATAAGGGCCGATCCTTACGAAAATCTGCAGTGTCATTTATACTTATATAAAACTTATTTGTGCCAATTTTTAAAGATATAAAAGAATATATGACGTAATTATGGCATAAAAAGTTTAAATCGGGAGGTTGTATGGGGGCTAGGTGAAATAATGGACCGATCTTGAAAATTGCGCCCTGTACCTTGCGCACAAGCTTTACATGGACAGCCAGCCAGCCGGACAAACGGACAGACATGTCTTAATCGACTCAAAAATGATTCTGAATCGATTGGTTTACTTTAAGGTGGGTATTGGACACATATTTTTGTATGTTACAAACATCAGCACAAACGTATAATACCCTCCCCACTATAGTAATGTAGGGTATAAAAAAAACTGTAAAAATGCAAAATTTAAAAAAATGGTAACAAATTTCAACAACCAAGTTCTAATACGTTAAGTCATATCACACGTACTAGCTTGTAAAGAATTTATCTCCTAAGTGTCTTTAGTTAGTACAATACCAAATAGTGTACAAATGTTTAAAGCTATGGACAAAATTGGTGAAAAAGTGACCTACTATTTTTTTTTATTTTATAAACTTCCAAACCCGATATCGTTTAAAAATTAAGGTCTTGTGTATATAATCCTTTAAAGAATTATTTGACATTTTATTCTTACCGAAGTTATTAACAACTGAGTTCTACTTCAAAGGAATTAAAAACTTTGATAATTGCTCATAAATTAATATATATCTCATCTACTTTAAAAATAATAAAAACTTTTGAAGTCTATAAAAATCGGAGAATTTGTTAACATGTCTGTAGTAAAAAGAAAAAGTTCCGAAAATATATCATTTTATATTAGATATGAATTGAGTTTCAATCATTTGGAAAACATTTGATTTAAAGTCAAATATTTAGCAAAATTTAAATAAGTATCTTGTATTATTTATAAATGCCAATCAAGATAGAAACAAGAACAAATTCCGGCTCTATTTCGAAATAAGGTAATTTGTAAAACATACATCTTCTAATTCCATTACTCTATAATTTTATTAGCCGTGTTTTAAGAACATATAGTTGATTCATATTTGAGAACAATGTAAATATGTGCCAAACATTAAAAACAATAATTCAAGATTTAAAATTTGAATAATATTATACAGTGCTTTAAAGATATTTTGAGAGTATCAAATAACACTCGGGAGTATCACGGTACTTTTCAACATCACATAGTATCAAAAAAAATTACGATCGTACCAATTTTTCCATCCCTGGATCGGGTTATATAGACTGGTCCACACTAGGAAACTTTTGTTGAGAAATTTTTCTTAATTCTCTTTTGAAGATTCCTTAATGTCCACACATAGAAACTTTTGTTTCAGAAACTACGTATTAATTGCATTGATTTGTTGTTGTACAAATGAGAAGAATAACAAAACAAGTTTCCGAGTACGAGAAACTCCGTACCGCGAGAGAGATGAATGATATTCTTTCTCTCTCACGCAAAATCAAAAGTTTCCCAAAAAAAAGTTTCCTAGTGTGAACCGGTAGATACGTGTGAATTGCCGAAAATCTTCGTAATTAAAACAATATGAACGCGCAACGCTGTTTTATACAGTAAAGAACAACAACAACGCATTGGTAGTCATAACTGCCAGATTTGACGATTTATCGTCATTTTGACGATTTTTGGTTTCAAAAATAGCAAATTGACGATATGACGATTTTTACCTTAAAATTTTTACCTGAAAGAAAAAGAAGAAAATTAAGGGAAGATTGGCTGAAAGATCCAGAATTTAATGGCTGGGCACAAATAAAAAACAACATAAACACACAAGTGCAACTCACTTCTTAAAGTTTCTTCTAGAAAATCAGATTTGCTGTCTCACGCTGCAACTCAAAAACATATAACTACAGTTAACACAATTTTTGATAGCCAAACAAAAATAAATGATTGTTTTGTTCCAAGGCAAAATATATGTTCAAAAGGCATTTTTTATAGTGGAACATAATCTTCCATTTTTAATTAGTGATCATTTGACCAAGGTATGTCGAAACTCATTTTCGGATTCTGATTGTGTTAAAAATGTTACACTGGGACGAACTAAAGCGAATGCAATTATAAAGAACGTTATTGGGAAAATACAGTTGTTGAATGTATGTGAATTACTAAGAAATAATTTATTTTCATTGTGCGTGGATGAATCTACCGACATTTCTAACAAGAAATCATTATGCTTAGTGGTTAAAATATGCATCGATTTTAAAATACATGATCTTTTTTCGGAATGTCAGAAGTAAATCAATGTGACGCTAATAGCCTTTACAATATTATTATAAATCATTTTAAACAAAATAATATTAATTATAAAAAAACATGATTGGATTTGCGGCTGATGGGGCTGCAGTCATGACGGGAAAAAATCATTCTGTTGCCACTTTACTTAACAATGACATTCCTGCATTATTTGTCATTAAATGCATTTGTCACTCCCTAGCTCTATGCGCATCATACTCGTGTAGGGTTGCCAGCCTGGCTGGACTTGGCTGGATTGTCCAGCTTTTATGATGCTTGTCCAGTTTCAAGCTAAAATTTAATTTGTCCAGCTAAATAAAATATTTTTAGTACACTGCAATAATTATACCCCACACCTCTTTAGTGGGGAGGGTATATTGGATTTGTGCTGATGTTTGTAACATACAAAAATATTCATCCTAGATTCACCCTAAAGTATACCAATCGGCTTTGAATCGTTTTCTGAGTCGATTAAGCTATATCCGTCCGTCTGGCTGGCTGTCCATGTAAAACTTGTGCGCAAGGTACAGGTCGCAATTTTCAAGATAATTGGATGAAATTTGGCACGCACGTTTTATTTGACCCAAGGACGAAGCCTATTGAAAATGGTTAAAATCGGTCCATTATTTCACCTAGCCCCCATAGAACAGAACACCCCGAAAATGGCTTCTGAGCTCATAATTACGTTAAATATACAGATATATCGATAAAATACGGCACAACTAAGTTTTATAGAAGTTTTGATGACCCCGCCAAATTTCACTTGAACAGCTGAATGTCGTAATAAATATTAGGTCTGTTCGCATACACGATCATTTGTAACAATTTGCAACAATTGTTATTGGATTCCTTTTGCGTACTTTCGCAATCTTGCAACGAGAGAGTAAAAGAGAGTTGATAGAAAATTTTTTGATTTTACTGAATATTTTTCCCCAGTAAAAAATATCCAACTTATATTTACAACATATGTTTGATTTATGAATATGTAAACAAACCAAAGAAATCAAAAATTTGGTAAATTTTAAATTTTTTGAAAGAAATATATAAATTATTAACACACGAATATTAAAAAATTATTTGTAAGTATATTTATTTTAAATTTATTCATCATAAATTAGTTTTTAAAAGCGTTTATTTGTCAGGAAAATTTTTATTTTAATAATATGTTTGTATCATAAAGTTTTAAAACAATAATATATTTTAATGATACTACTTTTTTTTGTTAACTTTAAATATCCATTTATTTATAGGAAAAATCAAAGTTACAATTATTTGTTTTTAGTGTTTTCTTTGTTTATAAACCAAAAATTGGATTTCGCGTATATATTTTTTTTTATATTTTTTTGATTGAGAGTAAATTAAAAATTACTCTCTATCATAAAGTTATTGTATATTTCTTACAGGAAAGTACGCGAAAAGACCTATTATTGCGAGCGATGGTCAATTTCTTTACGTACAGCTTACGTACTTATGATTTTTAAAATTTGAATGGAGCTTTTTCACATCTTTTGCTCTAAGTAGGTTAACGAAGTGATCGGGGAAAACTAAAAATATATTCATACTCTGTGGACTATAGCAAAACGGAATTGGTATATGAGAACCCCTGCATTTTTTGGTGTATCACTGTGAAACTATTTACACAAAACCACAATTAGCATTTTCTCAGTATTTTTTATGTCCAGCTTTTTTAAGCCCAATGTCCAGCTTTTTACGAATCGGAATCTGGCAACCCTAACTATAGAACAGACTGTGAAACTATTTACACAAAACCAAAATTAGCATTTTCTCAGTATTTTTTATGTCCAGCTTTTTTTGTTTTGTCCAGCTTTTTAAAGCCCAATGTACAGCTTTTTGCGAATCGGAATCTGGCAACCCTATAATCGTGTCTTAAGTTGCCATTTTTAGTTGAAACATTAACTAGAAATATTTTTAATTACTTGTCTAATAGCCCTAAAAGATGTAGTCAATTTAATAATATCCAAAAATTGTTAGAGTTAAAGCCCACAAAAATGTTACACCCTAGTCAAACTAGATGGCTATCTTTGGAGGCGGTTGTGGTGCGTATTTTAGAACTATATGAATATTTAAAAATATATTTCTCTTTTGCGGCTAACGTTGATAATATTGACACCTCTAAAATAATTTTTGAAAATTTAAAAGAAACAAATTTAATTTATTCATCATTTTTAAAATATATTTTTGGTGTTATTAATAACATAAATCGTTTATTTCAAAGTAAAAATGCAGAAATCCAGAACATGCACATACAAATGGAAAGGCTTTTTAAAACAATCATTAATAATTTTATAAAATATGATCTGTTAAAAAGTGATGAAATACATTTAATTAATTATAAAGACCCAAACAATTTTTTAAAATATAATCAAGTTTATTTGGGAGTATATGCCAAAGATATTTTATCAATATTAAACCTAAGTGATAGTGATGTTTTAGTTATTGTTAATAATTGTATTAATTTTTATATTGAATTGTGTGACCAAATTTTAAAAAGGTTTGATTTTGAAAATAATTTAAAGAGTTTAAGTATTATCAATCACAATAATATTATAAATGAAAAGTGTAGTGATTCATTTTATGAAATACTTAAAGAATATCCTCATTTTATTGATGAAAATGATAAGCAAACTTTAGATTCTAAATTCCGAGAATTAAAATTTTTAGATTTCAAATCGTTGGTTGCTCATACTGAAATTAATTTATGTAGTTTTTGGAAAAAAATTTCTGAAATAAAAAGGACTTTTCCTATTGTGACAAAATTTATTCAAAATATAATGACTTTGCCCCATTCATCTGAAAACGTTGAAAGAATTTTTAGCCAAGTCAATTTAAATAAAATAAAGTTACGAAATTCTTTAGAAAATAAATCTATTGAAGGAATCCTTTATTCAAAAGATTATTTAAAACTAAATAATTCAAATTGTTTTGATATTACTGTTAAACCAGAATTAATAAATATGCTTAATTAAGAAATTTATTTGTAAAATACATATTGTGCTTTATTTTATATTTTTTGTGATCTCTTATTTACTTTAAACATTTATATATGTATTTATAGTATAAAAGACTATATAAAATTGAATTGTTATGTTTTCTTTTACTTTTAAAATAAAAACTACTACTCAATAATTAAATTTGTTATTTTTCCGATTTTTTTGACGAATTTAAAAGTTTGAAATGACGTTTTTTTTCTTTTTATCGGGATTTTGACGTTTTTTCCAGAAATTTATCTGGCAGCATTATTGGTAGTGCTTAGCGCATACAAGTGTACAGAAAACACACTGCTTATAGCTACGCGTATTTACACAAACAAAAGTGTACCAAGTGCATAGGGCTTTGGCACCCTTGCTTTAAACACAGTAATCATTGGTGTCCGACCGAACGTTCGATAAAAAGTTAGGTACAGCCATTGTTTGGTGTTCGGCTTAATTTTGACCGAACGCTGAACTTTTTATAAATTTTTTTATCATATTTTTACATCATCAAAAAGTTTTAAAAAAGCTTAAAATTTGTGTACAGAAGTTATCGTACATCCTGGCTGTACAATAAATTTCTGATATACATAGGTACATAACGTCTTTTAACTGTTTGTTTTATCGGCTGATTTAAAAAACTGTTAACCAGAAAGTGATTAAAAAGTTTCTTAAAAATAGTTTTAATAGAAAAGAAGCATGACAATTATATCGCCAAATTACCATAAAACGCTAAAAATTCGTTTAAAGACAATAGATATGGTTTTTAGCAACTCAAAAAGCACAAAAAATCAAATAGTTTGTTTACTTATTTTATATTTAGTTTTTGAATTTAATTATATTTTTATAAATATTTAAGGTGTTGTTTCTTAAATTTTTAACTTTTAACAGTACATAAAAATTAGGGTTCTATAAATTGACTTTCGAATGATCGAACAATCGACTTTTTGTCGAAAAAGAAGATAAAGCAAATTCGAAAAAGTCTAAAAGTCGACAGGTTAATTTAACCTAACCTAAAAAGTCGAAAATAGTAAAAAAATCGAAAATTAAAAAAAAAGTGGAAAAAATCAAAAACTCTAAAATATCCCGAAAACATCGAAAAAAGTAAAAAAATGGCCGAAAATAGTAGAAAATGTCAAAAATTTTAAAAAAGTGTAAAAGAAGTCAAAAACTCTAAAATAGCCTTCCGACTATTTTACTCGAAAAGAGTAAAAAAAGTCGAAAATAATCAAAAAGTCGATAAGTCGGAAAAATGCGAAAAAAAAAGTCGGAAAGTCGACTATTTACAAAATACTAAAAGTCTAAAAGTCACCTTTTAACAAAATGAAAAAGTCGACTTTTCGTTTCAACTATAGAACCCTAATAAAAATACAATTGGTTGTTCCCAAATACAAAATACAAGACCGGTTGTTAATTGGACAATTACAAATAATAAACATTTTAATTAAAGTTGTTAATTATTTTAAACACTTTAATGTACAGTGAATCAATTAAGTAATTTTCCTATGTAAAATTTGATAAAATTTAAGGAAAAACTTCATCTGAACAATTTTTGAAAGAATATCTTATATATCAATTTTTTCCATAAAAAGTAAAACCGTAATATTAGTCAACCATATTTTTTTGATTTTTAAGTCAATGAAGTATTTAGTGTTGGTACGATTGGGTTCTAAATACATATACACAAGTATATGTATTACCTAAAAAATATTGGTTTTGTAGACCAATTGTAATAAAACCCACATCTATTTTTAAATTTTTAAATTAAGTTTTTTCTTCCAAGCAAGCTTTAAATTAACACATAAGTATTATTATTTCGCTTTTGGATTTTGAGGAGGAGTCATGAGGGTTTCAATGATACAAGTCGTTTTCCTTTAGCAGTTAAAAATTTGTAAAGACCACTAGTGCATTTTTTAATATTTCTGCGTGTATTTTAGTCTTTTTTCTCTGTGGTCCATTTTACACAATCTTTATTTTCAATTGAAAAGTATAAATTTACTTTTTACCCGTTTTCACACTTTATTTACAAATAGAAAGTAAAATCCTCTGTAAAATGTAGGAAAAAAACTTAGTTGATTCACTGTATAAATTTCAAGATTTTTAGAAGTATCACCATATTACGTGGTGTCAACCTTTCACCATTAATATGTATGTAAGTATGCGTGCAAGGATATAAATATGCATGGAAATAAAATAATAATAAAAATATAACCGTTGATAAACTTACTCATCCTGTATTTGTACTTGTAGATAGGTTCACGTTTATCGCCCTCCAGTTTGATTGAATTGCTGATTGGCTCCGTCGGGACAAAACAAAGTTTATTTGCATGTAAAATGTCTTTTGCTTTTAATTAAATTATCATATATTTTTATATACAAATTTATACGAATTCGTATTTTCTTTATTAGTTTTTTTTGTTATTTGTTTATACTAAAGAACTTAAATAACCATTTCTTCACACTTGCTCAATGAATGAATTATATTAGGAATTAAGTCAATGGAATATAAATCCAAGGATTTTAGCTTAAGAATGGTACATTAAAAAATTTAAAGCCGAATTAAACATATAAGCGAATTAATTCCAAATGGAGTAAAATTAGACACCACTTTAGTGGGGAGGGTATATTGGGTTTGTGCTGATGTTTGTAACATACACAAATATTGTATACCAATCGGCTTAGAATCATTTTCTAAGTCGATTAAACTTTGTCCGTCCGTCCATCTAGCTGGTTGGCTGTCCATGTAAACCTTGTGCGCAATTTTCAAGATAATTGGATGAAATTTCCACACACGCTTCATTTGGCCCAAGGACGAAGCGTAAAATGGTTAAAATCGGTCTATTATTTCGACTAGCCCCCATACAACCGTATCCCCCTAAATAGGTTTAAATGATCTATTATGTCAACAAAAGTCGACAAAACTTAGTTTTATAGAACTTTAAATGACACTACAGATTTTTGCCCTCATACAAACTCCCATTCAGAAGATGACTTTAAGGTCAAAATTCACTTACAAACATTTTTAAATTCTACATAAATAATATTGAAGTAGACTTAACTCCCCTACCAACATTTATAAGGATAGGGCCATATTTTGCCCTACTCCCCTTTAAACCCTCCTTTAAAAAACCTTTTTTGCCAAAAAAGTAAAAATATTCTGAAATAAAGGTCAATTAAAAAACAAATCAAATGCTTTATTTTTAAATAATCCCCATTTTTAACATGCATATTGACTGACTATACCGACTATACATTCATACTTGTTTCTATTTAATGTTTATGAGGTGCTAAAATAAATACAATGTATGTTGAATTTTACCTTCATTCCAAAGTATTTCAGCAATATATAGATAAAAAACAAAATTTTATAAATGAGGCTTTATAAAGGATCCTCATTAAATTTGAAAAAGGATATATTTTTAAATAATAGTTAGTTTTGTTGAGTTTCATTACGATACAAATTGTATTTTAGACGTTTGTATGGGGAAGGGCGAAATAATTTACCGATTTCAACCATTTTCAATAGGCTTCGTCCCTGTGCCAAAAAACATGCTTGATCAAAATTTCATCAAATTATCTTGAAAATTGCGGCCTGCATCTTGCGCACAAGATTTACATCCAGCCGGACATGTCTTATTCGACCAATATTTTTGTGTGTTACAAACATCAGCACAAACGTATAATACCCTCCCCACTATAGTGGTGCAGAAAAAATAACAACCAACTCAAAGTAAATTAATAAAGTAGCATCACTTGAACAGCTGACTATTTTTTTAACTATAGTTTCTATAGAAAAATAAAATTAGTTGTCAAAGTTTGTTTTGAAAATTGTTAACATTGTTTATGTCGCCATTTTTAAATTGTATTTTGCAATTTGTTAAAATTTGTGAAAAGTTGAAAAATTGAATTAAAAGTGTTTTTAAAGTAGTTTAAAACTGTTATAAATTGTATAATATATAATAATATAATTATATCCTTAATATTTTCAACTTAAAAGTAATATTTTATATTTATGTTTTGTTCACTTTGTTGTTAAAGGAAATTTTCTTAAATACATGTGTTTGTTGTAGATGTTGTTGTACAACAAGAGATTTCGCTACTTTATTAATTTACTTTGAAACAACTGTGTTTATTTTTGTGCTTCTACTAATGCATTCTCACCAGGTAGGTCTTTTAAAGGAGACTTAAGTTCTTGACAATCAGTTTTGTCTATATACTACTATATGGTAAGAACCATAGAATATATATACATAGAAATGAAACTGAGAATGACAGTACCTAAATCTGCTGTCAAAAACCTAAGTCGTGAGTATGTATTAGTTGAAAAATAAATAAAATATATAACCTAAGAAAGATATTCATTTAATTTCTTTGGAAACGGTATATGCTATACACTTTACAAAATTCGAGTCAAAAAATGTTATATATACGAAAATGTTACTATAAATTGAGAAGTACATTTATCAGATAAGCAAACCCTAATCTCTTAAATATAACTTCCAGATTAAAAACTGCTTATAGTCTTATTTTTGTAAACGGTGTTGGAACTGTTTTTTGTAAAAAAGCAAAGCCGGTGTTGGAAATACCCCAGAGTTTAAAAACCTTTCGCTCAAACTTGGAAAAATGAAATAAATACCAACAAGAATGAAACAACTCCAAACAAGCATGAAAAAACTTCCAATATTAACAAGATGTGCAAAAATTAAATTTCTTCCAATACATATGAAATTACTCCCAATTTTTCAACCAAATTAAATAATTCTCAACAAAAAATTTTATTGGGAGTTGTTTCATAAAAAATAAAATAAGTTCCAATAAATTGGTAGTTATTTCATATGAAATTAGTCCCTACTTGTATGTAAAATGTTTTGGGTGTTATTTCATTTTACTTGTTGGGAGTTATTTCAAAAAATATGTTTTAATATGCCTCGTAAAAAGGCATCATTTGATGTATGTATATATCATCAAGTAAATATTCATTAGAAATTCTAAATTAGCAAGCAGTCTAAAGTGAGCAGGTGTCGCATTTGTAGTTATTTTAAAGAAATATTATAAAAAGAAAAACAAATACAAAGTGATAACTTATATACATACAGACATACATATTATAAATTTTACTTATTTTAGTTGTTGTTTTTGTCAAATCAATCAATTTTTAAAAGTTCCGGGATTCGGGATTAAATTTATACAGCAAATATTTTAATCGACTGAATAAAATTTTGTTAAACGAAAACCGGAGGTTTTGCATAGAATTCGCGCCGAATCTTTTTGCAAAATCGACGTAAACGACTTGATTTTAGGAATATATCTATCCCAATCAGCCATACAAATTTAAAAGATCGCAATAAAACTTTTTTGAAGATCAGTGCTATTTTATAAAATTTGGCACAAATATTTGCCCTAGGAATACGTCTATTGGTATCTTTGGAAATCGATTCATTATTTTATTAATTTGTATCTCATTCAATAAGTAAAAACCTTTGTTGCAATGTAAATACATACATTGATAACAAATTTAAAAATTTGTGTGAACATAGTGATACTCTTTTAAAAATTAATTTTTTTTATAAATATTTAAAGATAAAGAAAAAAAATTAAAATTTAGTGGGAATATTGTTCAATTACGATGCATATTAAGCAAGACATTCTTAGCGCACAAAATATTTCCGGTGATTTTAAATCCCTTACTATGTAAGCAAAGGAGAAGGTAAGTACCAATTTTCATTTAGCTATCTGAAATTCTCCATTTTTTATTGGACTAGTACTCAGAGGATGATCCCAACTTATGCGAAGTATTGTGTTGGAACTAGGAAAATAGGTAGTGGGAAGGAGGATATAGGAAGTAGTGTTTGTGACATTTAATTCAAATCTTCTTACATCGAAAGTGGCAGGGAATACCACTGTAGAAGGTGTATTCCACAGTGCGGCTGAAGAATAAATTTTCCTTGAAGTGTGTTGTGCGGTTCACTGGCCAATCTAGCACTAATGGGTGTGTTCTTGCAGAAAGACATTTGTTACGCAAGAATAAACGGGTATCGGGAATAAGTTTCCTAATATCAGAGTAATACATTATATTGTAGTTTCGAAACAACAGTGAAATACACTCCACGTTGCGACGGCGCTCCAGTAAATCAGTACAGTTGGATACCCTACTGTCACCGACAAGTACCTTCACCCTCTCCTGTAAGCGGTCGAGTAGCTCCAAAATAGACTTCATTTTTGGTCGGATGTAAGTGGTTTAAATAGTAAGAAGATCAGATGAAGTATGTCTTACACCGTTTCAAAAAACCGAGACACTTGAATCGACTCCATTAACACGACCCCATAAAGAGAATTTTTATCAAGTCGTACCAAAGGCAATTAGTTTTAATACAAGTGCAACAGATTGAAAAAGATTGCTAATTTTTATGTCTAATTTTTCTGGGATATGTTAGATATAAAAATTATTTTTTAAATATATTTCAAACCTAAAAGATAAGAGTGCTATATTAAGCTATGTCGAATCTTTTATACCTGCCATCTAACCGTATGCCGTAAAAACAGTTTTCCTCAATAAACAGCAGAGTAATATATAAAATAGGGTTCATTGGATAAAAATATTAATTTAAAAAAAATTGTTTGTCCAGTTTAGAAAATGGACAATTTTGTTCATGCTTTGATAATGAAGTTATTTGATGCCCAAAAAAGAAAAAAATTTCAAACGACAAATTTTGAAACATTTCTTTCAACTGTACTCATAGTTTCTAAACTGACATTGTCAGAGATGTCCATCTGTGTAAGCGTGCTAAGTACTTTCCTCCAATAATTATATTGTGAATAGTGTTTTCATTAGATATTTAACTCATTACTCTTTAAAGTAAATTTTTGCTGGGTATAGTTGCTCCAATATAAAACAAAATTTACTAAATTTTATTTAATGTACTTCTGGGATATGTCAAAACATTTAAAGCAAATTCTACAGTGTTTTTGAGTAATTAAGTACTTATTCCCAGCAGAGTCGTTTTGTCATTTATTTTTTTATACCAACCATCAAAAAAATGGGGGTATATTGAATATGTCATTCCGTTTGTAACACATTGAAATATTGATCATAGACCCACAATAGTATATATATTCTGGTCCTTATTAAATTCTAAGACGACCTGTCCGTTCGCCTGTTGAAAGCACGATAGAGTCCAAACGGAAAGAGCTAGAAGGTGAAAATTTTACACAATTATTCCTTATATGTAAGGTTTGTTTGGTATTATATCATTGGCGACCAAACATGCCCTTGCGGGCAATGTGTTTTTCTCACTTATACACACGCAATACGAATATTCTCAGCAACAAAACAAACTATGTATACATAAAACAAAAACAATTTAATTTAGTGGCTCTCTTATGAAATAATACACAGAGAATATTTTCAAAAGCCATTACAAATTAATGTATGAATACTTTTTATAGAAAGATCTATTAGACATACATATGTATAATTAATTATTTTTATTTGTTCAAGCAATTAATCGCTTTAATTTTAGACGATCGACTGTTAATCATTTGAATACCTATTAGATACATTTAATACATAAACAAACTATATACATATATCAATACAATCATATGTACATACATCAACACATTTTTACATCAAAATGTTCATCAATACATACTTTCATCAACGGATAAATACAACAAAACATACATCTTCTTCCGTAATTCATTTATAATACTAATAATATGAATAACACAAATATGTATAAACATACAATTTTTTCAGTGCAAAGCACACATATTTTCATTTATGTTCTCTTTTATATTTTGCACTACAACATATGCGTTTTAAACATTCTCTTTCTGGCCACCACGGTATTATATCCACCATAAAAGTGAAGTTTAGCGCTGAACTTCAATATAAGTAAGTTTCTTACGAGCAAAAATCAACTATATACCGAATTTTAGGAGGGTCGGTTCATAATTAACCCAAGCATTCCATTTACTACATACGGTTTGATGGTGGGCATAATCGAATATAACACACTTAGAGCGGGTTTTTAAGTTGGCAATCAAATGCCAATAAATAATCAGATTTGTTAATCTAAAAATAAATGGATTCTGATGTTAATCCCCTTTGATGTTTTTGAGTACAAGATTTAACTTCGCTGTGTGGCCATACAAATAACAGAAAACGTCAGTGTTTGTTATCAAAACAATGCATGTTTTATAAAAAAGAAGAAGACAATTGTAAACGTAATAAGAAAACTAATGAAAACTTCAATTTCTCAGTCTTAGATTTTTACCCATATCTCAGTTATTTATAGACCGATTTTGCTGATTTTCAATAGGAAACTTCTCGAAAGCATGTCTGACAGAATTATTGAAGATTTGGATCTTGAAGATATCTGGAGTCTTTAGAAAATTGATTTCAACAGACAGACGGACATGGCTTAATCGACTCCGCTATCTATAAGGATCCAGAATATATATACTTTATAGGGTCGGAAAATTATATTATACAAATTACAAACGGAATGACAAACTTATATATACCCTTCTCACGAAGGTGAAGGGTATAAAAAGCTAAATATTTGGACATTTTTAACATTTAACTAATGACAAAACTGCCACATGCCTTTGGAGTGTTTAGATAAACCATGAATGTGGAGGTATCGCCGTCCTTGGTTATGTATGTATGCATGTAAGGGTAAGAAATTATTCGTGTTTTTGCCTTATTCGGTTAATTCGAAAATAATTATTTGAGGCTCTATGCTAGGAACTTAATGATCGGATAATTCAAAATTTTTGGTTAATCGAATTAAGGAATACTGAACGATTTTTATTGCTTTTTACTATATTTTCTTCGTATAAAAAACAAACAATTTTCCACTTCGTTAAGTTCAATTCTATGTAAATTCTTATACCATTCACCAAGTTAGTCATTTCCAAAATAAAATTTTCCAACGGAGTCGCGTGTGTGTTGAAATCAGTTCTCTAAAGACCACAGATATCTTCGGGATCCAAATCTTTAATAATTCTGTTCGAGAAGTTTCCTAAATCAGCAAAATTTGTCCATAAAGATATACACTATAAAAATTTCTTAAAAAAGAATATATTTTTCATGCTTTAATAAATAACCAACAACAACACAACTTATTCATTGCGTTTTTTTTTTTTTTTTTTGGTTTCTTTGTGTATAACTACTGTTGAAGAACTTATTCGACATATTTAAGAAACACAATAATGTTTCGCAAAACTGGTTAAAGAAGTAGAAGAAGAAGATTCTTTTCAAGAATCCGAAATGTTTCTGTATGAACACATATAGAAGTAGGTATATTAGGTAAATTAGAATTTCATAACTGATACTTATTAACTAAATGTCAAGTTCCAAATTTGACGTAAGCACGTTTTAAACTCTCATAATGTTCCATGTGAACTAATAATTATAACAGAGCCCAACTAAATTATTCGAACATCAATTTAGAACCCTTTCTTTGAGAACAATTTTGAATTTTACACAAAATACATATTCGATTTGGAATAAAAAATTCGATTTGGAATAAAAAATAAATACTACGAATATGTATTACATATTCGTAATATTCTAATCCCGAATAAATGTTTAGTATGCACTAAACATATTTTTGTTTACAGTATCTTATCTATAATCTATTACATTTTAAGTCGTGCATAACACGCTTTTACATTTTACTTTCCAACACTTTATTATATCTATTTTATTCTTAAAGGCTTTCATTATCAAGAAATTTTGAACAGTAGAAAATCTTGTGAAACTATTTCGATCTCGACTTTAGAGTTTAAGTGCAAATGCAGTATTATTTCAATTACGACTTTGGATTTTATGTGTAAATACGAATTAAATTGATAATATTTAATAATTTTAATTTAAGTATTTTATGTGTGGTTTATTAGAAATTAACAAGAAAAGTGTTGTTTAATATTACATAATTTTTTGAATTATGAAAGATTTCTTCAATATATGTTTTGTATTACATGTAGTTATTTAAGTAAATTTCACACAATTTAATTTATACACCCACACTCATACATAATATGTAGAACATATTTACTTTCACTCACACTTTATGGGTTAAATGAACACTTTTTCTCCGCTCAAGTTTCAAATTAATTTTACTTTTATTTTCTATTAAACTTCATTTTGTAAATTAACTAAATTCGAACCGTATCGAATTCTTCGCATTGCGTGAACTTGATTGTTGACCGCAACACAAATGTTCATTTTCACAAAATGTTCGTTTTTATTACTTCCTTAAATACGTTAAGCATATTTCACGGCTACAACAATTGTGTCAAACTGAAAAAACGTCCTTTATCCTAGCATTGCACAATAAAACTAAAAAACCCTATACGAATGCCTTCAAAAGTCGCAA